>NC_056725.1:539517481-539825815 GCF_019279795.1 Protopterus annectens | reverse complement strand
AAACCCTTAAAGAAGGCTTCTGAAGATGCCATTGCACTAGTGGAATGAGATTTTACTGCCCCTTGCAGAGTCTTGTCATGAAACTGGTAGCAGAAGGTAATGGCCTTTGATATCCAAGTAGAAATAGTCTGTTTGGCAACTGCCTTACCCTGGGCTCTGGGATGAAAGGATACAAATAGCTGGTCTGTCTGACAGCCTTGGTGTTGTGCAGGAAAAATCTCATCTGTCTATGCACATCCAAAGAATGCAGCACTCTCTCTCACTGTCTCCCCTGTGGGTTAGGGAAGAAAACAGGTAGCTGAATGGCCTGATTTAGGGACCTGTCATTGACTACTTTGGGCATGAAGGACGGATTTGTCCTAACGGCAACCCTGTCTTTGTGGAAAACTAGAAAGGGCAGTGTAGCCATAAGGGCTTGTAGTTTGGATACTCTCCTGGCTGAGGTAAGAGTCACCAGCAGGATGGTTTTCCAGGTGCAGTGGTTTAAGGAGGCCGTATTAGCTGGCTCAAAAAGAGGTAGTGTAAGCTTCTCTAACACATAGTTGAGGTCCCAAGGAAGGGGAATGGGTGTCCTTGGAGCCCTAAGGTGTAGGACTCCTTTAAGGAAAAGTTTGCAAGGTAGTCGTGAAGAAAGGGGGGGGGGGGCTAGAGGTAAGCAGGCAGAAATAGCAGACAGATGGACTTTAATGGACGAGTAAGCCGGTCCTGACTGCAGTAGCTCACACAAATAGGACAGCACTATGGGAGGTTCGCTAAGACGCAGATCCAGCTGTTTTTTGTGACATCAAATAGTGAATCGTTTACACTTGGAGAGATACGATTTCCTGGTATTAGGCTTCCTGGCATCCCGCAGGACAAAGAGCACAGTCCTCACTGTAATGGTGTCTAAATGGAATCAGAATCCTATCAGCCACAAAGTTAGGTGGAGCATCTGCCACTGAAAATGGATTAATAAACAAGAAGTTATGTACTCACCATAACGTTCGATGTAGTCCATCTCGCCTCACATTCTTACCAGTGGGTTCGGAGCCAAATGTTGGCTCCGACTCGGCCAAACCTTTTCTAGCTCCAAGTCTTTCTATTGGCTGAGCTGAGATGGTATCCCATGCTGCACTGCTCTATATCCCCAGATCTAGTTTGCTACAAACACCAGCACTCATTCTCCATGCATAACAACACCCAAGGAAAGGAAGAACAAACCAAGAATGAAGGGAGCTCTGAAACCAGACCTAACCATCAGATCCTCCAGGAAGGGGGAAGGAGGGGGGGTAAGTAAGAATGTGAGGTGAGATGGACCACATACATCGAACGTTATGGTGAGTACATTAACTTCTTGATGTTATGTAGTCCAATCTCGCCTACAGTCTTACCTGTGGGACAGCGTCCCGAGCACCTAAATCCTGGGAGGCTCAATGGAAGATGCGCCTGAGCACTGTGGAACCAAAGGAAGACCTGCCCCTAGATACCACATCCAACTTGTAATGAGTAACAAAGGTGTGAGGAGATGCCCAAGTAGCCGCAGCACAAATATCATCCATAGACAATCTGGCCTGATAGGTTGTAGAGGTAGATACAGACAGAGTAGAGTGAGCCATCACCAGGAATGGTAAATCTTTACCCCCTGAGGAATAAATGAAAGAAATGCAACTGGAGATCCACCTGGACAGCCTGACTTTAGAGATAGGAGACCCAATTCTGTTTTCCGAAAAGGAAACAAACAGCTGATCAGATTTTCTGAGGTCTTTGGTTCTATGCAGCTAAAAACGTAATTGTCTGTGTACATCCAATTGATGAAATTTAAATTCTGCCTTGTTGGAGAACTGGGGAAAAAACACTGGCAACTCAATAGATTGATTAAGGTTACTGACTAACATCACTTTGGGAAGAAAGGAAGGGCTGGGTCTGAGAGAAACCCTGTCCTTATGAAAAATCAAATAAGGGGGTTTGAATGATAAGGCTTGAAGCTCTGAAACGCGTCTGGCTGACATGATGGCTATTAAAAAGACAGTCGTCCAAGTTAAGAATTTTAAATCACAAGTGGCTACAGGCTCAAAGGGGGATGAAGTAAGAGCCTGTAGAACAAAGTTTAAATCCCAAGGCATGACAGGTTCCGATACCGGAGGACGAAGTAACAGAGTGCCCTTCAGAAAAGCCTTACAGAGTCTATGAGCCATCAGACTAGGTTCGTTTGCGACACAAAAGGTAGAAATCGCTGCCAATTGGACTTTAATGGTTGCGGCCGCTGAACCCTGGTTAAAGAGCATAGACAAGAACTCCAATACAGATGAAATTGGAGCCGTGTAAGGGTCAATCCTTTGGGTATGAGCCTAGAATGAAAACCTCTTCTATTTACTGTAGTAAATCTTCCTGGTGGAGGGCTTATAACAGGAAGATAAAATATGAACCATTTCTGGTGAGAAATGATGAAGCCTAATTAATGACGGAAGGGGAGTAGCCAGGCTGCCAACCGGAGGGTCTGAAGAGAGGGATGGAGCTGCCCTGACGTGTGTCAGTAAGTCTGGTTGTGGGTCCAGAATCCAAGGAGCGTCCATGAGATAGGGATGGAGAAAGGGGAACCAAATTTGACGAGGCCAGTGTGGAGCAATCAGAATCATTCTGCTTCCTAAGGCTTGTGCTTTCTGAATAACCTTTGACAGCAAGGGAACCGGAGGGAAGGCATATAGTAGACCGGAGGGCCAATTGTGGACTAGAGCGTCCCTGGGTGACTCCCCTTGAAGGGGGATCAACGTGAAGTAGCTGCTGCATTTGGCATTGAGGGGGCTGGCAAAGAGGTCGCAGCAAAGCTGACCCCACCTGCGGAAGATCTGTTCCGCAACTTGACTGTTCAGGGACCACTCGTAAGGCATCAGAATAGCTCTGCTTAACCTGTCTGCGATCACATTGGACTTCCCCGGAATGTGCGTTGCCACCAGAAAACGTTGGGAAGACACTGCCCACTGCCACATTTGCATGGCCTCTCTGCAAAGGGGATAAGACTTGGTTCCTCCCTGCTTGTTCAGATACCACACCACTGACATATTGTCTGAGTGGATTGTAATAGTCCCTAGAGGAAGAAAGCTCTGAAGTGCTTGCAACGCTAGTAACACAGCTCTCATCTCCAGGACATTGATATGCAGATGCATCTCGTGCTCTTGCCACGTGCCTTGGACTGTCCTGCCTAGATAATGCCCCCCCAACCCCATCTGGGAGGCATCCGAGGTCACCATGGCAATAGGGGGCGAAGGAACGAAGGGCATTCCTGCATTCAGGTTGTCTGTGCGAAGCCACCAACTGAGATCCTGTTTGCACCTGTCCGTGAGTTGAATAGGGTAAGAAAGTGGAAGACGTTGGAGAGACCACTGGGCAAAAATTAGCCACTGAAGGAGTCTCATATGCAACCTTGCCAGGAGGACTAACATAATCGTCGCAGCCATTGTCCCCAATAGTTGTAGGACCCATCTTGCCTTTGTTCTTCTCAGGGGGAGCAAGGCATGAACTTGTTGCAGGACTCTGATTCTTTCCTGTGGTAGAAACGTCCGCATGAGGATGGTGTCTAGTTCTGCGCCTATAAAAGTGACACGCTGTGAAGGCAACAAGGCAGATTTTTCCCAGTTCAACGTGATGCCCAGCTGTTGACATAGGTTTATAGTAGCATCCCTGGTCTGAATTAGTAGATGCCTGGTGGTGGCAGTAAGGAGTCAATCGTCCAGATATGGAAACACTTGGAATCCCTGACGTCTCAAGTGAGCAGTCACCACTGCCATGCATTTGGTAAACACCATGGGGGCTGTGGTGAGACCAAAGAGCAGGGCTCGAAACTGAAAATGACTGGCTGCCAGCCAGAAGCGTAGGTGACTTCTAGATGCCCTGTCCATATTGATGTGGTAAGTAAGCATCCTTGAGGTCGATGGAGCACATCCACACTTCTTTTCCCAACAATGGGAGAATAGACTGCAATGTGGCCATTCGGAACTTGGACTTTTGCACGTGGGTGTTCAATTGGCTGAGATCTAATATGGGTCTCAGGTCCCCTGTCCTTTTCGGCACCAAAAAGAATCTTGAGTAAGACCCTAATCCGATCTGGTCTGAGGGGACATGTTGGATGGCTCCTTTTTCTAGCAGCTTTGAAACTTCTGAAGCTGCGTAATCCCTTTGACTGGGTGGAACATCTGGGATTTTCTTTATTGGTGGGGGATCTGACAAGAAGGGGATGACATATCCTCCGGAAATTATTCATAGAAGCCATTGGTCCTGGGTGATGTCTTGCCAGGCCTCTGGGTATAACGAGATTCGACCCCCGACTGGCTCCAGAACCGCACAGTCGGGCCTCCCAAAAGGAGCGGTGGTAGGGAAAACCACGAAAGAAATCGCGATATCCCGAGTTGCGGGGGCCTCCTCTACCTCTAGGGTGGCGCCTCCCTGAATAACCACCCCTCCTCTGCCTCTGGAGGGGGTTTCACCTTGTGCACCGGGAAAAAAAACCTCTGTGATTTCTTGAACCACATTTTGCCACCCCTCTGAGCCTTGGGATAAGGCCTAGAGGGAAGGGAAAAACGGACTCCTACAGCAGACAGAGCTTTTCCCTCCTGCTCGCACCTGGTGAGGGTGTCTTTCACCTTGGTTCCGAACAAAGAGGAACCATCGAAAGGGGCGTCGGTGAATGAAGACTTGAAGGCCTCTGCGAAATGACAAAGGCGCATCCTGGTCTGCCTCCTAAGAGCAACTCCTGAACTTGCTGCCCTACTCGCTCCATCGGCTGCATATGAGATCAGCCTCATGGAGGAGTTAACTATGGAATTGAGGGTAGACATCTGAGCATTAACCGTCTGGGTCACCTCCTCAGAAACGTTACCCGTGAGAGCATCTCCAAGCTCCTTGAGGAGATCTCTCTTTAGCCGTGTAAAGTGAGATAAATAATTCGGTGACCGTAAAGTAAAGGTCTCTGAAGAAAGGGTACGCTTCCCGTACCGGTCCATGGTCCTAGACTCCTTGTTAGGAGGATGGACGGTGGAAGAAGCCTCGGCTAATTCCTTCTGAGTGGCTGCTGCCACCACCATGGCATCCACAGGGACTCCCTTGGACAGAAATTCCTTACCAGAAGGAGCAGATAAACATTTATTGGGTTTCCTGGGGACTGGTTACACAGAGTCAGGGGTCTCCCACACCCTTCGACAGACTAAATCTAGAAGCACGTCGAAGGGTGGAGATACCCAAGAGGCGGAGGGCTGAGCACTAAAGGCCTTCAGGAAGACTCCTCCTCGGAGGGGGCTTTAGATGGCCAGTCACCTCTGTTTCAAAATCTTTAGGATGTCAGAGAAAGAAACATCCTCAGAGGATGACTTGGGGGACCCCTCCGATTCCTTGAGGTCGGTGTCTGATGTGAGAGACTCATTCTGGGAATCTATGTGCTTCCTCTTGCACGTCTTCTTTCTGGGTGGCTCTTCAGGCAAGGACTCTGAGGGGCCCTCAAATGTGGGGACCACTCATGGGGGTACCCTGAGGACTTGGGGCTCAACTGTCTAGAGATAGATGGCGATTAGAGACCTGCACCGGTGTAGTAGGGGACAGAGTGACCGACCCGCATGATGCTGCTGACAACCTGGCCAGCGCACTCCGCATGACCTTGAAGGCCGGTCCCCCTGAGTCCGAGGAGTGACCAGCCTCCGAAACCACGACAGGAGTCAGACTTCCCCGCGCTGAAGCACCGAGAGGGAGACTAGGAACCGAGAGGTGTCCCGAAGCCTCTCCCTCGGGTCCGACTGAAGAATCCTGAGTCCTGAATCCCGTGGACGGGGTCGGAGCTGATGTCGGCACAGATAAGCCAGGAGGGGCTGTCGGAACCGACCTAGGGACATCACATGGAGCCGAGCACTCCAGCTCCGAAAGCTGAGATACGCTTGGAGGAAGTATCGAAGCAGGTTGAAGGATGGGCTCAGGAGCCGACTGGGTCGGAGCAGAGAACAATTTTGCTAAAACTGGTGACTGAAGGAGTCTCTGCACCACTCTATCGACGTCCACATCTGATAAGTTCCTAGAGGATTTAGAGGATAAGAGAGGAAGATCAAGACCTCCTCTCCGAAGGGGACCTGCGAGGAGATGATGCTGGCCTAATGCTAGGCGATTGGCTCTGAATAGGTTCCAAAATGATTGGAGCAGATGCTGGTTCCATAACCACAGACACTTCCTGCGACCCCGAAGACAATGGAGCCGAGGATGTCGAAACAGACTTTGCTATTTTCTCCGGTGGCTCCGAGGAGACTGATGGAGCCAGAGATCTCTTTAGATTTCTAAGATTTTGTCTTGGAGCTGGAAGCAGTTACCTCCTCGAAGGAGGGTTTCAGAAGTCCCTTCAAAATCAACTTATTCTTCCTTTCCTGAAGAACTTTCGGCCTAAACGCATGACAGAAACTGCATGACTCCTGGAGATGGATTGCTCCCAGACAATACACACAGACAGAATGTCCATCGGTAATGGACATTTTATAGCTGCACCTAGAGCATTTCTTGAAGCCCGAGGGCTTGTACTCCTTAGAATCTTTGGACATAGTTAGCTAAAACAAAGCACCAAAGACAACAATAACTGACAACAGTACCAACGGTAAAACAGTCACAAGGTGGGAAAACACAACCACAAATGAGAACTTCAAGATCTCTAACTAAAACGATCCTTAGGCACAACACAGAAGGGGAAGAGTAAAACCTCTAATTTAAATGGTTTTAGACCTGTAAAAAATATATAACACAAGGAAGCAAGGGACAGACTAGGTCCTCTAACTGAAATGGGCCTAGCCTGTTGGAACAGCTAGTGGGATACCACAGAAAAAAACATCAAACACAAAACTTTTTCACCATACAAAACCAGAACACACAAAAGCTATTAAAATAGCTTTTTGTTTGCAACCAATTCTCTAATAATGAAGAAAAAAGGGTACTTAGCCACAGCCAAGAGTGACACCACGTCTGAGCTACACGAGCGGCAAACGAGATCTGGGGATATACAGCAGTGCAGCATGGGATACCATCTTAGCCAAACCAAAAGAAAGACTTCAAGCTAGAAAAGTTTTGGCCGAGTCGGAGCCGACATTCGGCTCTGAACCCATGGGTAAGAATGTAGGCGAGATTGGACTACATAACATCACTTGTTTTGTGTGAGGAGGTCCACTCTGGAGATAACTTGTGGTGAGTGCCCTTGGACAGATGAAAAAGTAAGGGGGACCAGCGCTGTCTGGGCCAGTAGGGAGTCACCAACAAGATTTTTGGACTGTCCTGCTGTATCTTCAGCAGGAGTTTCTGAATGGGGGGAGGGGGGGTGCATACAGATATTTCCCCTTCCAGGATATTGAGAAGGCATCTGCTGCCAGTGCCTGTGGTTCTGGTGTACTGGTGCAAAACCCAGCAAGTTGCCTGCTGAGGGAGGAGGCGAACAGGTCTATTTGAGGTATACCCCAGTTGTGGAACAGATCCAAGAAGACCTCTCTGTGGAGCATCCATTTGTGGTTGTTTGTGCTGGTTCTGCTCAACAAATCTGCTTTTTTGTTGTGAAAGGAGGGGGATTTAGGTTGCTCGTAGGGAGATTCCCTGTGAGGCAGCCAATTCCCAAACCAAGAGAGCTAGCCTGCATAGCAGGTAGGACTTGGTCCCCCTTGTTTGTCGACATACCACAGCACGGTTGTGTTATCAGAAGAGTCCCATGTAGGAGGAAAGGTTGGAATGCTTGTAGGGCTAGCAGGATTGCCCTCATTTCTCTGGCATTTGTCTGTTCTGATTTTAGGTGATCCATCCACAAGCCTTGCACCTGTCTTAGTCCTAGTGTAGCTCCCTAGCCCAGGTCCGAGGCATCTGTGTGTGCATGACCTGGGTGGGTTGTGGTGGATGTCCTGGGTTTCTTTGTACCTGGTCCCACCACCAAAGTATCTCCTTTTTTAAGCAGGGAAGAAGTGGTACAGCATGCTCCAAGGGCTGGTTGTGTTGTTTCCACCAATGCAGCTTCTTCATGTGCAGCCTTGCTAAAGGTAGCATGGGTAGGGTATTGTGGCTGTCATGTACCCCAATAGTTTCAGCTACTGTCTTGCAGTTAACTGGGTCGATTGGAGCACCTGGAGGAGGTGGTCTGACAGGGAGCTCACCTTTGAGGGTGGCAGGAAAGCCTCCATGAGGTCTGTTCTTATTCTGCACCCCAAGAAGACAATGTCCTGAGTTGCCTGGAGGGTGGGATGTTTGCAGATCTGGAATCCCAGGGACTGCAATAAGGAGATCACCAGGCGGAGATCATCTTGTAGTATTTGTTGGTTGGGGGCTTGGATGAGCATGTCGTCCAGGTAGGGAAATATCTGTACCCCCTTTGTCCTGGAGTAGGCTACCACTAAAGCCAAACATTTTGTAAAGACTCTGGAGCAGTAGAAAGACTAAAAGGCAAGGAAGAAAACTGCCAATGAGAGGAGGCCACCATGAATCTTAAGTATTTCCTGTGAGAGGGTTTGATAGGGATGTGGAGGTAGGCATCCTTTATGTCTAGAGTAGCCATGAATCCCTGTGGATTAATCAGGGGAAAAAGGGTAGGCAGAGTCAGCATTTTAAAGGTGGGTACCTTTAGGAAGAGTTTGAGGTAGGAAAGGTCCATGAAAAGTCTCCATGGTCAGTCTTTTTTTGAGGACAAAGAGCCTTGAATAAAAACCTTTTCCTTTTGCACAGCGGGGAACTGATTATATAGTGCCCTGGTCTAGTAATGTCTGCAGTACTGGTTGTAAGAGGAGCAGTAGTTATGAAGGGGGATGGGAAATGCCCTTCCATATGGGAGGAGAGAGAAAAGTCATGTAGAAGCCCTCTGAGGATAGACAGGACCCACATGTCTTCGGTGATATGGGTCCACAGAGGGAGACAATGAGAGAAGCGGGCAGATGGGGGGGTTGAGGCAGAGGTGGCAGGTAATCAGATGCTACCTGCCCTGTCCTGAAATGGAGACCTCTGGCTAGATGCAGAAGGTGCTCAAGACGTAGGAGATTGCTTCCTGGTGTGTTTACGAGGTCTAGCACTGGGTTTAGGTCAGGATTGTTTCCTGATAAACTGTTTTGGAAGGATAGTTCTGGTGGAAATTAGGAATTGGTGAAACCAGGAGAGGTTTGAGGTCCTGCATCTCTTTGCCCTTTTGTTGCAATGATTTAAAGGTCTGCTACTTTAGATCCAAAAAGTGCAGCATTATCCAAGGGTGCATCCATGAGCTTGGCCCTAAAATCATCTGGCAGGGGTTGTAGGCACAGTTAGGAATATCTGAGTAGGGTGGATGCTGATGCTGCTGACCTAGCAAAGGATTCAGCAGCATCACAGCTGCACCTAATGGAGTGTCTGGTGACTTGAAACGCAAGAGCCAGAAGGGAGGACAGGGCTGTTTTGGCTGGGGAATCTGGAATATCTGCCAAATGTTTGGTGACAGACTGTAAAAGAAATAGGTTATACTTAGCCATATGGGTCTGACAGTTAGTGGCTCTAAAGGCCAATGTAGCAAAGGTACAAATCTTTTTCCCTCTTCTCTCCATGGTCTTGCTGTCTTTGTCAGCAAGGAGAATAGTAGTTGTGGGTAATAATTTGGTGGCTTTGTCAGTGTCCACACATATAGTAGCTGGGTCAGCTGGGGGGCACTATCAGGTGCTTAGCAGTGTCAGGTACTTTGTACAGCCTATCTGGTCTGCGTGGAGCAGGAGGCTGAGAGTCAGGATTTGTGGATGCCGAAGAAAAGACATCTGAGAAGGCTGGTAGGATGGGGGGGGGGGGAGACAGCAGATGGGCTAGATGTTTCCATTAGAATGAGGTTGTAATACCTCTTCTGTACCTCAGACATTTCTGAGGACTCCCATTTGAAATGTTCCTTCATCCTGCTAATGGTCACACTAAATGTTAAATCTTCCACTGAGGAATCAGGGTCCAGGGACACTTCCTCAGGGGATCCATATTCCAAAGGAGAGGAAAGTTGTGAATTGCAGGACAGAGATTCTTCAGGAGAGCCTGAAAGGACCTCCTCATCCCTAGCAGGCTAGTCTGCATGCATAGGCCTAGGGCTTAGAAGAGGAGGAAGGGTGGAGGTGAAAGAAAAAGTAGGCCTCAGTGCCATAAAGGTGCTAAAGAGACTCTGACTGAAGGCCTGCCAGTCAGGCATGCTTTTAGAAGAGGGAGTAATATGTCTTCTCTTCTCCCTTCTTTTTAAAGGAGAGGTGGCCAGTTTCCTAGAAACCAGGGACTGTAAAGGAGCAGAGTTCTCCGGTAACTCCCATGAATCGCTGGTTCACCCCGGTGTCAGTATAGCCTCGGCGGGAGTGCTCTCGTCTGTGGATGGTGCAGCGTCCTTACAGGTACCCACGACCTCCGCAGAAGTGGATCCGGAACCCGGTCCTGAAACCAGGCCACAGGCTGGGAGTCAGGCAGATGAGGCTCAGCAGAAGTAGAAGGCCATAAAGTTCTGGCCTTCTTCTTAGGCGGTTCTGGGGGGACATCGGCAGGACCTTCCATTCTAAGATGCTTCAGGCGTTGGCTCTCAAGACACAAATTTAATGCGTGCAACCGGATACGCAGAATTATTGGCACGAACGCCTGACAAATCGGGCAGGCTTTATAGTCATGAGCTCTACCTAAACAGAACAAACACTTGTCGTGGGCATCCTTATGAGGGATCTGGCGTCCGCACTAACACTTTCCCTTTCTGGGTGACATTAACAAGCAATGTTACAATAAGGACGGACCGAAAAAAGGTTCCCCAATGGGGTACTTATCTCAAAAATTATTGTGATGTCAGTGGTAGCAGAACACCTGGCGTATGGATGACTACTGAAAAGTTTGGAGGGCTGGTACGTGCCGATGTCACTTTTATGGCCCACGTTCCTCCACCTTGCTCGACGTCTGAAGCACCATAGAGGGACTGAAAGCTTTTGAGTACTGGCTATACATATGCGAGACTGAAGGGATAAACCCGTATGCAGAATACTGCAACATGTGAATAGAATAGAAGGGCATCCTGAGATTTTCTGCTGTACCCGAAAAGCTGGGAGGAACAAACTATTAATTTTATGAAATTACAAACAAGCAACTGGACTGGTATTCCACAACAGGAACTGTAAATTGAAAGGGGAGATTTGTGTATATGTTCCAAACATGGCAATGAGAAAACAACCTAGACCTTTAATGGTAAAGATGCAATCCTAACAGCAGCAGGAGTTGATTCTGACAAAACTGTGGCAGAATAACCCAGATATAATGATAACCCAGACTTTTTAAACAAGCTAAACATCTGATTCACTAGATTAGAGGAATCAAACAGAATCTCACCAGAAAGACTACCGACCAATACAGATGCCACATCACTATGCCTCAACTTGGAAGAGGTACACAGGAACCTATGCAAGGGTTCACCTGGGAAAAGCAGGGGGTCTGAATATGATCCCACAGATGCTCATAGGTTCATAAGTAGGTACTAGGCTATTGGCCCTAGGGCCTATATAAGCCTAGCCAAAAAGGTATTCTGGCTTTTGCCACCCAAGAAAATTATTTTCCTGTGCCCCTGTCAAGCAGAGCCACAGAAGTGATCCCCGGGGTGAATTTCCCATTTGCCATCCAATCAAGATTTTTCTTGAAGAGTGCTAATGAGTAGCTCTGTTTGACATAGATAGGTAGTCTGTTCCAGTGTATGGGAAGTCTCTGGGACAGGAATCTATCCCTCCAGCAAGTTTGGTTTATTGTGATGTCAAGTTTAGGTCCCTAGACCGTGTAAGCTCAGAGGGATTTGGATTTCTTTAATTGGAGCATGTCCAACAGCTCTGGGTTTGACATAGCTTTGTATGTTAGGCAGAGATCACCTCTGAGAAGGTGATATGCGATGGAGTAAAGCTGGAGATTTTTGAGACGGTCGGCGTAGGGCATCTGTTTGAGGCTAGTAATCCTCTTTATGAGGTATTTCTGCGGCCTTTCCAGTTGTTGTAGATGTCTTGTGAGGTACATACCAAAAGGGGCATTGTACTCTATAATGGGTCTAATGAGTAATGAGTAGAGGGGAACAATTATCTCTTTTTCTGGATGAGAAACCTTTTGTGATAAGGTGTGCCACGTATAAGGATTTCCTGACCACTGAGGCGATGTGATTATCAAAGGAGGGACTACTGGTCCACCTGTGTTCCAAAGTCTCTTATCACACTTTCAGTGTTAAGTAGACTACCGCCTATGTGGTAGTTCATGGGTATAGAGTTTTTACCAAAGGGGATGACAATGCACTTTTTGGCATTGAGCTTGAAGGCCATGGCTTTGACACCAGGCATCTGTCTCAGTGAGGCCCTTTTGTAGGATGTCCACCCTTAGGAGTTTCGATTATGGCTCCTAGTTTGCAGTTATCTGCAAACTTAGTTAGCCAAAGACCTTCTGTGTTAGCCTGCCCTTTAGAGAAGTAGATACCAAACAGGAGAGGACCCAGGACTGAACCCTGTGGTACTCCACTTGTCACTGGTCTAAAGTCAGATTTGGAGTCTGCTACTTTCACAGTGTGGGTTCGGTCAGTAAGACAGTTGGCAGCCCATCTTGTGACATAGGGATTTATACCTAGTTTAACTGGCACCAGTCTTCACTGACATTTTCAATGCATCTTTTAGCCAAGAAAAAGTACCCAAATGCTTTCTTTAAGACCATCAACATCATCCCTCTGTCCAAGAAACCATCTCCAGCATCATTAAATGATTACAGGCCAATTGGACTTACCTCAGTAGTGATGAAGTGTTTCGAAAAAATGGTCAAGGATCACTTGACATTCTGCCTACCTGCTACATTTGATCCTTTATAATTTGCATACAAGCCAAATGATTTTACTGCGGATACCATAGCCTTAACACTTCATCACAACTTGGACCACCTGGAAAAAAAGGACTGTTGCGTATGCATGCTGTTCATAGACTTCAGCTCTGCCTTCAATACGGTAATTCCACAACTGCTGTCTAAGCGGAATAATCTATGCATAGAAAAAAAAAAATATGCAACTCGAGCCTTGACTTCCTGACTGAAAGGCCACAAAAACAGTCCGAGCAGGAAAACATCACTCCAGCAGCATCACCCCAAACACCGAGGTCCCACAAGGTTGAGTACTCAAGTCCACTTGTTTTCAAAATTCTAACATGACTGCACAGCTACGCATTAGTCAAACAGAATTATCAAATTAGCAGATGATACCACAGTAACCGGCCTTATCAAGAAGGAAGACAAGGGGGCTTACAGGGAGGAGGTGAACCAACTTGTTCAGTGGTGCACTAACAACAGCTTAGCACTAAATGTTGGGAAAACCAAGGAAATCATCAATTTTTAGGGAGGAGAATATGTCACACACCCCATCATCATCAATGGCGCTGCAGTGGAGAGAGTAAGACCTAAATTGGGCCACAAAACACTGCCTACCTTATACTGAGAGCCCATCATCTCCACTTTCTTATAAGACTTTGTAGAGCAAACCCCTCCCAAGAGGTCCTGCTTAACTTCTACAGAACCATGTTTGAGCACATACTGACAAACATCATCGTTGTCTGGTATGCAAACTGCTCTTAAGCTGATCAGAAGGCACTGGATAAGACCATTAAACAGGCCACAAAAATCACTGGCTCCAACCTTCCATCCCTACAGGACATATATTCAAACAAATGCTATGGTAGAGTCTGAAAACTAATGATGGAAATACACCATCCGGCTTTTCGGTTCAAACTCCTGCCAACAAGGAAGCATTAGATGCAGGTCATCCAGATTCCATAACAGCTTCTTCCCACACGCTATTAGACTGCTGAACTAATAAATGGGTAAAAAAAGAAGTTATGTCTTACCATAACGTTCCATCCGTGTTGCAGATCTTTATTCATTCTTTACTGTTAGGACCCCTTTACTGTCCTTGGAACCGAAAGGCCATTTCCCAGCTCGCGCAAGCCAAAAACTCGCAGCTAAGAACCTACCCACAATGCCCCTCTCCTAGATACTCCAGATTGAGTTTGGCCACCATAGATAAAGGATGTAGTAATAGGAAAAAAGGTAGGAGACTCTGTGTGAGCAAATACCTTAACCAGGTGTACCTAATGTCCACCAGGAATCCAGGCAGGGAGGAGGAGGGCGGGAAGTAAAGAATGAATAAAGATCTACAACACAGATGGACCGTTATGGTAAGACATTAACTTCTTTATCTGATGATGTAAATCTTTATTCATTATTTACTGCTAGGACCGAGTCCCCAGGTGCTTGACTCCTGGGTGGCCCTAAGGAAGGATATTCCTGAGCAACATAGAAAGTACAGCTGTGTACACTTACCATAAATGTAGATGTTGAGTGTATTCACTGTTGCAGTCATTACATTTGGGTAATCTGCTGGGAGGCTGCCCACAGTCGGCCTGAATAACAAAGTCTTGGGTCCAGCGTCGGTTGCCGTCTCCTCTTCCATGGCATCAGGTCGTCAGGGGTATAAAACAAGCAGCCAACGGCATTTTAATCAGTTTTTCTTGCCCCAGATGTCAGGTGCCCCCCAAATGGGGAGCCAAAAAAAAAAAAAAAAATATATATATATATATATATATATATATATATATATATATAAAAAAAAAAAAAATATATATATATATATATATATATATATATATATATATGTCACTATAAACACATAAATGCACTTTAGAAAACATAAAATTTATCTTCAACTAAAAGCAAATACACCACAAAGGCTTTTGAGTATAGTGAAGGAAAGAAAAGGTATAGAAAGGGGGCTGGCGGGTAGGTAATCCAGACTGCAACAGTGAATACACTCTAACATCTACATTTATGGTTAAGTGTACACAACTGTACTATGTTCTTCGTGTTTTACTGTTGAAGTCATTACATTTGGGTAGAATCCCAAAGCTATGGATGGGAGGATGGAACTAAACAGCATTAGGAGCAGCTATAAGGCCCTGCAGGACTGCAATGGCAAAGCCTGCCCTGGATTTAGAAAAGAGAGGTAAATGGTAATGCATTGTGAACGTATGAACTGAGCACCAAGTAGCAGCTTCTAGAATGTCTCTGGTAGGAACCCCACTGAGGAAAGCTGCTGAAGTAGAGGCAGCCCTGGTGGAATGAGAGCTGATCCCCCTGGGCACAGGTTTGCCATGGTGCAAGTAGCAGAAACTAATGCAATGGCTTATCCATTTAGAAATAGTCTGCTTTGATATAGCCTTCCCCTCTGATCCTGCAGCAAATGCCACCAGTACTTGCTCAGACTTTCTTAGATATTTTGTTCCGTTTAAGTAGAATCTTAGTTGCCTGTGAATAGTTTCTACATTATGATCAAACCAATGTTGGTTTCATGGATACACATACAGGATATATTTTAGTGGATATTTTCTATATGCACCATAAGGTTTTCCTTATATAATATTAAGTCATACTTGACATGATTTATTGAAAACAACTACTGAGATATATTGGGAAGGATAATATTCTTTTCCTTACTTATTATTTATATGTATTATACTGTTATATGTTTGTCTCAGAGTTGTTTTTTCTATATATCTTTTCTATATATTTTTGCTGTATTTCAATATGGCATGTTGCTTCAATTATGGTGCATGCCCCTTTAAATGGGAACTATAAATATGGCATTAATGTGGTGGTGAGTTTTTTGTCTCAACATGTAGCATTGACAAAGGCTTGATGAGAGCCGAAACCGGTTTGCTTTTATAATGGTGTATTGCCATTATATTTAATATGTTTGTTAAATAAACATATTTTTGTTTATCAGCGATTCCTACGTGCTGGCTCGTTCATTTGGATTTTCATTGGTTTATTGGGGCCGTGCACGTTGTCCTGCATGCGTGAACTTTTTGTCAGGAGCTCTACAATTTTTCTTCGCGCTGGGGACACTTGGATTGCTGTATTTACACTCTTCATTATTTCGTTGTTGTTGGAGCAGTTGGGGATTTACCACGAGTTGTATCCTGATAGCGCTTGTTCATGAAAGCTTCGCTGTTTTGCAATTCATCACCCAAGTTTTTTGTATCCACAAGGCTTTGAAGTAATTGACGACCATTATTGGTTCCAGTTTGGACTCTGTGATTTATTCAATGTACTGTTTTGGGTCCGGGACATGGTTTGTTTGCAATTCTCATCATTTTATTTCTAAGTTCGGGTCGTAATTTTGGACTCTAGTGTTTGGGACTCGTATGTTTACAACAAGGATGTGGCCGAATTACATTTGAGCTCCACGTGGAAAGTTTGGGCCCAATTACATTTATGTACATCTCTGGACTAAGCAGTTTCATCTAGTGGTTCGGTCAACACGAACACGGAACATTCCTGTTTATTAAGACTGTGGACTATTTTTTGGTTATTGGATATTGTGTCCAGGAACTATACAGTTTATTTACATGTGTTACGATGGAATATTATGTATTGAAAGGTCACCATAATTGTGGCGTTTGGATTACATCTTCGTGAGGGTGTATTAGCCAGGGTTTAACGATATTTAGTTAGGGCCTTGGAATATTGTGTTGCAATTAAGTAACATGTTTTTCATATATTTTTTTGGCTCATTGTTTAGGGGCTTTTAACACTGCCCTTTTATCAATGACCAGTTTATACATTTTCTGTTGAGGACATTTGAGTGATTGTTGTTTTTTATATGTTCGCCCTTGGTGGGTCATGTACAATTCACAACATATATCAGGTTTTGTGTTTTGCAAATACAATATACATATTCAAACACATTATAACTTGATTGAAAATTTGGCTTGTATCATGTGGTTATAGGGTATGAATGACACATCATGCCGAGGATTGAGGCCTGTATTTCTAATTTACGGGCTCTTGTCTATATAGGTACTATTAAATAGGTTTTCAATATTGAAACACAGTTATTTAGGATATATACATTTATATACAATTTTTGGAGATTTCATCTTATTTACTGGGCTATATGTGGGTTCAGGTCCTGACACATATTACTATCATTTTCAGGGGTTATAGTTAAGACATAATTTTCCGAGTTACCACGATTTTTATTCACAATATATTTAGAACCAGCAAGCATTGCAAGTTGGATGGTCTATGAAGGGTTTCATCTATAGTACTTTCTGATTGTGGCATATGATCATTTTCTTACGGTGGCAAGATACAGTATAATGGTATGAAAGGCAGAGACACGTCAGCCATTTTTGATGGTTTAATATTTAAGAATTTATTTGGATCTTTCTTATTAACATCCATTTTTGGATAAGTTGTGTATTTTTGTCTGCATTTACAAATTGCAGTTTAACCATCAATATCTAGAAATAAGCTTGAGACGAAGGTCCATAATTTCTGTTCTTGGCCACTTATAGTAAGGGAGTTACACCATAATTTAGTTTCTTAATATGGATCAAGGTATAAGTACATGGTTTGTGGGATGTTAACCCTTCTGATAGACATTATTTTTGATATCAGATATTGATTATTATAAGTGTGAATTTGTATATTCGTGGTCATTCGGTAAGTTTGTGTGGTTACATTATTTTTGGTTATTTATACTATATTGTTTGGTCATGGATATAAGCGATATATTGAGGGGGCTTTCGGCTGACCAAGACAACTTAGAGGTTTTTGGCCTAAATATTGCATCAGGACCTGATCCCTCTAGTAATATACCAGATGGTCAATCCAAATGTAATATTATGTTCTCCAAGCTTAATAGACATATGAAGACCTTACGTACTAACGTTTGGCACTTGAAACTTTTCAAAGCCTATAAAACCAAAGATATTACCCCGAGGGGACTTAGGGTCCGCATACAACCTCTTGTGGCCAATATAGACAGTGAATTGTCCAGAGAATGGGCGGAAGCACAACATTTATCATCCATGCATTTTGTTGATTGTTTATTGCGTTATTATGACAGGACCATACAAAGTCAACTTATAGAGATCCAAACTTTGTGTGGGGAGGTAGAACAATTTAAACAAGGAGTGTCTTACTCACAGCAGGTTTCAGACCTGGCCAAGGAACTTTCTATATTAGAAAAACAGCTTATGAAACGAAAAATCAATAAGTTTAATCGTGATCTTATGGATTATGAAAAAGGGAAACCTTTTGTTAATCAGAAATCAGTTAGATTTCAGGATTCTAAAAATATTTATACCAACAAAAAAAGACCTAGGTCCATTTTGAGACATCACAAGGTCACGTCTGATGCTACCTCTGAGGAGGACACTTCGTCTGCTACAGATGGAGAGTGTCTTTCACGCCAAGTGTCCCCAGCTGCCAAAAGAAAACAGCCACCCCCTTTAGAGTTAGGGGTAGGAAGCGGGGGGGTAGGAAACACAGAGCCAGGTTCCAACAATCTAACTTTACAATCCCTATTGCAACAAATGGTGAAGTAAATAATAACATTCATAACATTTCATCTTTTGAACTTTCTTCTGTACACATACAACTTCTGAATAAAGGATTAACCTTTGTACCCACTGCGTTGGTCTCTGAAAATCAATTATTACAAGATGTTGATGAATTTTGCAGACTACTTAACCTTAAGATATTTTTTGCAGACTGTGATAACACTCAAAGGTCATCTGACTTTAGATTTGGGAAATCAGACTTTGTTCCTCCCATGAACAAACATGTTTCCATTTTTAGGGAATGCATAATGAAAGAGTTACATTATTCCAATTTGTATGAGCCAACTAATAATAATCTTACTGCAGCAGAAAGGCAAGCTTTGTTGGAACTTAGGGATAATCATAATATAGTAATAACTATGGCAGACAAAGGGGGAGCTGTTGTGATTTTGGATCATTCTACATATAATCAGGAAGCCTTGCGCCAACTATCTGATTCCAGTTTTTATATGGAATTAAGTATTGATCCCACTCCTTCTTTTAAGAGAGATATTGATTCATTTTGGACATGTCTGTTCAACAAGGTATTATTACACAGCAGGTAGGTACACAACTTAAAGTGGAGGAACCCACTCCTCAATATCTATATATGCTACCCAAAATACACAAAGATCCATTACATCCTCCGGGTTGACCTATTGTTTCAGGTAGGGGTTCCTTAACGGAACCATTGTCAGCATTTCTTACATTCTATCTGAAGCCGTTGCTGATTTTTATTAGGTCCCGCATTAAAGACACTACCGAGTTTCTTAATATTATCAATGACTCTCAATTGGAATCCCATTGGTTGCTTTGTACATTAGATGTGGCTTCACTTTATACAAGCATTCCACATGATCTGGGAATTCTTGCCGTCTCCTACTGGTTATATAAATCTAACCTTTATTCCATGGGTTTCAACAATTTTTTGATCAAGTTAACTGAAATGGTGCTGCGTAAGAATATTTTTTACTATCAAGGAAAGGCTTATTGGCAAATTAAGGGAACTGCGATGGGAGCTTCCTTCACACCCATTTATGCGGATTTGTTCATAGGGTATTATGATGCCAAATACATATATGATGCTCAGCATAATTTATTTTTACATCATCTGGACATCTGGCGCAGATACCTAGATGATTGCTGGATGGTGTGGCGTGGTAATAAGGAGGGATTAACCCAGTTTGTGGATTACCTGAATAACAATTCCTTTGGCATCAGGTTCACTGCTAACATTGAACATTCTAATATTGTATTTCTGGATGTTAAGGTGTCAAGACTTACAGACAATACTTTGGCTACCACTATTTACAGAAAATCCCCGAAATACAATACAATATTACATGCTCATAGTTCCCATCCACGCCACACCATCCGCAATATTCCAAAATCTCAGTTTATGAGAATTAGACGGATCTGTTCATCTGATTAGGAATATTTTGATTCTAGTCTTGATTTATCTCATAGGTTTTCCCAACGTGGTTATAATTCTCAACTTCTTTCTAATGTTGTGGAACAAACCAACAGGCTAACACGCCAAGAATTATTGTGTTATAAATCAGATGATTCCAAGAGGCAGAAAATCAAGCAACCCTTACTTACGGCTAGTAACAACCTATGGTACCAATACTAACCGTTTTATGGACATTATTAATCAACATTGGGGAATTCTTTTGTCACATGACATTTTGAGTAGTATGTTGTCTGATCAATGTCAATTTTCCTATCGACGGGGACGGAATATGAATTCATATTTCACGCACTACAAAAGATATATTCCAAGTCTTCCACAACAAAGGACTTTATCTGGGGATATATTAACGGGCTGCTATCCTTGTGGTCATTGTACGGCCTGCCAACATTTAATTAAAACCAGAGAATTTACTAGCAAAAATACTTCCAGAATTTTTGAGATTAGGATTTTTGCTAATTGCAGTTCGGATTGGGTTGTTTACCTGGCAACTTGTACCTGTTCTGCATTTTATGTAGGACAGACATCAAGGCCAGTGAAATTTAGAATAGGGGAACATCTAAGTGCAATCAAAAACAAACGTGTTGCTAATGCCCTCTTTAAACATACCATGGAGCATCCATCTGCGGTTTTCAAATTTGTAATTATAGACAGGATAATATTACACAGGGGTTTCAAAGCTGGATGGCACCAGAAACTTAATCAAATGGAAAACATGTGGATAATTAAACTGGGGGGTTTATTTAGACCCGGATTAAATACTTTGGAATAGTTTATACATTATGATCAAACCAATGTTGGTTTCATGGATACACATACAGGATATATTTTAGTGGATATTTTCTATATGCACCATAAGGTTTTCCTTATATAATATTAAGTCATACTTGACATGATTTATTGAAAACAACTACTGAGATATATTGGGAAGGATAATATTCTTTTCCTTACTTATTATTTATATGTATTATACTGTTATATGTTTGTCTCAGAGTTGTTTTTTCTATATATCTTTTCTATATATTTTTGCTGTATTTCAATATGGCATGTTGCTTCAATTATGGTGCATGCCCCTTTAAATGGGAACTATAAATACGGCATTAATGTGGTGGTGAGTTTTTTATCTCAACATGTAGCATTGACAAAGGCTTGATGAGAGCCGAAACCGGTTTGCTTTTATAATGGTGTATTGCCATTATATTTAATATGTTTGTTAAATAAACATATTTTTGTTTATCAGCGATTCCTACGTGCTGGCTCGTTCATTTGGATTTTCATTGGTTTATTGGGGCCGTGCACGTTGTCCTGCGTGCGTGAACTTTTTGTCAGGAGCTCCACTGCCATGAGAGCCTGTAGTTCTGAAACCCTTCTAGCTGAAGTGACTGCCAAAAGAAAGGCTGTCTTCCAAGAAAGAAATGTTATATCCGCAGTAGCTGCTGGCTCAAAAGGAGGTAGGGTGAGTTTTTCCAGCACAAAATTGAAGTTCCATGCAGGAGTTGGTGCTCTCCTGGGAGGCCTTAAATTTTGCCCCCTCTGAGGTACTGTTTTAGCAGGGGATGAGAAAAGAGGGGAGGCTCTGTGTTGTAATGAGCCGAGATGGCAGAGGCATGGATTTTTATTGAAGAAAAAGATAGGCCCTTGTGAAGCATCTCAGTTAGGTATTGCAAAATCTGAGGAATATTGGGCTTTGTTGGGTCTATTCCTTGTGCTTGGTTCCAAGCACAGAATCTCTTCCATTTATCAGCATAAGATTTTCTAGTACTAGGCCTTCTGGCCTCCAAAATGACATCCATCACAGGTTTACTGAGAGATGTGGTTGGTGAAATTAGTGCATGATTCGGAGTTTGGAGCGGAGTGTGCAGAATTTGATAGTTCTGCTGAGACAATAGGTGAGGTGTTTGAGGCAAGTACCACGGAGGAAGGTGTGACACATTACTTAGAAGTGGGTACCAGTGTTGGCGAGGCCAGTCCAGAGCAATTAGAATCAATTTTGTTTTTTCCTGTCTGACTTTTAGTAAGACCTTGGAGAGTAGAGGCAGAGGGGGAAAGGCATAAATTGATAGGTTTTTCCAACTGAAGGATAGAGAATCCACTTTCCATGCTTTTTTGTGATGAGTCCTTGTGCAGAATTTGTCCAACTGATAGTTTTGGGGAGAGGCAAATAGACGTCTGGGCTCTCCCATCTTTGTGTTAACATGGTGAAGATTTGTGGATCCAGTTTCCATTTGTGTGGGTCCATACGATTTCTGCTTAAGTCGTCTGCCAGAGTATTTGGCTTTCCTGGCAGGAATTGAGCTTGAATATGTATTTGTTAAGTCAAGACTGTGTTCCACAACGCCATGGCTAGTATGCAAAGGGGGTAGGAGTCGGTACCCCCCTGCTTGTTTATGTACCACATAAAAGTACAGTTTTGTACCTACCATAAATGTAGATGTTCGAGTGTTCACCCTGCTGCAGTCATCACACTTGGGTTATTCTGCCATCAGGCGGTCCCGCAGTTGGCCAGAGTTCCAAAGTCTTGGTCCGGCGTTGGTTGCTGTCGCTTCTTCCCTGACGTCAGTGCGCCAGGGGTATGTAAGAGGCATCCAACGCCATTTTCTTCAGTTTTTCTTGCCCCAGATGTCAGGTGCCCCCAATAGGTAGGCAATACATATTGCTATATAAAAATGTACATATAAAAATAAAACAATACATTCAGGCACAAGCAAATACACCACAGAGGTTGTATAGGATGGAAAGGTATAGATAAGTCCAGCTCGTTAAGAGGGGATGGAGGGAGGGTAACCTGGACTGCAGCAGGGTGAACACTTGAACATCTACATTTATGGTAGGTACAAAACTGTACTATGTTCATCATGTTACCCTGCTGCAGTCATCACACTTGAGTTGAATCCCAAAGCTAAGGATGGGTGGTGGAGTTAAACAGGGTTAGAAGAAGCTAGTAGGCCTTGCAAAACTGCAGTGGCAAAACCAGCTCTAGTCTTAGAATATAGAGGTAAGTGATCGTGTTTGGTGAAGGTGTGCACTGAACTCCAAGTTGCAGCTTCCAGAATATCCTTGGTTGGCACCTCTCTGAGAAAGGCTGCTGATGTAGCTGTAGCCCTGGTGGAGTGGGACCTAATGTTAGCAGGTACCGGTTTCCCATGATGGGTGTAGCAGAAACGTATGCAATGTCCTATCCATTTTGAAATGGTCTGTTTTGAGATAGCTTTTCCTTGCGATCCTGCAGCATAGGCTACAAAGAGCTGGTCAGATTTTCTGAAAGCCTTAGTTTTATCCCAGTAGTAACGTAATTGCCTGTGAATGTCCAAAGAGTGCAGGAGTCTTTCTCCTTCGTTCTGGGGATTTGGAAAAAAGGTGGGCAAATGAATGGTTTGGTTTGGGGCCACACTGGATACCACCTTTGGCATAAAGGAAGGGTTAGTTCGAAGAGAGACTCTGACTTGATGAAAAATGAGGAAAGGCTCCACTGCCATTAGTGCTTGTAGCCTCGGAGACTCTTCTAGCTGAAGTTATTGCTAGTAGCAGGGCAGTTTTCCATGAAAGAAATTTTAAATCAGCTGAAAAAGCTGGTTCAAAGGGCGGCAGTGTAATCTATTCCAGAACAAAGTTGAGATCCCAAGTAGGTGTTGGTGCTCTCCTAGGCGGTCTTATGTTCTTAGCCCCTCTGAGGTACTGTCTTAGGAGTGGATGTGAAAATAAAGGAGGATCCGTGTTGTAATGAGCTGAAATTGCTGAGGCGTGGATCTTAATAGATGAAAAGGAAAGTCCTTTGTGCAACATCTCAGTTAAATATTGTAGAATCTGAGGAATGTTTGGATCAAGGGGATTTTGGCCTTTAGCCTGGTTCCAGGCGCAAAATATTTTCCATTTGTCTGAATAGGTTTTCATGGTGCTGGGCCTCCTGGCCTCCAGAATGACATCCATAACAGCTTTGGATAGAGGTGTTGGCTGGTTGTTTAGGTAACTTGCCATGCAGCCAGGTTTAGAGTCTTGAGCTGGCTGTGTAGAATCTGATTGTCTCGCTGGATGAGCAGGTGAGGAATTTGTGGTAAAATCCATGGTGGGCTGTGGGCCATGTTCCTTAGAATTGGATACCAGTGCTGGCGTGGCCAGTCTGGTGTAATGAGTATCATTTGTGGCCTCTCTAATCTGACTTTCAGCAGTACCTTTGCTAGAAGAGGCAGTGGAAGAAAGGCATACACTGTTAATGTTTTCCAACTGAATGAGAGGGCATCCACTTTCCAAGCTTGTGGGTGGAATGTCCTTGTGCAAAATTTTTGAAGTTGGTAGTTTTGGGGGTTGGCAAACAGATCTATGTCTAGGCGCCCCCATTTTTGAGTCATCATTGCAAATACTTGTGGATCTAGTTTCCACTTGTGGGGATCCAGGATGTTTCTGCTTAGGGCGTCTGCCAATCTGTTTTTCTTTCCTGGCAGGAATTGTGCTTGTAGTTGAGCTTGGTAAGACAGTGCTGTGTTCCACAAGGTCACTGCTTACCTGCATAGAGGGTAGGAATGTGTGCCCCCTTACTTGTTTATGTACCACATTACTGTGGTATTGTCCGTCTTTATTATTAGTTGTTCTGGGTGTAAGTGGTCCTTGAAAGCTGTTAGGGCATTCTGTACTGCTAGCATTTCTTTTTGATTGATATGCAGATGCCTTTGATCTGTAGTCCATTTGCCCTGAATGCACTGTCCTGCCATGTGTGCTCCCCAGGCATAGTCCGATGCATCTGTTGTTATAGTTTGCCTGGCTGTGGGTAACGTGAAAGGCTGACCCTTGTTGAGGTGGCATGCCTGTGCCCACCATAGAAACTCCTGTTGAAGGCAGGGAATGAGTGGTATCATTGTTTCCAAGCTGGGGCTGTGCTGAGTCCATATGCTTTTCAGGTACCATTGTAATTTCCTCATAAGCAGTTTTGCAAATGGTATTAGTAGTATGCAAGATGCCATGAATCCCAAGGCCTGCAGAATTTTTCTTGCAGGGAGTTGGGTCTTTGTTGCCATTATTTTGAAGTATTGAGTCAGCTGATGTTGCTTGTCTGGTGTGAGATAAGCCATCTGGGCCGTTGTATTCAAGCTGGCACCAAGGAATATTATGTTTTGTGAGGGCACTAGTTTTGATTTCTTTTTGTTTACTGTGTACCCTAGGCAACTTAGAAGGTGTTTGACAAATGCCAGATGCTTTAAAAGAATGACCTTGCTTTCTGCTTGAATAAGGCAGTCATCCAGGTATGGGTATATTTGAATTCCTCTGTCTGCAGTATGCAATTACTGGTGCCAGGCATTTTGTGAAGACCCTGGGCGCAGTAGATAAGCCAAAGGACAGTGCAGAGAATTGATAATGGGTTGAACCTGCAATGAAGCGGAGGTATCTTCTGCAATTTTGTCTGATAGGGACATGCAGGTATGCCTCCTTGAGATCCAACGTTACTAGCCAAGCCTTCTTACCCAGCATGGGAAGAAGCTGCTGTAGTGTTAGCATCTTGAATTTTGGTACTTGCAAATAGGTGTTCAGAATTGAAAGATTCAGAATGGGTCTCCATACTTTGTCCTTTCTGAGAACTAGAAAGAGTCTTGAGTAAAATCCTTGTCCTTGCTCCTGTGTAGGTACCTGTTGAATGGCTCATGTCCATGAAAGCTGTAATTTGTTTTTGTGCCTCTGCCCATTGATTTGGTGGCAGGTTTGGCATTCCTTTTATCCTTGGCAAGGTATGAAAGTGGAATCTGTATCCTTGTGAGACAATGTTTAGGACCCATTTGTCTTTTGTGATTATGTGCCAGTTGTCTGCAAAAAGTGCTAATTTTCATCCCAAGGGAGCTGCCAAGAGAGATTTGCTTGGTAGTTTGAGGGTTGAGTCATTGTGTTTGTCTTCTGCTAGCTTGGGGCCTGCCTGTCTTCTCCTCCTTTATGGGTAGCAGTACCCCATTGGCGAGGTTTGTAAGGGCCTTGTGACTGACCTCTGCCCCTTGGGCATCTGTATTTGTCCCTCTGTGATCTGTCAGAAGCTGGAAAGGACCAGTTTTTTGTTGGCCAATTTCTGCTGAAACGAGGGGGTTGTAACCTGTAAAAAATCCTTGACCGTCTGCATAGACTTTGCCTTATCCTCCATTTTCTTTAAAACCTCTTCTGCTTTGACACCAAATAATACATCCTGCTGTAAAGGTGCATCCAATAATTTTGCTTTAATATGATCAAGTAGGGTTTGTTCTTTTAACCAAGCATGTCTACATATGACAGACCCAGTAACAGCTGCTCTACAGGAAACTTCCAATTAATCAAATCCACATTGTAAAGTATGTTTGCCCACCTGTTCAGCTGCATGCAACAGATCCTGCATTTCCTTGAATTCAGACTGTTCAGATTGTGTGCTCATTTTTTGTTTTAATTGAGGCATTAGGAATTGCTGATATTTCAGCATGTGAAACTGACAATTTAATGCTCTCATAGCCAAAGTAGCTGAGGTTTATACCTTCTTTACCCATCTATCTAGGGCTCTGGAATCCCTTTCAGAGGGTACAGGAGTTTTAGCCATAGAAGCTTTAGCCCCTTTGGGACCCTGGGAAATTGTTTCTAGGTCAGCCACAGGGTTTTTATAAAGGAATTTGTGTGAGTCAGGTACTCTGTAGTATCTGTCTGGTTTGGCTGGAGCAGGAGGTAGAGAGCCTGGATTTAGACTAGACTCCAAGTAAACATCATCCACAATGTCTAAAACTGGAGGGATAGCAAGTGGTCTGTGCTGGGGTAGTAAAAGGAACTCTCGGAGCCTTTTCTTAGAATCAGAGTAGTCCTGGCCTTCTCAGTGGAAATGTTCCCCCATGGTATGTAAAGTTTCCCCAAAGGAGTAGTCTTCAGGGGGAGATGCTGAGGGAATAGTCTCTTCAGCATCAGAGTCTTCATAAGGGGGAAAAGCGTAATCCTGTTCCTCAGAAGAATCTGAGGAAATTGAAACCTGGTCAGAGGAAGCATAATCCTCCTCTTGTCTTGGTCTTTTATCTGGAGGGGGATGGGAACCCCTGATTATGGTAATCAAATCTTCAACCATCTTAAGCATCTGTTTCTTAGGCATGGGGCCTTGAACTGGAGACTGATGTGTAGTCTTTTTTGGTTTTAATGGAGTTCTAAGCTTAGCATAAGATTTAATGGTGAGTGTAGTCGGTCTGAAGACACCTTCTGCAACCGAAGATGTTTCTACTGCACCGGGATCTCCTTCTGCTCCGGTGTCGGAAGGGCCTAATGAAGATGGCTGCGATGACCTAGTACACTCCGCTAGAGAATCCGCAGCTGTCTGGGGTTCCAATTCTGCGGTCGTCAGGGGCTGCGTAGGCGCCTCACTGAAAACTGGAGAACTGGCGACAGGCTCAGCAGAGGCCTCGGAGTCTGGCTTGGTCCTAGGCTGCCTGTCCTTATTCTTGCGTTTTTTATGCATGCCGGACATCGGCTGCTCCGACGGCATGATATAATTAAATTTCCTACCAAAGTAATGTTGTGCAAAGTCAAAACGGCGTTTGATCATTTGTTTATTAAACCTAGCACAAAACCGACAACCTGTGACGTCGTGGTCTGGGCCTAGGCAAGGAATACAATAAGAATGGAAGTCCTTATGAGGTATTTGCTTCCCACAAGAAATGCAATTGTTAACTTTTTCTGACATCGGACTGAGGCAAGAAAAGGTTCCCCAACAGGGTACTTAGCTTTATTGAAGACATCGGACTGAAATTCCATTCGAAAATCTCAGGTGTCGGCCGACCGACACTTGCGAATTGCTTCTGCTTCGGGCACCGTGCGGCAAGAAAGACTGAAAAAAATGGCATCGGATGCCTCTCATATACCCCTGGCGCACTGACGTCAGGGAAGAATCGACAGCAACCGACGCCGGACCAAGACTTTGGAACTCTGGCCGACTGCGGAACCACCTGACGGCAGGATAACCCAAGTGTGATGACTGCAGCAGGGTAACACGATGAACATCTGTGGTGTTGTCCATCTTTATCAGTAGTTGTCCTGGATGAAGCAAGTCCTTGAAGGCTGTCAGAGCATTCTGAATGGCTAGCATTTCTTTCTGGTTGATATGTACATGCATTTGGGTTGGGCTCCATTTGCCCTGAATGCATCTCCCTGCCAGGTGGGCCTCCCAAGCATAGTCTGATGCGTCTGTAGTTAGGGTTTGGGTGGCAGGGGGTAGAACAAATGACAGTCCCTTGTTTTGGTGACATGTCTCTGCCCACCAAAAAACTCCTGTTGCAGGCAGGGAATGAGAGGAATCATTGTTTCCAGGCTGTGACAATGTTGACTCCATAAGCTTTTTAGATACCATTGAATTTCCACATATGCAGTCTTGTATATGGAATTAGTAGAATGCAGGATGCCATGAACCCCAAAGCCTGCAGAATTTGTCTTGCAGAAAGCTGGGTTTTTGTTGCCATTTGTTTGAAATATGTTGTCAACTGAATTTGTTTGTCTGGCGTGAGGTAAGCCATCTGGGCAGTTGTATTCAAGCTTGCACCCAGGAATGTAATTATTTGAGAGGGTACCAGTTGTGATTTCATTTTGTTTATGGTGTACTCTCGGCATGCTAGAAGCCTTTTTACAAATGCCAGATGTTGAAGAAGAGTGTCCTTGTCCTCTGCCTGAATGAGACAATTGCCCAGATAAAGATAAATTTGAATGTTACTTTGTCTGCAAAATGCAATTACTGGTGCCATGCACTTTGTAAAGACCCTGGGCACAGCAGATAAGCCAAAGGGCAGTGCAGAGAATAATGCAAAAAGCCTGCTTTGAAGCAGAGGCATCTTCTGCAAGATTCCCTTATTGGGATAGGCAGGTATGCCTCTTTTAAGTCTAGAGTTACCAACCAGGCATTCTTGCCTAGCATAGGCAGTAGCTGTTGTAAAGTCAGCATTTTGAATTTTGGAATGTCCAGGAACGTGTTTAGAACTGATAAGTCCAGAATTGGATGCCATGATTTGTCTTCTGGTTACCAGGAAAAGTCTTGAATAAAATCCTTGTCCTTTTTCTTTTTCTGGTACTGGTTGAATAGCCCCCATATCCATGAGGGACATGACTTGTTTCTGGGCCTCTGCCCACTGGTTTGTTGGCAGATCTGGCCATCCGTTTGGAATTGGCAACGTGTGGAAATGAAATCTGTACCCCTGGGATACTATGTTTAATACCCACTTGCCCTGGGTAATTAACTGCCAATTTTGAACATGAAGTGCTAGTTTTCCCCCTAAGGGGGCTTCCAAAAGATAAGTGCTTGGAGATGGCAGAGGAAAGTCATTGAGACTGCTTACTGTAGGGTTGTGCTTTGCTACCTCCAGATTTGGAGGTGTAGGCACCCCATTGCTTTGACCTATAAGATCCCCGTGATTGATATTTCGAGCCTCGGAGAGCCTGGGTTTGCCATGAGTGGCTCTGTTGGACACAGGAAAGGACCATTGCTTAGTAGGCCAGTGCCTACTGAACCTGGGTGGTTGCACTTGCAAGAAATCTTTTACAGTTTGCATAGATTTAGCTTTGTCTTCCATTTTCTTTAAAACCACAAAGACTGTCATGCTGTAAAGGGGCATCCAACAATTTAGCTTCATCATCAGGCAGATTTTGCTCTTGAGCCAGGCATGCCTTCTTATCACAGATCCAGTTACAGCGGCCCTGCAAGAGGCCTCCAAGGAATCAAAACCACATTGCAAAGTATGCTTTCCAACCTGTTCTGCTGAATGCAATAAATCCTGTAACTCTATCTTCCACACAATCAGAAATCAACATAATTTTCTGTTTCAGTAAGCCCATAACATGCTGTTGATATTTAAGCATATGAAACTGTCAGTTTAAAGCCCTGATTGCCAAGGTTGCAGACGTATAAACTTTCTTTCCCCATCTACCCAGTGCCCTGGAATCTCTATCAGAAGGGGTATGATTTTTGGCTGTAGAAGCCTTTACACCCTTGGGACCCTGAGAAATAGTCTCAGGATCAGCAGCTGGATTTTTGAACAAAAATTTGTGGGAGTCAGGAACCCTGTAATATCTGTCTGGCTTACTAGGAGCCAGAGGCAGGGAATCAGGAGCCATGCTGGATTCCGAGAACATCATCAACAATATCTAATACAGGAGGTATTTCCAAAGGCCTACGCTGTGGAAGAAGAAGAAAATCCCTAAGCCTCTTTTTTGATTCTGAGAAATCCTGACTCTCCCAGTGAAAATGTTCCCTTAAAGTATGCAAAGTCTCTCCAAAAGAATAATCCTCAGGAGGAGAAGCAGAAGGGATGGATTCCTCTGCACCAGAATCCTCATAAGATGGAACAGAAAATTCCTGAACAGAAGAGGAATCAGAAGAAATGGAAACCTGATCTGCAGATTCATAATCAGTGCCTTGCCTAGGCCTCTTAGCAGGGGGTGGGGGTGGGGGGTGGGAATCCCTGATCAAGGTAATTAAATCCTCAGCCATTTTGATCATTTGTTTTTTAGGCATAGGGGCCTGAGCATGTGGCTCATGCGTTGGTTTTTTAGACATAGAAGTTGGTTTTGGCCTCGTTTCTGATGATGGCGTCTGTTTAACATAAAAATGTTGAGGCCTGAAAACACCCTCAGAAGCCTGTGCCTGCTCAACGGCTCCGGACCAATCCAAGGAGAGAGATCTGCGGGTTCAATACCTGCAGAATCTCACGGCATACTGGACTCCGAACTGGTCTTGGTAGAGACCTGCGAATCAATAGTAGTGGGTACCAGGGGCTGCAAAAGCGCCTCACTGAGTACCGGCGACTGGCTTAGGAGAAGCTTCTTCATCAGTTTTGGAACTCGACGGTCTGTCTCTGTCTTTTTCCATGTGTTTTTTGTGAACTCCGGTAGTCGGATTGCTAACCGACGACATTTCAGGGTAGTTAAATCTTGAACCAAAATATTTAGAAGCAAAAATATACAGACGCTTAATAGTGTGTTGGTTAAATTTAGCACAAAATCGACAGAAAGGCATGTTGTGATCAGGGCCTAGGTAAGGAACAGTACAAATGAAAATCTTTATGAGGTATTTGCTTCCCACAAGTAATGTAATTATTAACTTTTACTGACATCGGTAAGGAACAAGAAAAAGTTTCCCCAATGGGGTACTTAGCTTTAGTTTGAAGACTTCGGTTCTGGAACTCGAAAACGAAAATTTCAAGAGTCGGCCGACTGGCACTTGCGAACTGCTTCTGCTTTGGGCACCGCGCGGCAAGAAAGACTGAATAAAATGGCTTTGGCTGCTTGTTTTATACCCCTGATGACCTGACGTCATGGAAGAGGAGACAGCAACCGACGCAGGACCCAAGACTTTGTTATTCAGGCCGACTGAGGGCAACCTGCCAGCAGATTACCCAAATGTAATGACTGCAACAGTGAAACATGACGAACATCCAAAAGATGCTCGTCCCCTAGAAACCAAATCCAAGTTGTAATGAGATATGAAGGTATGAAGTCTTGCCCACGTGGCTGCTGCGCACTATCATCCATACAGGCTCTGGAATGAAAAGCTACAGAGGTAGCCATAGATCTGGTAGAATGAGCCTTTATTCTGGAAGGCAAGTATAGCTTATTCTGTTGATAGATAAAGGTAATGATGTTCCTAAACTAGGAGGATAAAGTCACTTTGGAAACAGGTTTACCCACTCTGGGTCCTGCAAAGGCCACAAACAATTGGTCTGTTTTCTGGAAAGATTTAGTACTGTCCAAATAACAATGAAGCTGTCGGTGCACATAAAGGGTGTGCAAAAGGTATTCCCGTCTATTAGAATGCCTTGGGAAGAAAACCAGCAAGTCAATAGATTGGTTAATGGAAAAAACAGAAATGATCTTGGCCAAGAAGAAAGGGTCAGTAGGAAGGGACATCCTATCCGTGTTGAAGATCAAGTAAGGACTCCTGACACTCCAGGCCTGCAGCTCAGATACTCTTCTCACTGAGGTGAGTGCTACTAGAAGTATGGTTTTCCAAGACAAAAAAATTCAAATCACATGAATAAGAGTGCTCAAAGGGAGAGCCTGTAAGGGATTGAAGCACCATAGTCAAGTCCCAGGGATCTAAGGGAGGCTTGACTGGAGGTTTAACAGGTAATACTCCCTTCAAAAAAGTCTTGCATAAGTGGTGTGACATAATAGGAGAATTTTCAAGACCATTATGAAAATTGGTGATAGCTGCTAAATGTACAGTGATAGTTGAAGCTGAGGCTCTTGCATGCGGGAGACAGGTATTACAGAATCTTTTGAATAGGCATAGAGAAAGGGTTTAAGTTCTGGTCTTTGGCCCAAAAAGAGAACCTAGTTCATTTACTAAAATAAACCCTTCTAGAGGAAGATTTGTGTAAGGCCAGAAGAATTTCACGAACAGGAGATGGGATGTCAGGCAGCCTGGAAATCATTGGAAGTGAAGGAATCAGGCTGTGAGCTTGAGATTGTGCAGGTTCAGATGAATCAATCCCTGAGGATGGGATGACCGGTCCAGGGAATGATTCAGGATCCACGGGCTGCGAATCAGGTGAGGCCATAGAAACGGGAACCAGACTTGACGTGGCCAGTAGGGAGCAATGTGGATCACTTTCCTTTTCAACTTTCGAGCTTTCTGGAGAAATTCTGTAATGAGGGGAAATGGGGTTAAGGCAAAATAGCTCCTGCATTTGTACTTCGGGGGGAAGCAAACAGGTCGCAGCAAGGCTTACCCCAATGTTATCAGAGTTATTGCAGGGTTGAGGGACCATTCGTGGGGCATCAGGATGTTCCTGCTCAGATTGTCAGCAATAAGGTTGGAACTCCCGGGAATGTGCGTTGCTATAAGAAAATGATTGGAAGCTATCACCCAGTGCCAAATCCTCATGGCTTCCCAACACAGGGGGTAAGATCTGGTTTCACCTTGCTTGTTGATATACCAGACGACTGACATGTCTGACTGAATTGCAATGGTCCCCGAAGGCAGGGATGCATGGAACGCTTGCAACGCTAAGAGAACTGCCCTCAGTTCCAGGACATTTATATGCAAGTTGGCCTCAAGGGGCATCCAGGTGCCTTGGACAGTCTTTCCCTGAAAATGCCCCCCCCCCCAATATTGAAGCGTCCATGGTCACTGTAGCCGTGGGTTGATGAAGACAGAACGGTCGACACCAAAGATTCTTTTGTGGTTCCATCCATCATAGCATTTTCTCCTTGCAATGGGTTGTAAGGCATATCATGTGGTTGAGTGGGTGGATTAACAACGACCATTGTGCGGAAAGGAGCCACTGCAGGATTCTCGTGTGCAGTCTTGCCAATGGTACCAAGTAATGGCAGCTGCCATGGAGCCCAAGAGTTGCAGTACAAGAAGTGCTGGTACAAACATGCGATGAAGAAGTTCTTGAATTTGGTGTCTTATTTTTAAAAGCCTGTGATGGGGGGGGGGGGGAGCTTGACAGGATGTTGTGTTGAAGACCGCTACAATAAATCCAGTATCTTCCTTGGAGACATCTGAGATTTGTCTTTGTTGATTGTAATCTCCAAGCAGAGAGCGAGATCTTAAGAGTAAGAGAGGCTGCGGACTAGGAGGTTCCTGGTCGGAGCGGTAAGGAGCCAGTCGTCTAGATAGGGGGGAAATTTTTTTTTAAAAATTTGCCAGAATCTTCGTGTGTTCTGACTGTGCTTCTCAAACATTTTGGAAATATAGAGTATATTTTAGAGCAGTTATTATAACTGCAATTGCCTGAATATTGCTACAACTCAAGTGCTCTAGGTTGCACTGCATCTGAATTGTTTGTGTGTCTTAGCTGCTTTTCTGTATATATAGACTTCTCTGTATATGTAGACTAGCTACTTATTCTGCTGTATTACTGCCTCTTAAAACGTTTTTCAGTTGTGCACTTGCCTTGCTTCATTTAAAAAGTTTTAAATTGCTAATTTTGTAGAATTGTAATTGCATTTACTGTTTAGGACTACACACTCAAGTGTGTTAGCCTTTTCTGTGTTTATTTACTGTATTATTGCATTGTTTAGCCTGTTTCAACAACAACAAAAAAATACTATCTTGTTTGCTCGTTTCCCACCTTTCCTAGCCAGTCCATATCCCAGGCTTTGCTTGTCTCAGGACTTTATTTTCTGTGTTCAGAGCTATCCAGACCTTGCTGTGGTAGAGGGAAGTCCTACTGCTTACCAGTGGGACTGGTGAGCATTGTACTGCCTATCTAATGCTAGAGGAGTGGTTTCCAGCTCTGAAATTGTAATTTTATTAGCCTTTTTGGGCTGATTTCGATCCCTTTCAACTTTCTGGTTTAAAAACGTGTGTGTTTGCACATTTTTCACATCATGCAGCACTGCGAAGCTACAGTTAAACTATTCCAGGTGCCCGAAAGTCTGCTCTTCAAATTTTCCCTTAGAACTAGCTGGTTTCTCAGTAGTAGCACTAAAATCTGAATCCCTGTGACTAGCACTTGCTCTAGAACCTGCTGGAAAGCACTAGGAAGCCTTAACTGATACAAGCACACTCAGCTCTCCTTGTCAATAAGGAGAAATTAATCATAGGCACTAAACAGCCTATAATTGCAAAGTACCTTAAAAAGGTAAGGGAAAACAGCGCTTAAATTTTACAAAAAAGCACCTAAACAGGCATGTCCAAGGGTCAGCTTCCGGTGATTTCTCCTGTCCACCTGGTGAATCTGGGCATACTGGGGCAATGCGGGAACTGCCTCGTACACAGACAATCCTCTCCTCCTACCACCCAACACTACAACCTGCGAGAAATGCACTTACATAGCCAAACTGGAAGCTAAGCTCTCTCCAGCCAAGATTGTGCTAGACAGTCAAGAGGAAAAGGTTAACACTTGCATTACACCTCAAGCAACTCATAGCCCTTCAAAACCCACACCATCAACACCCACACATAGCAACACTAAACCCACATATGTGGAGGCCCTTAACATTAACCTGCCCAAGCAACAAGGACCTCTGAAGCTGAAACGCAAAGAAACACCAGTCACAACCAAAGTGAAACATAGCTCACAACACCAATGTGCCATCCAACAACAGCCCCTAAGGCAAGACAATGTACCCAACACTTTAGTCATAGGTGACTCTATAGTCAGGCACACTGATGTCCCACTCACCAGGCTGAACAAGGCGAAAATTACAGTCAGCTGCCTGTCGGGTGCCAAGATCCACCACATAATGCATGCACTCAAGTCACTCCACAACAAGTACAAATATGACTCTGTCATTGTCCATGCTGGAGTGAATGACTTGAGACGTACCTCCCTGGACTACATGAAGAGAGACATGGAAGAGCTCATGGATCATGTGACCCAGGCAGGTATGACCCTAGCCCTGAGTAGCATCCTGCCTTCGCCCAGAATGATACCACAGTATAAGGACAAAATGATTGACTTCAACAATTGGCTAAGCTTCTGGTGTCATTCAAAGAGGATCCAGTATTTGTTTGCCTGGGAAGACATGATCGACAAACCACGATGCTTTGCCAGACATGGTCTGCACCTGTCACCCCTGGGATTCAGGTTACTGGCTAAAGCTCTTGCCACCCCTATAGTGCCTTTTTTAGGCAAGGTTCAAAGGATAAAACCACCACGTAACAGATAAAAGCATGCAAAATCTGAAGGTAATGCTACTCAATGCTAGAAGTCTAAACATCAAAATGCACTCTCTCTCGAGGCACTCCTAAAAATGGAGAACATCGATATCTGTGCAGTAACTGAGACCTGGTTCATAAGTAGGTACTAGGCTATCAGCCCAAGGGCCTACGCAAGCCTAGCCAACAAGGTTCCCTGGCTTACGCCACATAAGAAAGTTATTTTCCTGTGCCACTGTCGAGCAGACACACAAAAGTGATCCCCGGGGTGTATTTCCTATTTTCCATCCACTCATCAAGGTTTTTCTTGAAGAGAGCTAATGAAGAACTTTGTTTGACATAGATGGGTACCTGTTCCAGAGTATGGGAAGTCTCTGGGATAGGAATCTATCCCTCCAGCATGTCCTGTTTATTGTGATGACAAGGTTTAGGTCCCTAGAGCGTGTAGCTCGGAGGGATTGGGATTTCTTTAGGTGTAGCATGTCCAACAGCTCTGGGTTTGACATAGCTTCATATATTAGGCAGAGATCACCTCTGAGTAGGTGATATGCTACGGAGTAAAGCTGGAGTTTTTTGAGGCAGTCAGTGTAGGGCATTTGTTTGAGTCCAGTAATCTTCTTTGTGAGGTACTTCTGTGGCCTTTCCAGCTGCTGCAGATGTCTTGTGAGGTACATTCCAAAAGGGGCGTTGTACTCTATAGTGGGTCTAATGAGTGTTGAGTAGAGGGGAACGATGACCTCTTTTTTCCTGGATGAGAACTCTTTTATGATGAGGTGTGCCACGTAGAAGGACTTCCTGACTACTGTGGCGATGTGACTATCAAAGGAGAGACTACTGTCCACCTGGGTCCCAAGGTCTCATCACGCATTCGGTGTTAAGTAGATTGCTGCCTATGTGGTAGTTCATGGGTACAGAGTTTTTACCAAAGGAGATGACACTGCACTTTTTGGCATTGAGCTTGTGGCCATGGCTCTGACACCATGCATCTGTCTCAAGAGAAGCCCATCTGCAGGATGTTCACCCCCACCACCCCCTGAAGGGCCCATATCTATACAGGAAGAATGCAGAGTCCCTGTAATCACAACTACGTAGGTGAAAGCTGCACTCTCTAAACCCAAAAACACAGCATCCATGGGACCGGACAACATCCCAGGCTGCGTTTTACACGAACTTCAGAATGAACTGTCTCCCCACTTAAGCACCATGTTCAATAATAGCCACGCATCAGGCTTTGTGCCCACTGAATGGCACACAGTAACAGTTATCCCACTCCACAAAGGGGGAACCACCACTGATCCCGGGAACTATAGACCTATTAGCCTGACGAGCCTGGTCTGCAAAGCCACGGAACGTATCATCATGGAACTCATAAACAAAGACATTGGTAACCTCCAAACTCTGGATCCCACCCAGTTTGGGTTTGTGAAAGGCAGATCATGCCTCCTGAACATGATCGACTTCTTTGAGGCAGTCACCAAAGCCGTAGATGAGGGTAAGGTGGTTCACACAGCCTATCTTGAACTCGCCAAGGCTTTCAACACCATCCCCCATTCTGGAATTATAGCTAAATTCAATAAACTAGGCATAAATCCCTACGTCACAAGATGGGTTGCCAACTGGCTCACTGACAGAACCCACACTGTAAAAGCTGCAGACTCCAAATCTGACCTCAAACCAGTGACAAGTGGAGCACCACAGGGTTCCGTCCGGGGACCACTCTTGTTTGGCATCTACTTCTCTGAAGTACAGGCCAACACTAAGGGACTCTGGCTAACAAAGTTCGCAGATGACTGCAAACTGGGAATCATTCTGGAATCATTATTGAATCCCCAAATGATGTGGATATTCTGCAAAAGGGCCTTACAGAAACAGATGCCTGGTGCCAGAGCCATGGGCTCAAGCTTAATGCCAAGAAATGTATAGTTATCTACTTTGGAAAAAAAACGTGTACCCATGAATTACCACATATGTGGCAGGACACTAAACATCGAAAGTGTGATGAGAGACTTAGGGACACAGTTGGACAGTGGTCTCACTTTCGATAACCACATCGCCACAACAGTCAGGAAATCCTTCTATGTGGCACACCAGTCTCCCCGCTGCTTGAGGATTTCGAGAATGTCTCCGAATGAGATGTCATCTGGGAGAGACCGTGGGGACCCTTCCTCCTCATCACAATCAGTGTCTTCAGTGATAGATTCCTCCGGTGGATCTAGGTGCTTCCTCTTGCATCATTTCTTCTGGGGTGGCTCCTCAGTGGGATCTTCTGAGGAGGATCCCGTGCCCAGGGTCCTGAAATAGAGGGATGGGAGAGGAGCAAGAGAACTGGGAGCCATCGGAGCCGTGGACATAGACGGCGCCAGCAAGAAAATAGGTACCAGGCTAGATACCAAGGTACGGACGGGTCCAAGCCCTGCTTCGGGAGAGCATAGGTTCCACCGGAGCCGATGCAGCAAGGGTGGACAGTGCCAACAGGGAAAACACTGCTGTCGGAACAGAGACAGTATGCACCAGAGGTATCTTGTCCTTGGCATGTATTACAGTTTTGGAGCCGAAGAAAACTGTCAGCACCGTGGCTGGGGATGGTGCCGAAGCAGGTACACAGTCATCGGAGCCGATGCTGAACCCAAGGACGCCACCGAAGTCAGTGGTGCAGAGGTCGGAGCCAAACTATGGGGGAATATCATGGACTGCACCAAGGGAGAAGACACAAAGCCTGGTGCCGAAGAGATCTGCGCTGAGGAAGCATGGAGCCGACTCAGTTCCGTAACTGACAGAGATGCGGGAACAGAGTGACTCTGTTTGAACTTATGTTTTTTGGTCTTTGGAGGGGGGAGACCTCTGAACCAGACAGAGCCTCTGAAAAAGATGCCTTGAGCAATCTGTTTTTCCCTTATGTTTTCTGGTGATTGGAGGGGGTGAGATCTCCGACCCAGATAGAGCCTCCGAAAAAGGTGTCTTGAGTAATCTGTTTGTCCTTGTGTTTTTTGGTCTTGGGAGGGGGTGAGACCTCCGACCCAGATACAGCCTCCAAAAAAAGGTGCTTTGAGTAATCCATTTGTCCTTATGTTTTTTGGTCTTGGAGGGGACGAGACCTCCGACCCAGATACAGCCTCCGAAAAAAAGGTGCTTTGAGTAACCCGTTTTTCCTTGTTTTATGGTCTTTGGAGGGGGTGAGACCTCAGACCCAGATAGACCCTCCAAAAAAAAAATGGTGCCTTGAGTAATCCTTTTTCCTTATGTTTTATGGTCTTTGGAGGGGGTGAGACCTCCGACCCCAGACAGAGCCTCCGAAAAAGGTGCCTCGAGTAATCCGTTTTTCCTTATGTTTTTTTTTTTTTGGTCTTTGGAGGGGGTGAGACCTCCGACCCAGATACAGCCTCCAAAAAAGGTGTCATGAGTAAACCTTTTAAGATAAGTTTATTACTACGTTCTGGTAGTGTACAATTACTAAAACTAGCACAAAAGTCACAGTCAGCTCTATTATTTATGCCCAAACAGTAGACACAACGAACATGTGTATCTGAGTTAGGCATCTTACGTCCACACTTGGCACACTGTTTAAAACCCAACTTAGCTTTGTCTGACATAGTAAGGCAACAAGGCTATCCTATAGAAAAAATAAGGGAGAAAATACCAGTGATGTTATTTAAAAAAAAATACCACTAGTAGAAAGGAAAGGCCTGTCAAAGACAGGAGAGAGGGACAATACCAATAAAGGTAAAAAAAAAAAATTAAATTACCAAGGAAAAGGGTAGGAAATAGGCTTAGGTTATAGGCGACAGTAAGAAAAGGCTAACTTGACTAAAAGTTAAATAATTTTGAAGAGAAACTGTCTTAAAATTAACAATTTTCTACTTAGCTTTGAGACAGATGGCAAGCACGTCTAACTAGGAACACGGCAAACGAGATCTGGAGTATCTCGGAGAGGGGCATTGTGGGTAGGTTCTTAGCTGAGAGGTTTTGGCTTGCGCGAGCTGGGAAACGGCCGTATCGGTTCCGAAGACGGAACAGAGGTACTAACAGTAAATAATGAATAAAGATTTACAACATTAGATCATTATTTATGTGCAATATGTCATTGTTACTTACATAACTCTCTGCATACCTCACTTTATATGTTTCTACCTGCACTATGAAACTTGTAGATTCTGTTTGTGACATATATTGGTGGTGGGCAAGTTTTATGTGTGCCTCTTTTACTTATTTATAGTACTGTTTTTTAATACATCTTCATATTTCTACAGAGTCTGGTTCCTCTTGTATTTGTTTTATTTCTGCTGTAAATAAACTCACATTTTTTACTATATTTTTAGTATCTTATTTTGACTTTTATTTTTACTATTTAATCTTTCTTCCTTCTGTAAACTGTCATTCTTATGGCACGAGCCTCAGTATGAAAATTTCTTGCAGTGATAAGCACTGTGTTGATCTATATGACACAGTTTACTTTGACTTTGAGAAGGACAAAGTACTAAAGTGGGAGACAGAATGGCTACTCGTACATCAGGTAGAAGAGGAGTAAATTTATTCCATTATTTTATTTAAGGAATGTCGAGAAGCAAGTGTGAGATTCAAACTGCTGTACACAGCTATCTTCAAAATATTTTTCCCTGGAAGAACAAAATCACTTTTTGATGACGAACATGCTAAGGAAGAAACACACAAGTTTGTCCAACAAAAAGTGAGCTTTGAAATGGAAGGAGATTCTGCTTCTTGTTCTTGTGGTAATAAAGACTCCAGACACAGTATCAGTGAATCCTTTTCCAGCGTTTCAACGGAAAATGCTTGAGAGAGGGGGGAAAAAAAAGCACAAGAGGTGACTAGAAGAATCAACAGTACATTGGAAATGAAGCAGAGACAGGTTTGGGAGATAGAGAAGAACAAGAATAGAAGAAAATCTGTAAATATTGAACTTTCTTGGACTTTGTTAAACTTGTAGGGGACTCTACAGCATATGCCCTGCTTCATATTATTAACGTTTGGAGAATAAAATCAGTAACCTGAAAATTGACAAATGTGGGATTACAAAGCAATAATTATATTTGTGAAACATAACAAAACAATAAAAGTTTAAAATATTGGACTTTTTTGGCTTTCTTAAACTTGTAGGGGACTCTAAAGCACATGCCCTACTTCATGTCATTAATGTTTGGAAAAATATTCAAGAGAGGGGAAGAGGAGGGAGCAAGTTAACTGTAAGCAAAACATTTTTTTTCGTAATAGTACTATTTAAGTACTGCATGCCTGTCTTTGCACATTATAAAGTTTTTTTCTGTTAGTGTAATGGGGATAGGGGTTCTAATGTAAATAGGTGCTCCCATTTTTTTCTTTCTTCCTTCTCTCTTTCAGCTTGTTCAACTTTAAGAAATGTAGGCACTGCAATGAGAAAAAGTGTCTACTGTTGTAAGAAAGTCCTTCAATATTGCACAGCTTATAAACAAAATAACTGCATCTAGATCTAGGGATGTCATTGTCCCCCTTCACTCAGTCCTCATTAGGCCAATCATTAATGTAGGTCATCTGTCCAAACACATGCAACAACTGCAACACCCACACAGATACCTTATTAAAGGATACAAGGCCTAAACAACATCTCCTACATGGACCAACTCAAAGCCCTGTCACTACATTCGGTATACTACAGTCTGCTAAGAGGTGAACTATGCCTGGCATACATTGCATCCTATGACCTTACTGATGGACTTAATGGGCATCTGCAAATCAAACAGCATCAGAAATACTTGCTCTAAAGATGTAAACCTTTTTTTGCTACAACAAAATGGTTTGAAGGGACAGGTATATTTTGCATAGAATACCGCTGATATGGAACAGGCTCCCCATCTACATAAAACAAAGTTCATCCCTGTCCATTTTCAAGCGCAACTTAGATCTATGGATGACACACAAAATTTACCTCAACGCTGCCTCCTGTATTACTAATAGACAAGTCCTAAATGCTTTATCCCATGCATGAGACCCGTGTAATTATCTATGGTACGATACCAGCTATTCTCATTAGGGGTAACAGAGAATTATCAATCATGAGATTGGTAAGGCCAGTCTGTAGCCAAATGGGATAAGTTATTTCCAGCACAAAAAGGAAAACTGGCTAGGCTTAAAATGGTCTGAAAGGCAGCTAGCCTAATATTTAACTATGATCCTGTAAGATAAACCAGGTCACCAGACAGCAAACAGGGTTAAACTGCATAAAATATCAGAAACAGTTTAATGTGCTAAGATCTGTTCTACAACCTACATAGTGCAGTAAACACACAGTCACATTACCAGGTAAAATTCACTTGTCCAAATAGTGCCAAAAACAAATATATGCTTTAAAAATAGAAAACCTTTTAAAAAAAGCACAAAGCATTTACAGATTCCCCATGCTGGAAATGAAGAAATCTCAACAGAAAATGTAAATAAACTAATCTGCGGTAAAACCATGACTTAAAGATAGAAACAGTTAAAGCAGTGTTAAATAACTAGTAAATACCATACAAATGAAGAGTGAAAAATACAAATGTTCCTGTCAGAACTCCAAAATGAAGCAGATAAACAGGTCTGTTTAAACTGTGACTCTACATTCACACGATAAGTCCTAGGGTTCAAATAAGACTAAATTACTAGACTGAAACAAGCCCCCCCCAAAAAAACAAGAGGGGTACATTCTGATCTATCTGGAATGTCTAACCTCTCCGCTCCGATTTAAGTCCACATTGTAGAAAAAAAAAGGCCCTGTTTACTTCTAAAACTGTAGAAAGCTGCCTGGTACAAATTATACCACACGTTAAGCAATGAAGTGCTTCAGTCCTAAATCCTGAAAATTCATCTCTGTATAAGCACTCGGAAATAATGCACTACTGCTAAATCAGCATTTCTCAAACGTGCGCTGTATCACTTCTGGCCCAGGAGGGATGGTCCCTTTACATCACCTCTGTTTGTAAAGGATGCTGAAACAGAGGCTGGGGAAGGAGAGAGGAGTTTCGGAGATCAAGGGATTAGGACTTTGAATCCAAGTCCTTATGGAAATTAACCATACAAAATATTACACTCAATGTAGGAAAGGAGAAACTAGACTTTACCAAAATGTATGCCTGCAAGTAAGGGTACAGAAAATAGGCAAGGTGGGGCTGGAATTTAGTGAAGGAAATTAAAAAAGGAACACAAGTATAACTCAGAAGGGAAAGGTAACAGTGTGATAAGAATAATCAAAGTTTGGATTACAGGTTAGAGCTTGCTATCCCTACAAGTGACCGAAAGTGCAAGGAAAGACAGAAGGATAGAGGAGATCTAATTGAAAGACCAATGCTGGTACAGTTTTTAAGAGAGTCTGGAACAGATGTTGCTCCTTAACAAATCAATACTTATTAGGGCATATAAAATATTGCGAGATTATTATACAAATCAGAGGAAGTTAAAAACGATTCACAAAGGAGCAATGGGAAGGCATTTTTAAGGTCTTCCAAATATGCAATAAAGCTTAGAACGTTTAGGTTTTTGTACTGCAGTGTTTGCATGGGTATTTTATGTTCATAAGGATCATTTGCATATATCCCATGTTCCTGATGAGGTTATAATACCGAAATATGCATAGCCACAGCTAGTGAGGTTTGGATTTATTGGCCTGAAATTGTCCATTAAAATGACAAAACAAGTCATAAATATTCAGAATCGCCAATTACCTGATGTTCATAAGGATCATTTGCATATATCCCACATGTCTCTGATAAAAGAGGTTTGGGAGATCACTCAGTGGAAGCTCTAGCTTTGCTGGAGTTTTCATTTTTTTAACAACTAGAATTTATGGAATTTTTCTCTTACACTTGACAGCAAATGTTTGAGTTAGCTGACGAAGACATTCCAGATCATGTTTATTTGGAATATAGTAAGTTGGCAGAGGTTAAAATGACCTATGCAATACACTGCCAGAAATGCTGAAGGATCAAACAGTATTAAAGTACACTTACCATAAATACAGATGTTCGAGTGTATTCACTGTTGCAGTCATTACATTTGGGTAATCTGCTGGCAGGTTGCCTTCAGTTGGCCTGAATATCAAAGTCTTGGGTCCTGCGTCAGTTGCTGTCTCCTCTTCCACGACGTCAGGGGTATAAAACATGCAACCGACACCATTTTCTTCAGTTTTTCTTGCCCCAGATGGCAGGTGCCCCCCAAAATGGGGGAGAAAAAAAAAAATATATATATATATATGTGTGTGTGTATCTCTCTCTCTCTCTCTCTATATATATATATATATATATATATAAATGCAATTGTAACAACATAAACTTTACCTTCATCCAAAAGCAAATACACCACAAAGGCTGTAGAATATAGAGAAGGAAAGAGAAGTTCTGGAAAAAAGGGGGATGGCGGGTGGGTAACCCAGACTGCAACAGTGAATACACTCAAACATCTACATTTATGGTAAGTGTTCGCAATTGTACTATGTTCTTCGTGTTTCACTGTTGCAATCATTACATTTGGGTAGAATCCCAAAGCTATGGATGGGAGGCTGGAAATAAATAGCATTAGGAGCGGCTATAAGGCCCTGCAGAACTGCAGTGGCAAAGCCTGTCCTGGACTTAGAGAAGAGAGGCAAATGATAATGCTTTGTAAATGTATGAACAGAGCTCCAAGTAGCAGCTCCTAGAATGTCTTTGGTTGGCACTCCTCTGAGAAAAGCTGCTGAGGTAGATGCAGCCCTGGTGGAATGTGACCTGATTCCCTTGGGCACCAGTTTACCATGATGCAAGTGAAAGAAACAAATGCAGTGGCTTATCCACTTTGAAATGGTCTGCTTTGAAACAGCCTTCCCCTCTGATCCTGCAGCAAATGCCACCAGTAGCTGATCCTGCAGCAAATGCCACCAGTAGCTGCTCAGACTTTCTTAGAGATATGGTCCTGTTTAAGTAGAATTTTAGTTGTCTGTGTACGTCCAAGGAAGGCAAAAACCGCTCCCCCTTGTTCTGCGGATTTGGGTAAAAAGTTGGCAGGTGAATAGTTTGGTTAGGAGCCACACTGGATACCACCTTAGGCATAAAAGAAGGATTGGTCCTGAGGGGCACCCTGTCCGGGTAAAATGTAATGAAAGGCTCCACAGCCATGAGGGCCTGTAGTTCTGAAACCCTTCTTGCTGAAGTGATTACCAGAAGGAAAGCTGTTTTCTAAGATAAAAACTTTACATCCGCAGTAGCTGCTGGTTCAAATGGAGGCATGGTGAGATTTTCCAACACATAATTGAGGTCCCAGCAGGAGTTGGTGATGATCTGGGAGGCCTTACATTTTTTGCCCCTCTAAGATACTGTTTTAGCAGAGGATGAGAAAAGATGGGAGGCTCTGTGTTGTAATGAGCCGAGATGGCAGAGGCATGGATTTTTATTAATGAAAAAGATAGGCCCTTGTCAAGCATCTCAGTCAAGTATTATAAAATCTGAGGAATATTTGGCTTTGCTGTGTCTGTTCCTTGTGCTTGGTTACAAGCACAGAATCTCTTCTATTTATCAGCATAAGATTTTCTAGTACTATGCCTTCTGGTTTCCAAAATGACATCCATCACAGATTTACTGAGAGGTGGTGTTTGAATAATTACATGATCAGCCACGCTTGCCAGGTTCAGAGTTTGGAGCTGATTGTGCAGAATTTGATTGCTCTGCTGAGACAGTAGATGAGGTATTTGAGGCAAGTACCAAGGAGGGAGTTGAGACATATTCCTTAGAACTGGGTACCAGTGATGGCGAGGCCAGTCCGGGACAATTAGGATCATTTTTGTTTTTTCCTGTCTGACCTTTAGTAAACCTTGGGGAGAAAAGGCAGAGGAGGAAAGGTGTAGATTGACAGTTTTTTTTTCCAACTGAAGGATAGGACATCCACTTTCCATGCTTGTCTGTGATAAGTCCTTGTGCAGAATTTGTCCAGTTGATAATTTTGGGGAGAGGCAAATAGATCTATGCCCGGACTCCCCCATTTCTCTGTTATCATGCTGAAGACTTGTGGATCCAGTTTCCACTCGTGAGGGTCCATAAGATTTCTGCTTAGGTCATCTGCCAGAGTATTTTGTTTTCCTGGCAGGAATTGAGCTTGAAGATGTACTTGGTAAGTCAAGGCTGTGTCCCACAATGCCATAGCTAGTCGGCAAAAGGGGTAGGAATGTGTACCCCCTGCTTGTTTATGTATCACATCACCGTGGTGTTGTCCATCTTTATCAGTAGTTGTCCTGGATGAAGTAAGTCCTTGAAGGCAGTCAGGATATTCTGAACAGCTAAAATCTCTTTCTGGTTGATATGCAGATGCATTTGCTTTGGGCTCCATATGCCCTAAATGCATATGCCCACCATGTGCCGCCCCCCCCCCCCCAAGCATAGTCTGATGCGTCTGTAGTTAAGGTTTGGGTGGCATGGGGTAGAGTGAAAGACAGTCCCATGTTCTGCTGACATGTCTCTGCCCACCAAAGAAACTCCTGTTGTAGGCAGGGAATGAGAGGAATCATTGCTTCCAGACTGCGACAATGCTGACTCCATAAACTTTTTAGATACCACTGTAGTTTCCTCATATGCAGTCTTGCATATGGAATTAGTAGAATGCAGGACGCCATGAACCCCAAAGCCTGCAGAATTTGTCTTGCAGATAACTGGGTTTCTGTTGCCATCTGTTTGAAGTAAATAGTCAGTTGCCTTTGCTTGTCTGGCGTAAGGTAAGCCATCTGCGCAGTTGTATTCAAGCCTGCACCCAGGAATGTAATCTTTTGAGAGGGTACCAGTTGTGATTTATTTTCGTTTATTGTGTACCCTAGGCATGTTAGAAGCCTTTTTATAAACGTCAGATGTTGAAGAAGAATGTCCTTGTTTTCTGCCTGAATGAGACAGTCATCCAAGTAAGGACAGATTTGTATGCTTCTTTGTCTGCAGAATGCAATTACTGGTGCCAGGCACTTTGTAAAGACCCTGGGCGCAGTAGATAAGCCAAAGGGCAGTGCAGAGAATTGGTAATGCATAAAACCAGCCTTGAAGTGGAGGTATCTTCTGCACGATTCCCTTATTGGGATATGCAGGTATGCCTAAGTCTAGAGTCACTAACCAAGCCTTCTTGCCCAGCATGGGCAGAAGCTGCTGCAAAATCAGAATTTTGAATTTTGGGATGTCCAAGAATGTGTTCAAAATCGATAAATCCAGTATTGGGCGCCAGGCATGGTCTTTTCTGGGTACCAAGAACAGTCTTGAATAAAATCCTTGCCCTTTTTCCTGTTCTGGTACTGGATGAATAGCCCCCATATCCATGAGGGATGTAACTTGTTTCTCTGCCTCTGCCCATTGATTTTGTGGCAGATCTGGGCAACTGTTTGGAATTGGCAAGGTATGGAAATGAAATTTGTATCCCTGGGATACTATGTTTAACATCCACTTGTCCTGGGTTATTAACTGCCAAATTCTGAGCATGAAGTGCTAATTTTCCCCCTAAGGGGGCTGCCAAAAGGTAAGTGCTTGGTGATGGCAGAGGGAAGTCATTGAGACTGTTTACTGTAGGGTTGTGCTTTGTTTCCTCCAGATTTGAAGGTACAGGCACCCCATTGTTTTTACCTGTAAGAACCTGTGATTGGTATCTAGAGCCTTTTGAGTGCCTGGATTTCCCCGTTAAGCTCTGTCGGACACAGGAAAGACTAATTTTTTGTAGGCCAGTGACTACTGAATCTGGGTGGCTGCACTTGTAAGAAATCTTTTACAGTTTGCATAGATAGCTTTGTCTTTCATTTTCTTTAAAACCTCTTCTGCCTTATTACCAAACAGAGCATCATGCATCCAACAATTTTGCTTTAACATGATCAGGCAGATTTTGCTTCTTGAGCCAGGCATGCCTTCTAACCACAGATCCAGTAACTGCGGCCCTGCAAGAGGCCTCCAAAGAATCAAAACCACATTGCAAAGTATGGTTTCCAACCTGTTCTGCTGCATGCAATAATTCCTGTAATTCTTTATTTTCCACACATTCAGAAATCAACATCATTTTCTGTTACAATAATCCCATAACATACTGTTGATATTTAAGCATATGAAACTGGCAGTGTAGGGCCCTAATTGCCAAGGTTGCAGACGTATAAACCTTCTTTCCCCATCTATCCAGCGCCCTGGAATCTCTATCAGAGGGGGTAGGACTCTTGGCTGTAGAGGCCTTTACACCTTTGGGACCCTGTGAGATGGTTTCAGGGTCAGCAGCAGGATATTTGAATAAAAATTGATTGGAGTCAGGAACCCTGTAATATCTGTCTGGCTTACTAGGAGCCGGAGGTAAAGAATCAGGAGCCATGCTTGATTCTGAAAACACATCAACAATGTCTAATACAGGAGGTATAGCCAAAGGCCTATGCTGAGGAAGAAGGAAATCCCTAAGCCTCTTTTTTGATTCCGAGAAATCCTGACTCTCCCAATGAAAATGTTCCCTAAAAGTATGCAAGGTTTCTCCAAAAGAATAATCTTCAGGAGGAAATGCAGATGGGATAGATTCCTCTGCATCTGAATCCTCATAGGGAGGTATAAAAAATTCCTGATCAGTAGAGGAATCAGAAGAAATAGAAACCTGATCTGAAGATTCATAATCAGTGTCTTGCCTAGGCCTCTTATCATATGGGGGACACCACTGATCAAGGTAATTAAGTCTTCAGCCATTTTGATAATCTGTTTTTTTAGACATAGGGGCCTGAGCACGTGGCTCATGCGTCGTTTTTTTTAGCCTTAGAAGTTACTTTTGTTTTTGAAACTGGCATCGGTCTTATATAGAAATGTTGAGGCCTGAAAACACCCTCAGAAGCCGGTGCCTGCTCAGCGGATTGCTATTCGACGACATTTCAGGGTAATTAAATCTGTTTCCAAAATATTTTGAAGCAAAGATATACAGACGCTTAATAGTGTGTTGGCTAAATCTAACACAAAACTGACAGCAAAGCACGTTATGATCTGAGCCTAGGCAAGGAATACAGTACAAATTAAAATCCTTATGAGGTATTTGCTTCCCACAAGTAATGCAATTATTAACTTTTACTGACATCTGTAAGGAGCAAGAAAAAGTTTCCCCAACAGGGTATTTAGCTTTAATTGAAGACTTCGGTTCTGAAACTCGAATGCAAAAATTTCATGAGTCAGCCAACTGGCACTTGCGAACTGCTTCTGCTTCGGGCACTGCGCGGCAAGAAAGACGGAAGAAAATGGCGTTGGCTGCATGCTTTATACCCCTGACGACCTGACGTCATGGAAGAGGAGACAGCAACCGACGCAGGACCCACGACTTTGATATTCAGGCCAACTGAGGGCAACCTGCCAGCAGATTACCCAAATGTAATGACTGCAACAGTGAAACACGAAGAACATCTGAGAAAATGTTTCTTTAGAGTGCAGAAATAGTTAAGGCCTTACTAAGTTTAACACTGTCAGCTGCCAAAACAAAAAGGAAGCTCTAGATACTGTAAGAGACAAAAGAAAGGAAGTGGAATCTTTAGAAAAGGGAAATGGCAAATTTCAAAGAAATAAATATAAATTGTGGGAATATTACACACAGAAAAATGTTCAAGAAGAATGAGGTTTAAGTGAAGGCAGAAATTAAAGCAACTTATGTAATGCCATAGTGAATGAAACATTTTTAAAAAGCATGCGCGCACACACACACACACACACACACACACACACACACACACACACACACACACACACACAGCATGACAATAACATGTTCAAACTATTTTTTTCCTATTATATGTAATCCCATGTTACAGATTAAACTGTGTTTTGGGCAGACCCGGGGCATGCCCATTTGCATCTGAGGACCCTTTGAAGTATTTTGATTTCCAGCTTGAAGTTCACAGTCATGTGGTGGACAGGAAAATCTTGATGACCTAGAATCCTCCCTAAGCCTCACCCCCCCCCCACTTAATTTTGGGTCCTACTACTAAGCTGCTGATGAAAAAGAATTGGTGGTTTCCAACACTCCCAGTATAGCCCATAGGTCAGATGAGAAATATCTTCCTCTACTGGCTCCATCTTTATTAACGGTTTCCCCATTGCAGCAACACTAACAGTGGCCTTAAGGGACCATAAAAGGCAAAAGATCCTTTAGCTCCTTAACGAGTTACTTTTGGATATGGATTCAAGACAGACCACTAAGGCAAGGACATAAAACCCCAGAGCAACCCCGCACAAAGTATGCTGCTCACCTGATCTGTAACTGGAGCAATCATATTCAAGTCACTTTTGGAAGTGGAGGCCAGGAAGCAATTCTCGACAAAGATCGAAGAGTAAAAAGACGCTTACAGACAAGTCATGTGCTCCCATGTATGATGCAGCCAACAAGCATACCCATAAGTACAGAATTCAGGGTCATCCTGCGACATCATGCCTGGTAGAGTCCCTCTGGACAGCCCAAGACGATGATGACCAGTATGTCAAATTCCTACTTCTTGGGGTCTCAACTCTTCAGAAGGATGCCCAGCATCTTATCTTATGGCTAAAGAAGGGAAAGGAAATGGCTTCACTGTCAAACTATATTTGGACACAGAGACCCCAGGTACAAACAATCTGCAGACCTTTTTGAAGAGGGAACAAAAAGCATAACTCTCAAAAGCTAGGCCAGACCCAGACCCAAACTCTAAGTTAGGAAGGAGCATTAACCAACCATTAGCGAAGAATCCCTAGGTTCTCACTAGGAGTTTCCAAACAACTATCAAAGAATGAAATTCAAAACCACTGGTTCAGACCCACAACACTTAGTTCTCTAGCGCCTCAGTACAAGACCTTCAAGGAGTTACAAAATCCATATAACATATAAACGGAGAAGGATTTTAAAGGATATGCTTGTTCATGGCAACTTTGTCTTACCAAAAATACATTTAAATGTTTGTCCAACAACTATGGGCACTTTTAAGTGCAATAGTTGTTCTGCTTGTAAATATATAGTGTGTTCTTTTGAGTATATAAACAAGATCAAATATACACCAAGGGGATGTTTTTCATGCAATAGTAAGGGAGTCATTTATGCCATAAGATGCCCTTGTGGTTTATGTTAGTGAAACAAAAAGAACATTTAAAGTAAGGTTAATGGAACATATTAGGGACATAAAAAATTCAAAAAGAAGACAAAATTTTGGCATGTCATATTGAAAGAAAAACTGTTGTATAAAGAATCTGTTTTTAATCTTAAATACGACACTATGGTCCCTATGGGACTGAAGGTAGAGGTTAATTAGAAGTGTTTTATTTAACTGTTTAACTGGGTAACTGATTGAATTTGTGATTTTGTATAAAAGATAAAAATTTTTAGATGGATTTTGTAACTTCTTGAAAGTCTACAGAATAAAGTATTTTGGGTCTGAACCAGTGGTCTTGATTTTCATTCTTCGATAGTTGTTTGGATTGGGTGTGTGTGTGTATATGGCTTCAGACCCTAACAGAGACATTCCACAAATTTCTAGAGAAGATTCCTTGCTTATGTTGGAAGCTTGCTGGTGTTTCTGGACATCTACCTGGGGCACAGAGAATGACGGAATAATATATTCAAGCTACACAGGTTTCCACTGGTGAAAACAACCATGGTTTGTCTAATTTTGCTTAGCTGTTTGATCAGTGTGTTGAGGAGAAGCAGAAACGAGTGAACAATCCCTTTTCAGCAGTAGGACAGTTTCCTAATTCTGTCCCTTTGGATATGAGGAGACTATGTGGCAAGTCTGAAATGTTGCTACAAAAGGAAACTAAGGTACACTTTAATATTTTGGGCTTAAAAAGATATATGGAGTTGAATGTCACACCTAGGGGGCTGTGGTTTATAACAAGCCCTAGTGAACCCTTGGATTTACATTGTGATACTGAAAGCATTTAAAGAACGTTGGCTAGCAGCAGCCCATAGGTGCGTTATGGATTGGCTTTCTATTTTGCTTGAGTGTGATAAACTTACACAAAAACTCAAGCAAGAATTGCAGTCACTGTCTTTAGAAATTTCTAGTTCTCTGAAATCTACTAACATGAATATTTTAGTGGAAAACGTGAATATGAAGTTGAATTCACTAGGAAAGGATGTAGTGGAATATAAAAAAAAAGAAACTGATAAGGGATATAAAGGACTATGAGAATGGCTGGGCCTTTGTGTCTTCAACCAATCAGCAGCGTGGGAAAGGACGACATAATAGGGGAGGGTTTAAAAAACCTCTCCGTTTCCTTTGCTTCCTCAGAGGGAACAGACCATAATGGTGGCTTAGAAAGCAACGAGCAGGAATATCCGGCTTTGCCAGCAGCTAAACAACTGCAGGAACATGAATGCCGGTTTTGGAAGGAAGGGGACAATAATAGAGCAACATTTAATCGAAAAAGAAGCCACAACGGCTTCTATGCCAACAGGAATGGCTATGGGCAATATACAGCACCAGCACCACGGCAATTTAACAGCAGAAGAGGCAGGTTTCAATGACCTTGTTAGTGTTAAATGTAATATGGCTGTGAATCTTTCAGGATGTGTTTTATCAGGTGAACAATTTGCTGTTTTGATTTTGGGACTGAAATATGTCCCTACAGTACCACCTAGGGAAAAAAAAGTTATGTCTTACCATAACATTCCATCTGTGTTGTAGATTTTTATTCATTCATTACTGTTAGGACGTCTGTTGTCCTTGGTACTGACATGGCCGTTACCAAGCTCGCGCTAGCCAAAAACTCTCAGCTAAAACCTACTCATAATGCCCCTCTCATAGTTTCTTCAGATCGAGTTTGCCCGCCCTTATAGTATTAGAATTAATAAGTGGGACAGTAGGAGGCTCTGTCTCAGCAAATACCTTAACTAAGGAAATCCTAAAGTCCACTAGGAGTCCAAGCAGGGGGAAGGAGGGTGGGAAGTAATGAATGAATAAAGATCTACAACACAGATGGAACATTATGGTAAGACATAACTTCTTTATCTGATGTTGTAAATATTTATTCATTCCTTACTGTTAGGACAGAGTCCCCAGCTACTTGAGTCCTGGGTGGCCCTAAGGAAGGATATTCTTGAGCACCATAGAACCAAAAGATGCTTGTTCCCTGGAGGCCAAACACAATTTGTACTGAGTGATAAAGGTATGAGGTCTTGCCCAAGTGGCTGCTGCGCAGATATCATCCATTGAGGCTCTGGAATGAAAAGCCACTGAAGTAGCCATCGATAGAGTCGAATGAGCCTTTATTCTGGAAGGTAAAGACAGTTTATTCTGATGGTAGATAAAGGTAATGAAGTTTCTAAGCCAAGAAGATAAGAGTCATTTTGGAGACAGGCCAAAGGCCACAAACAATTGATCAGTTTTTCTGAAAGATTTAGTTCTGTCCAAGTAAAAACAAAGTTGCCTATGAACATCAAGGGTATGTAAAAGATATTCCCTTCTATTTGAATGCTGAGGGAAGAAAACCGGCAGGTCAATAGCTTGGTTAATTGAAAACCCAGAAATGACCTTGGGCAAAAAGGATGGGTCAGTACGTAGGGACACTTCTTTCCATATGAAAAAATCAAGTAAGGTCTCTTGACACTGAAGGCCTGCAACTCGGACACTCTTCTCGCTGAGGTAAGGACTACTAGACGTAGAGTCTTCCAAGACAAAAATTTCATATCACATGAATTAGAAGCTTCAAAAGGAAGGCTTGTTAATGACTGACGCACCACAGCCAAGTCCCAAGGCTCTATGGGGGGGGGCTTGACAGGAGGTTTAACATGTAATACTTCTTTCAAGAAGGTTTTGCACAGACAGTGTGACATAACAGAAGCATTATCAAATCCATTGTGAAAATTTGCGATAGCCGCTAAATGTACAGTAACTGTCGATGCCAAAGCTCCTGCATGTAAATAGGGTAATCGGGTATTGCAGGATAATCTGAATAGGCATGGAGAAAGGGTCTATGTCATGATCTTTCGCCCATGTAGAGAATCTAGCCCACTTACTAGAATACATTTTCCTGGTGGAAGGTTTGTGTGAAGCCTGGAGAATCTCACGAACAGGAGATGAAATATCAGGTAGCCTGGCAATCATCGGAAGTGGAGAAACCAAGCTGTGAGCTTGAGGCTGTGTAGATTGGGGTGAATCAGTCCCTGAGGCCGAGATAGCAGACACAGGGATTGATCCAGGATCCACGGGCTGTGAATCAGATGAGGCCATAGGAAAGGGAATCCGACTTGACAGGGCCAATTAAGGGGCAATGAGGATCACTTTGCTGCTCAACCTTTGAGCTTTCTGGAGGTATTTTGGAATGAGGGGAAACGGGAGAAAGGCATACAGCGGACCCAGGGGTCAATCGTGCGTCAGAGCATCCCTCGGTGACACCCCGAGGGGGATCAGGGCCAAAGTAGCTTCTGCATTTGTTTAGAGGGGAAGCAAACAGGTCGCAGCAAGGCCTGCCCCAATAGTGGAAGATCTGATCTGCTATTATAGGACTGAGGGACCACTCGTGAGGCATCAGGGTGTTCCTGCTTAGGATGTCCGCAATAACGTTGGAACTCCCGGGAAAGTGCATTGCTATAAGAAAGTGGTTGGAAGCTATCACCCAGTGCCAAATTCTCATGGCTTCCCGACACAGGGGGTAAGACCTGGTTCCACCTTGTTTGTTGATATACTGACATGTTGTCCGATTGAATTGCAATGGTCCCAGAAGGAAGGGATGTGGAACGCTTGCAACGCTAAGATAACTGCCCTCAATTCCAGGATATTTAAGTGCAAATTGGGCTCCATGGGGGACCAAGTGCCTTGGACTGTCTTACCCTGGAAATGCCCCCCTCCCCAAGCAGGGAAGCGTCCGTGGTTACAATGGCCCTGGGTTGGGGAAGGCAGAACAATCGACACCAAAGATTTGATTCTGGCTTCATCCACCAAAGCATTTCTTTCTTGCAAAGATTTGTAAGGCGTATCATGTGGTCGAGTGGATGGGCTAAGATCGACCATTGTGATGAAATGAGCCACTGGAACTAAGGTAATGGTTGCTGCCACAGATCCGAATAGCTGTAGTACAAGGTGTGCTGGTACAAAAGTCTGTTGGAGGACTTGAATCTGGCTTATTTTTGCGAGCCTGTGAGGAGGGATGGAAGCTTGAGAGGATGCGGCGAAGATCGCTCCAATAAATTTGCGTTTTTGTTGGGGACATTTGAGATCTTTCCATGTTGATCGTGATACCAAGCGAACAGCAAGGCCTTGAGTGTAAGAGAGGGTGTGTTAATGAGAAGATTCATGCTCGTGGAGGTAAGTAGCCAATAGTCTAGACACGGAAACACCTGGAATCCTTGTAGTCGGAGATGAGCTACTACGACTGCCATACATTTGGTGAACACTCTGGGGTCTGTCGAGAGACCGAATGGCAGTACACTGAACTGGTAGTGATTGGCTCCCAGCCGGAAGCAGAGAAATCTCCGGGAGTGTTTGTCCATCTTTATGTGGTAATATGCGCCCTGGAGATCTATAGAGCACATCCAGTTGTCCTTCCCTAGAAAGGGGAGGATGGACTGTATCGTGACCATCCGGAATTTTTGAGGTTTTATGAATTTGTTTAGTAAGCTGAGGTTCAGGATTGGCCTCCCGTCCCGTGTCTTTTTTGGCACTAAAAAGAACTTCGAGTAAAAACTGGATCCTCTCTAGTCTGGTTGGACTGGCTGGATGACTCTCTTTCTTAGCAGCTTTTCGATTTCTAAGGCTGCTACCTTCCTCTGACTGGGTGGAACATCGACGATTCGTTTGACGGGCCTGGGAGTAAGATCGAATGGGATATGATTGCCTCTGGATATTATTCTCTGCACCCATGCATCCGTAGTTATGAGTTGCCAAGCTTGTAGGTGCAGGGAAAATTGACCACGACTGCTTCCAGAGGAAAGCAAATCGGGCAGCTGCTCAGGAGCGTGGTAGGGTTGGCTGGAGAAGGAATCTCTAGTGCCCTGGTTGCGCGGACCCACTCTGCCCCAAAAGGGGAGTCTTCTGGATGAGTTGCCCCCTCTGCCTCGAGGGGATTGCTCACCAATAGTGTCACGAAAAGATCCTTGGGACTTCTTGAACCACATTTTTCCTCCCCTCTGGTTCCTGGAATAGGATCTCTGGGGGGTGGAAAAACATGCCCACAGCAGACAAGGTCTTTCCATCTTTCTCACTTCATGATAGTGCATCTCTTACTTTCAGACCAAAAAGGGAAGATTCATCAACAGCCGCGTTGATGAAGGAAGATTTAAAGGGGTCTGCAAAATCACACAAATGCATCCAAGCATGCCGTCTCATGACACTGCCTGATGCGGCTGCTCGAGCTGCCCCCTCGGTGGTATGAGAGATCAAGCACATTGAGGAGTTTGAGATATATTCCAGGGTAGCCAGCTGCGAGGCGACAGTGTCACGCACCTCGTCAGGCAGTACCCCCACCAACGAGGCAGACATGTCTGAAATGAGGTCTCTCTGGAGGCGAGTAAACTGTGCCAGATAGTTCAGAGATCGAATGGCAAAGGTCACTGAAGCGTAGGTCCGATTCACCAGTCTGTCCATAGCCCGAGACTCCCTGTTCGGGGTATGAATAGTGGAGCTATCTTCTGCAGTTCCCTCTTGGTGGCTGCTGCCACAACCATGGAATCAACTACTAACTGCTTGGACCAATTGGGCTGGTCTTCTGGAGTGGATAAAATTTTGTCTGGCCTCCGGGGGACAGGTTCTATTTTGCCCTGAGCCTTCCAGGCACATTGCACGATCAGTTTAACAAGCTCATCTGCAGGTGGGGTCACCCAGGAAGTAGATGGCCAAGCACGGAAGGCCTGCAAGAACACATATTCCTCTGAAGGGTTAAAGGACTTTCAGTGTCCCCTCTGCTTGAGGATCTCGAGAATGTCTCCAAATGAGACGTCTTCCGGTGGAGACCGTGGGGACCCTTATCGCAATCGGTGTCCTCAGTGATAGATTTCTCAGGGGAATCAAGGTGCTTCCTCTTACACCACTTCTTCCAGGGTGGCTCCCCAGTGGGATCTTCTGAGGACGACTATGGAGAAAGGGTTCCCTTCAAAGGAAGGTCTTGCGGCTCCCGTGCTCGGGATCCCAGAGTAGTAGGGGGTTGGGATAGCTGCATACTACAAGGGGGTTCTGGTGTAGATGCCACTGGTGTTGACTGTGAGCCTGTTGAGCCAAGGACCCTCTCCATCACCTGGAAAGCAGGCCTGCCCGAGGATGGGAGCCCGGAACCAAGGAGGACAACCTTGGAACCGGGGTCACACCCCACCCTGAGGAGCCCACCTCCAGGTGAGGAGCTCAGAGAGGATCGGTAGCTGCTGGTGGAGCACTGGCCATAGATGGTGCCAGTGAAAAAATAGGCGCCAAACTAGGAACTATGGTGCCGACAGCCCAATTACTGTTCTGAGAGTGCACCAGTTCCAAGAGTAATCTGTGCCGACAGGGAAACCTCCCCTGTCGGAGCCAAGAGAGCATGCACTGGGGTGGTCACTGGTACCGAAGTCTCCGGGGCCTAGGAAGAGGCCGGAGGAGGATATACTGGTGAATATGCCGTGAAAGCTTCCGTTCCAAGGGGGAAGGAAGACCTAGCAGGGGTGGGCAATCCTCTAGCTGCCAGATGCTGGCCCACAACCATCACTACATCTTGTTCTGAAAGGCTCCTGGTGGATCTGAAGGAGGCTGCCAAATGAGAATCAGGTCTCTCGAGAAAGGGACTAAATTGGTGTCCCAAAAAGGGGTCATAAGTGGGAGAATATCTGGTTCTGGGAAGGTGTTCAACCTTCAGAGTCACTTTCTGTGGAGCCGTATAAGATATCGGCACAGTGGCCGGGGATGATGCCGATGCGGGTATGGTAGTCAAAGCCAGTGTCAAGACCAAGGACAGCACCGAGGATTATGGTGCTGAAGCTGGTACAGTTAATAGGAGTCAAAATCAGGGGCGGCACTGAGGGGGAAGACATAGATCCTGGTGCCGAAGTTGTCTGCGCTGAAGGCGCGGGAGAAGCTGTGTCGACTTGGTTCCGAGGAGGACAGATGTAGGAACAGAGTGACTCCGTTTCTCTTCATGTTTTTTAGTCTTAGGAGGTGGTGAGACCTCCGTCCCAGAAAGAGCCTCCGAGAAGGGAGTTTTCATCATAACCTTCAAAATCAACTTGTTCTTACGCTCAAAGTCCGATTGTTGGAACAGATATCACATGAACCACTAATGTGGTCAACACCCAAACAATAAACGCACCAAGCGTGACCATCTGAGTTGGGCATCTTACGTCCGCACTTATCACTCAGTTTAAAACCCAATTTAGCTTTTTCAGACATAATGAAAGAACAAGACACTAGTCCTAGTGACAAGAAAATAAATATCCAAAAACAACAGTGAAGTTAGAGAAAAGAGTTTTTTTTTTTTTTTAATATATCCAAATAGAAAAGAGAAGAGTACCAACAATAGTACTTAGAAATTCTACAAGTGCTAGGAAAGAGGGCCTACCAAGGGACAGGGCCAACGATGGTATAAAAAAGCTACCAAAGGTAGGAGAGAGGGGACAGTACCAATGATGGTATAAAAAAACTACCAAAGGTAGAGGGTAGGAAATAGGACAAGTAAATGAGTTTACAGACGAAAGATGAAAATTAGTGAAAACTGACTAAAAAGGAAGGTAGTGATAGAAATTAGCACAAAAAACACTACACTTGGCTTGAGAGAGAAGGCTTGGCACATCTGACGAGGAACGTGGCAACGTGGCAAATGAGATCTGAAGAGACTATGAGAGGGGCATTATGGGTAGGTCTTAACTGAGAGTTTTTGGCTGGCGCGAGCTTGGTAACAGCCTTGTCAGTTCCGAGGACAGAACCGAAGTCCTAACAGTAAGGAATGAATAAAGGTTTACAACACCAGATCATGTTTTAAGCCAGGAAGTCTTCCGTTTTGTTTGTAAGTTGCATCTTAAGGTTGTTTATGTTAGTTGTGATGATGAATCAGTATGTACTGATGTTTCTATGGAAGAAAGTTTCCATTCTTGTTTTTCAGATTTAGATGTGTCTACAGACTATGTACAGAATAATGCTTATTGCTCTATTGATATTTCTGTTGTGCCTATGAAAAGTAGGTTTATTCTTCCTTATTCTAATGAAAACAATTATTAATTTTAATTCAGTGTTAAATTTTGCCATGAATGAATTGTGTGACAAGTTGCTGTACACCAAAAATAATGTTTGTTATAACTTGACATTAAAAGAGTGGAAAGCTTTAAAGGAATTACAAGAAAGAAGGGATTTGATTATAAAATCATCTGACAAGGGAAATAAAACAGTAATGATGCATTTTCAACAGTATTATAGAATGTGCCTGGAACATCTGCAAAAAGAGGTATATGAGGTTAGTGATAATAAGAGTTACAAACAAGCGATAATTAAGTTCGAAGAATCATTGCAGAAAGGTGGAAGGGTTAGGGTATTTTTCAGATGATTAAGTACTAAGAAATTTAATAGTGAAAAAGGTTGTACCGTAGCTACATTTTTTTGTTTGCCTAAATTGCACAAAGATATGAATAACCCACCAGGAAATCCTATCATTTCTGCCTGTAAATATTTTTTACATGGTGTAAGGTTTTGTTACACAATATTTTTTACCATATGTTCTGAGAATTCCTTCTTATATAAAATATAGTTTTGATTTTCTAGATAAGATTTCTCATGTGGAGTGGAATAAAAATATGTACTGGGTAACATTGGACGTCAAATGTTTATCTACATCAATTCAACATAAAGATGAACTATGTGCCATAATATATTTCTTGGGAGATAGTCCACTTACAAATTATTTGGTTGACTTGACATATTTTTGTTAACAACTTTTTCACATTTAATAATGACATTTTTAGGCAAAAACAAGGAACATCCATGGGGGCACCTTTTACCCGTATGTATGCAAATTTATTTGTGGCTTATTTTGAGTTAAGTCTTTAAAAATGTAGTTTTGTGAAGAATTATGTTAAATATTTTCATTTTATAGATTTAAATTTTCATTTGTGAAGGGGGTAAAGGTGAAATTTTACAGTTTGTTACTGACTTACATCACAATACATTTAATTTATCCTTTGATGGGTTACAATATGGAACACGGGTATCTTATTTAGATTTAATGCTTAAGGGTTTGGAGAATGGCAACATTTGTACAGGGGTACACAGAAACTTTGTGGATGGAAGTCGATATTTATATGCCACTAGTTGCTATCCGACCCATCAGTCTTACCCCTAGGGTGAATTTTTAAGATTATCTAGAATATGTAATGTGGAGACAAATTTATTGGAAGAAATACAGAATAATTCCATTATATTCTGCAACAGAGGCTATAGAAAAAAAGCAATAGAAGAAGCTAGGTATAAACTTTTCAAGTTAAAATAAAAAAATAATGTTATTGAAATGCTTTGGAATAATGAGGGTGGGGTGGGGAAAATTGCAGAAACAACAGGAAGTAACAAGTATATTTTGTTAGCACATATAACATTAAGAGTGAAGTCTGCAATATTGTAAAGTATTACTTGAATTTTCTGCATAGAGACAGGAATTTGAGTAAAATTTTAAGCAACTATCCTTTGATGTCATATAAACGGGGGAGGAATTTAAAGGATATGCTTGTTCATGGCAACTCTGTCTTGCCAAAAAAAATGTAAATGTTTGTTCAACTATGGGCACTTTTAAGTGCAACAGTTGTTCTGCTTGTAAATATATAGTGTGTTCTTTTGAGTATATAAATAAGATCAAATATACACCAAGGGAACGTTTTTCGTGCAATAGTAAGGGAGTCATTTATGCCCTAAGATGCCCTTGAGGTTTCTTTTACGTTGGTGAAACAAACAGAAGTTTTAAAGTAAGGTTAATGGAACATATTAGGGGAAAAAAATCAAAAGGAAGACACAATTTTGGCATGTCATTTTAGAGATATGCATGGTAGTGATTTTTCTATGCTTCAAGGTTGCATCTTAGAGCAAATATTTGTCAAAGATAATGATGTTTTGAAAGAAAAATTTGTATAAAGAATCTGTTTTTATTCTTAAATATGACACCATGGTCCCTATGGGACTGAATGGAAAGGTTAATTGGAAGTGTTTTATTTAATTGTTTAATGGTGTAATTGTTTGAATTTGTGATTTTGCATAAAGATAGCACATTTGTAGATGGATTTTGTAACTCTTTGAAGGCCTTGTACCGAGGCACTAGAGAATAAAGTATTTTGGGTCTGAACCAGTGGTCTTGAGTCTCACTAGGAGTATGACCGTCAGTGAGACTATCATCCACTGACTCAATAAGAAGCACTTGGAGAACCATGACCACAGGTACTTATGACAAAAAACACGAGCAGCCAGCCGCAAAACAGGATGAAAAATGTAAATGTGTTTAAGCCACCAAAGAGTCAATCCGCTCTGCTTACCTTGCGTTGGTGGCAATGAACTGAAGGGGTAAGGTGGACTCCTCTTTTTATGACAAACATAAACGTAAGGGTATTTCATCAAAGTGCGTACCCACCGAACAAAACAAGGGAAGTTACAGACATGCCCCGCTGTTGGAAGAGTGCTGTAGTGAAGAGCTTGTGAATGCAGTCCATGTGATCAACAGTTGTATCAAACAGGATTACTAGAAAAAGGATGGTCAATGAACTAGTGACATGGAGTATAAAATCGGGACTCATGAGCAGGAACTACAGCACAAGTATGGACTCCATGCAGTGGGTAAAACCGGAAGAAAATATAATCCATAGAAGCAACAGATTGGCAGACATGTAAAAACAAAATACAAATGAATGAAAATAACTGCCACTTAAATGCACCACTAAAGACTTAGGTCAAACAATATACTACCCCCTAATGGAACTCCATCACAAATACTTTTCCACAAAATCACAGCTCCCTGACTACAAAGATCTAGACTGCCAACAACAAAATCTGTGGGTTGTGTGATCTTACTACTTGCTCAGGACTACCACTTCCTTGAACAGTCTAACCTAATAATGGAATTCAAAGACAGTAAAGACAATAAAAGGTAAAAAAAAAAATGCACAAACATCCACAAACATTAAAACAAGATACCACCGCTGTCAGACAGCAAGATTCAACTTCTCACTTCCTTTAATATGGCCAACAGCAAGAAGAGATCAGTAACAGGACCCTGAGGCAGGCATTTACACAGAATCAAAGTAGTGTGAAACTAAACAGGCAACCGTCCAAGGTAGTCACAAAGAATTTAACTACAGCACGACTCTCTGAAGAGTCAATGACGACTAGAGTGCAAGAGCAGCTTGCAAAAAGCTTACCTGTGTCTGCAACATTTCGCATGGTGTGTTTGAAAGCCCATATTATTGAATCCAAAACTAGCTTGAACTGAGCTGGAGGAATGGCTAAGAATGCAGGGAAACAATGAGAGTTAACAGCCTGCAGCAACAAGAAAAAATTTGTTCTGTGTTCAGGATACTCCTCAAAGTCCTAACAGGAAATACAAAAACAAAAATCAATACAAGTCACTTTTGTTAAATGTATAATTTGCTTTCAAACTATTACTTTAAATAAATGAAAAGCGAAAAAATAATCAAATACAGACAAAACATTTTTAAACAAAGTGTCTGGTAAGAGTTTCCTCACTATATATTGCTCCCACTGAACTAGTAGTTTACACTACCTGCAGACAACATTTTAGCAAGTATAATTTATCTATGAACTACTTTTCCTTGTAACCATGTGGGATCATAGGCTGCCTTGTCCAAAGCAGTTCTAACTGAAAAGACTGCACTTCCCATAAGCTGTGTTCTCCATCACTGATGGAGGCAAAATTTTTAAGAGATGGCCTCTTTCTTCTCTTCACCGCATTTTCTGCCACCTCCAGCAGCTGGTAGCATTGTTTGACAGTAGTCCGTATTTTTTTTCAGAATATGATACCTCACTTTCCTTGTAGGTTTGCACAACTTCTTGTTACATTTTCAAACAGGTTCAACCTGTGGATGTCTAAGCCATACAGCATGTGACTCGTGGCCATAAAATATTGATCTGCATGTTGTACGTTTGAAGCCACATACATATCCCCAAAATAACATGCCTGCCTTCATCAGTTTTCCGGGAGATCCTTCCTTCGTGGGTCAATTACTGGGTTCATCTTCTCCATCACTCAAAGCCTGGCACTTAAAGTCTCCATGTTTTAGATCAATGCCACCATGTACCATGAAGTCATGTACCAATGACGTAAGCATATTTAGCCCTAGTTCACCCAAAACTGAGCAAGTTAAATTCCTTAAAAGCAAAATGACAATGAAGATTTGATAGCTATGCTACTAAAATGCATCTCACAAGTGTGTACCTGATTAAAAAACAGGGAACTTCAACAGCTAAGGCTGGGTGAAGGAGTCAACCAAGCACAAGACAAGTGAGAAGGTATTACGGACCTACTTGAGGACAGCTCCTGAGATTTCACAGTAACATACATTCTTAAGATATTAAGGGACATGGCGTGATGGATCAACAGTCGGACTGAATCCCAATGTGCGACGTTAAAGGTGTTTAAAAAAAAACAATGGATCAAATTCCAAGAAGTGAGCCTGCATAGGTGGAAAGAACAGAAGGACAGCTTACGGACAACTATCAGACATCAGAGGTCTGAAACACCAGTATACAAAAGGATACCTAGCTTCTGCAGTTTAAGTCAATGCAATAATGAATGGAGAAGGGGTGAAGAGAAGACCAAGTGGCTGTAAAATAAATCTATCATGAAAACAGTTCGGAAAGCAAGCAATGGAAAAAGTCACAAGTCTAAGGCAGAGGCCTCGCACAGTAGCATTTTTCAGTCAACAATAAAATCAGCTAATTGAAAAATGTAAAACAATAGTCAATTTACTTAGAAAAGGTTTGCCTGGTGTCTGCCAAGCTTTTCCTCCCTATAGCACAGGGAACAAACATGGTCTTCTTAACTCATGCACCCACCTGAAATACAAGAAAATCGAATGATGACAGTGCATATCTATAATCAAAGGCTCTTTTCACGCTGGTTTCTTCTCTGGCAAAGAAACCAGGAAGACATATGTAGTGTTTCTGTTCAGTTAGGACCACTCATGCAGCATTATAAGGAAAATGATTTTAACATGAAGGGGTGCCACAACCTAGTGACAGACTACATATGGCTCCCTACATAAGATGGCTGGAAGCCCCACAATCCTGTCATCAAAGGTGACAGGCTGTCAGAAAGTGCTTTCTAAGATGTAAACTAAAACATCAATGAACCAACAGATTTTAAATGGAGATGGAAAATCCTGTGAAATAAAGGAGGGGTTATTAAATTGTTGGAAAAGCCAGCTCCTTCAAAGGAGTTATCAACAGCAAGTGAAAAGCCAAATCCTGCCTTTCAAAAGAGAATGACTGGCACTAAAATTCCTGAAACATGCATCACAACTGTGGAATAGCTCAAATTCAAGTATACAGATGCTCAAGACTGGCCAGGATAACCTGTAAGCTGATTATCAGGGACATCTGGTATCATCTGCAGAGATAACAACAACAAACAACTTTCAATCAAGAGTTACATTTGTCAAATGGAGGGTTTCTTGGCAGCCTTTACCACTTATGAACCTCTGGCTGGAAGGACCACCACAGAACATTAAGCAGGCTACCAGGTTCTGAGGTATAAAAGGTAGCGTCTTAACTCCCCATCTCCCAGTTCTGGGGAACCACTAATGTAAAATCAGGAGTAGTATTCTAAATCCCCAGTGACCTAAAACATGCACAGACTTCTTTTTGGCCATCATAGGGCCACAGTGCTGAGTGACCAAGGAAATAGTGGGAAGAGGAGGAAGTTATGCACTTACCATAATGACACAGACAACCTGACTCTATTCTCTTTAATCTCTGGGACTTACCTTCAGACTCGAGTCTGCTCAGCATGTGAAACTTTCCCAGAATCTAATTCTGCTCATAAAGCCCTGCAATAACATAACTCTCCAGACTTAGTATACAGCTCTATTGTGGCAGCAGAACTGCATTACATATCCTTGATTAAAAATGGAAATTATATTAAAACTCTTAAAGATATTAACCACAACAAGGGCTAGTTGCTTACTTTTAAAACTACATTCAACAAGTTATAGATTGTCAATATGGAATCAGATCCTTATTTACAATGATTTAAGAATGAATTATTGCCATCAATTTTGGGAGACAGACTTGAGTTACACTAAACTGATGGTACAGGGACAGAACATAATCCTGTGTCATAATGGATACAAACTCAGACAGCCTTAGACAACACCCTTTTTCTGAGTTCATCGGTTCTTGTAATTTTCACTAAATGATTTGTCAGTATGACCTTTTTACCCCGTGGTTTGGATTTTAATAAAGAAATGCTGAGGATAAAGCATAATGTTAAAAAGCTTATGAAGCAAAACAGTGAAATGGCACACATAACTACAGAGAGAAAAAAATACAGATCTGCGGTAGGTGTGAATTTTCTGAGGTGGTGTAAAGAAATGAAGAAAACCATGTCTGATGCTGCTTGGGGGGGGGGGGGGGTTAATGCCAATCAGGCATCTATACAATACTGGTGAAAGACAATGACTATCCATTGGGACCTTCTGACTGCTAATGCAAAAGTTGAGTATGATTAAGTAGGAACCAACTCAAATGTAAAGATTTACTGTTACAGTGACCCTTCCATAATGAAGATGGAGACTTGCTTGCTTGATTGGAATAAAGCCTAAATAGCAACTCCCGCATTACACACCTCTGTCTCTTTAAAGGTGGATACTTACCTTAATCACAGCAGCTATTTCCTATCATACTGACAGAAAAAAAAAGCAGAGCTGCACATACAGTGGATATAGAAGTGTACACATTCCTGTTAAAATGCTAGGTTTTTGTGATATAAAAAATGAGACCACAATAAATCATTTCAAACCTTTTCCGACCTTTAATATGACCTATAACCTGTACAAATTCAACTGAAAAACAAACAAATCTGTTAGGAGAAAAAATATAAAAAATAAAAAAAAAAAACGCACAATAAGCTGGCTGTATAAGTGCGCACACCCTTATACTAATACTTTGTTGGAGCACCTTTTGATTTAATTAGAGCACTCAGTTTTCTTGGGTAGGAGTCTACCAGCATAGCACATCTTGACTTGGCAATATTTGCCCACTCTTCCTTGCAAAGGCACTCCAAATCTGTCAGATTGCGAGAGCATCTCTTGTGCACAGCCCTCTTCAGGTCACCCCACAGATTTCCTAGTGGATTTAGGTCTGGGCTCTGGCTGGGTCATTCCAAAACTTTAATTTTCTTCTGGTGAAGCCATTATTTTATTGATCTGGATGTATGCTTGGGGTGATTGTCATGGTGAAATGTGAAATTCCTCTTCATCTTTCTAGTAGACGCCTGAAGGCTTTGGGCCAAAAGTGACTGGTATTTGGAACTGTTCATAATTCTCTCCACCTTGACTAAAGCCCCAGTTCTACTTGAAAAGTAACCCTAAAGCATGATACTGCCACCACCACCCTTCACCGTGGGGATGGTGCTCTTTTGGTGATGAGAAGTGTTGTTTTGTGCCAAGCGTAACTTTTGGAATTGTGGCCAAAAAGTTCAACCTTGGTCTCATCAAGACCATAACACATTTTCCCACATGCTTTTGGGAGACTATGTATTGTTTTGCAAATTTTAGCTGGGCCTGGATGTTTTCCTGTAAGAAAATACTTCCATCTTGCAACCCTAACCCATAGTCCAGACATATGGAGAATACAGGAGATTGCTGTCACATGTAGCACACAACCAGTACTTGTCAGAAATTCCTGCACCTCCTTCAGTGTTGCTGTAGCTTGGCAGCCTCCCTGACCAGTTTTCGTCTTGTCTTTTCATCAATTCTGGAGGGACAACCAGTTCTTTGCAACGTCACTGATGTTCCATATTTTCTCCACTTTTTGATGACTGTCTTTACTGTGTTCCATGGTATATTCAATGCTGTGGACATTTTTTTGTACCCTTCTCCTGACTGATGATACCTTTCAACAATGAGATCCCTTTGATGCTTTGCAAGCTCTCTGCAAACCATGACTTTTGCTGTAGCAGGCAACTGAATGCCAGGAAAATCTTACTAGGACAGCTGAACTTTATTTGGGGTTAATCAGAGTCTCTTTAACTGATGGCAGGTGTGTACCCAAGAAGACTGAATGCTGTAATTAAATCAAAAGGTGCTTCAACAAAGTATTAGTTTAAGGGTATGCACACGTGCAACCAGCTTATTGCAGGTTATTTTTTACATTTTCTCCCCTAACATATTTGTTTTTCAATTGAATTGTACAGATTATAGGTCACATTAAAGGTGGGAAAAGTTTTGAAATGATTTATTGTGATCTCATTTTTTATATCACAAAAACCTGGCATTTTAACAGGGGTGTGTACACTTTTTATATCCACCATACAATAATGCAGCAGAAGGCTTTTTACAACACAGCTAACAAGATGGTGACTTCACATTAATTCTTAGAGAAATGTTTAAAGCTTTTACAATGGAGAACCTTAAAAACGCAGACTGCTCCGTCAAATTAAAAAAAACTATAGAAATTTAAAAATTATTGTATTTGCTTGTAAAAGAAATGTTGCTGCATTGATAAAGCAAAGTCTTAAAATGTGTTATCTACTCCAGGACTGCCATGTGCGTTCTTCAGAGATATCAAGCACAACCTTCCTTCAGGGTTACTTGCTCACTGTTGCACAGAAAAACAAAACAAAATCTTCAGACAGCTGACCAAGTTGTTGGGCCACATAAATTAAACAAAACTCTAAAAGCATGTATTGCTTGTAGATAACATCTGCTTTACAAAACATCTAACTATCTGATTTCAAACTACCTAAACACAGTTAGAAGCTATGATGCATCCAAAGATATGCGTCTCTATTACAATTTGCAATTTAGCTCAATACTCTCAAGCTTTACCAAATTATGTTGCACTTTATGAATCCAGAAATGGTTACTTATATTAGAAAGCTTTTTATTGAAGTTGGCTTTGTGGCTCTGTTTCTCTGTGGTTCTGTCTTGATGCTGTCTTGCAAATCCAAATTCAATAAAAAGCTTTCTAATAATGACAGAAGAACAATATTTTTTACTAGTGTGAGAATACACACACACTTTCGCATCTCCGTAAATTATTTCCTACATGCACACAAGAAAAAAAAAATGCGCAAGTTTAAAAACGGGGTATGAACAAAAAAGACAAGAATGAAACACAGAAGGAAGGAATAACCTCTCTCACTCACTCTGCATTTATAACATTGACAGTTACTACTAGTTATAAAAAAAAAACTAGTTCCTGCTGCCCATAACATCCCTGCCATCTGTCCACAAACATATTGATAGTCTGTCCACTGCAAATGGTTTCATCTTATTCTATTAAAATCTAACCCTTCTACTATCTACGATAATATGATTAGAGCACCCAGAAAGAATGCATCAAAAAAGCTTCCTGTTTAAACACTAAATACATGCCATTTCCAGTCTGGCATTCAGGCGGAGCTGTTCATCTGCATATCAGAGTGGAACCACATGTATTTAGCTTTTGCTTGACTTTATGCACAGCTCCTCCTGTAGTTTAGACAGGAATAATGTTACAGAAGACTCCCTATTATCCTCCCCTTAACAAGCCATCAAATTTCTGTTATAGCCCTAGAAACAGGCAAAGAAAAGCAGCACTTCCACCTTCTCCATGCTAAATAATAACAGACACCAGAGTTTTAGACTTCATAAACTTTAGAAAAGTGCATACTAACACAAATTATGTTATTCTAGCTGATTTATAACATATAAACGATATTCTGTATGCTTTTTCTGATTAACTAGCCATTCATTTATCCAGCCTAGGGTCTGGTCCTAGCAAAACCAGATAAGAGGGAGTCTACTGTACTTTGTTTTTGCCTGAATCAGGGAACAGCTCGAGCTGCATGTATTCTAGGTCTAACCTACAGGTGGAGCTGTGCATACAGTCAAGCAAAAGCTGAATACATGCTATTCCAGTCTGACCTAAAGTTGCTAGAACAGCTTATTTTTATTCTTAGAATTTACAGAATAGTTTTTTTTTATTGAAGTTGGCTTTGTAGCTCGGTCTCTCTGTCTCAATTTCTTAAACAAGACAAGAAAACAGGGACGTATAACTGTACCAACAATGATCTACTTCAGAATATCTGCATACAGACACCAGGTCTCCAAGTATTCAGCTGGACATGGTACAATCCTTTGGCACATACGAGCAGTGTTGGGCAACACTGGAAACCATTTCCAAACTGCATGATGTGATCCACTGCATTTAAATGAAAAAACAAACTAAAAAAAAAACAAACAAAAAAAAAAAAAAAAAAAAAACAAAAAAAAAAAACACACGCACACAAACATATATGGGATCTGTACGGATCCCCGAAAGGCAACATCACCAAAACAAATTAGGCCGGGCATACTTTCACCGAAGAAGCACTTTCACGTAAATATGCCTGTTGCGGAGATCACACTACAGTGGGGATAAGGGAAAATTCCCCTTTCCCCACTGTAGTGTGACCTCGGAGAGAGAATATTAAAGCAGGGGGTGTGGGGAGTGCAGGGGGGCTTGCATGTAGTAATGTAAATGTAAATTTTTTTTTAACACACTTTAACGAAAGTGCTTTTTCAGTGAAAGCGCTTTCGTTAAAGTGTGTTCGGTGATTGTGGATTCGGACTAGAACTTTCGTTCAATAGTCCTAGATCCATATATATATATATATATATATATATATATATATATATATATATATATATATATATATATATATATATATATATATATATGTGTATACATACACACATATAAATAAAAGATCATAAAGAATGCTTTTTGAGTCGCTCTAAAAAGTGAAAAATAAGGAAGAAGAGTGAAAACTTTGCAAAAGAAACAGACAAGCTGCTTTCAGAAAACCATTCCAGGTTTTGCTGATTCTGTTACTGAGAAAACAGAAGTAGTAACAGGAATCAGAAAAACTAACCTTTTTTATCTATATTTTTATTTTTTGCATTTAAATGCAATGCATCACATCATGCAGCTTGGGAATCTGTGCAATTCCCAGTATGCCAGAAACTGAGAGCGACCTTCATTTACTTAGTCCTGGCTAAGAAGCTATAGCACTGCCATAAGCTGGCTAAGAACGCTCTTCTTGGGTTTGCTGGATCTCATACACACAAACCGATTGCTGCTGACTTTTGAGACATCTGGATTGGCAAATACAGCCAATACATGAATTAAAATATCAAACTTTCAGAAAACATCACAGCCTGCATACAGACTTCAACTGTAATGTCACCTCTGGTAGGTCTACTGTGGAAGAAGTGCCACAATGAGGCATGTCTGTGAAAAGCAATTTCCTCCTGGGATTGCTCATAGGATTACTAACAGATAAAAGCTTGATGACCAAAATGCAAGTAAAACGTAACTGCCATATACCATCCGAAACATAGTACTAAGATGGTATTCGCCAGCTTACATGTTCAATCCTTTCCTGTCCAATATCTGTTCTCTTACTGAAGAGTGTGGACCTTCAGATCTCGAAGTACCCCTATGTCTTCTTCCTAGTCTTCCTGTGGTATAGGACATTCCTCTTTTTGAGTGCACTCCTATTGATGATGGAGAAAAATTCTCAAATGGAACTGCTCTGGACAAAACAAAAACTGTGGTGAAGGTGAAAGAACAAAAAAAATCCAAGTTACTCCTTTAACAGTTACTGTTTTTCCAAGACCTTAGCACTGAAGGCAACACCAACTGACTTCATTTTTTTCAACCTTTACAGGCTATAACTTAAGGCAAGCCTCTGAAAGTCTCTTGTCATTCTAATCAGATACTGAAGGACTATTCGTAAAACTCTCCATTTTCATCCTCTTCCTTATGTTCCTTGCACTCTCAACATTTTAGCTGAACCTTTTTTGTACTTTTTGTTAGCTGCATTATCCACCCCCATTTCTTAAATTCTTTTAGCCTCCTTTTCTAACTTATGTAATATTTTCTGTAAATGAAATGCATTTAAGAGTTTATGTCTTCACAACTCAAAAATCACAGTAGCTTTGTTAAATGTAGCACAGTGATCACAACTAGTGTTGCATACAGCCCAAAATATTACATACTGCCAGCTTAAGTATTTAAAGGTCCGCCTCCCAGAGGCACACTTATTTACAGATTTAAGTATGGAAGGCAATAACTAATTTTTCTTCTGGTACATTATAGAAACTGATCACCCTGTAATGTGAACATTTTAACAAAAAGTGCTACTAGGTGCTAATAAATTTATTTGGACTGGTTTAATGTACATTACCTTGTTAATCATGTTCAGAGTACACTCAAAGACAGCATCAAATATTTGAGGGATTTCAGCTGTGATATGCCCGCCAAGTTTATTAACGATAGTTGCCATTGTGCTAAGTACTTCAGGTTCCCTTGCAGCTGGAACATTTCTCTGGTAGTCTATGAGTACTGCATCCAGGAGAGGTGGTACAAAATTTTCTGCCACCTGTTTATGAAATGGAATAGAAATCACAAAGATTATTTTAAAGCACCACTTCAAAGCCTTTTACATAGAGAGTTGACATAATTGAAACTGATAGTGGACATAGTACCAAACAAAGTCACATTCATATTAGAATCACTACTCTAAAAGACAAGTATGCAATGTAGAGTGAATATAACACTACATGTTTAAAATAAGCAACTATACACACTTCAAGCACCATTCTTCAGCTACACTGCCATATACTAGCCAAAAAAAGAAATGATCAACAAGACAGGATGCTCCGCTTATGCTGACCTCTACTGAGATCTGCTTCCTGGCTGCAAGCTACACATCAAACTTCAAGACCTTCCCTGAAAAGATGCACCACGTAAACTACTAACGAAATATTTTAAACATAATGAGTCCCTCCGTATTTATACTATCTGCTTCAGATGGGAAATAAAAGTCAGGAAAATACAGTTGTGTAAAATCTTAGCATAACAGTAGATGTCCTTTTCACTATTACGGTACTTATAACTGAAAGATTTCCTGCCAAGGTAGCCAATGTCCAGCCAGTATACCAAAACTTTTAGTACTTACATGTGCAGTACATCACATGTACACTCTATGCAAGAAGTACAGCATAAGTGATCTACCCCCAGCAGGACCAGAATGTCCCTAGGGACAAGAACATGAGCATCCAGAAGGAGAAAAGGGAGAAGAGCCCCTCAAGCCAAGAGGGCAAGAAAGAACAGGCTAGAGCAAAAAGGGGCAGGAGGGAGAGAGCAAATACTGCAACAGAAGAGGACATCTACTGCAATGGTAAGATTTTACACAACTGTACTAAGTCTGTCCATATCACTGCTGCAGTATTCATAACTGAAGGAAGAGCAAAAAACTCAAGAAGAAACCTGGGAGGAGGACGGCACTGGAGAACCCTCCAGAAGCCCATACAAGATAGCCCTGGCAAAGCCAGCTCTAGCCCTAGGAACAACATCAAATTTTGAACTGAAGACCAAGTAGTAGCCTCAAGGATGGAACTGATATCCAGCCCCAGAAGAGGCAACAGCCCTGGTATAATGTCCCTTTAATGATGACGAAAGACATTTACTATGAAAATAACAACAAAAGGAAATGGCCTTAGGAATCCAGATAGAGACTGTTTGCTTAGAAACAGCCAAACCCAAAGACATGCTATGAAAGGAAACAAAAAGCTACTCAGATTTGCAAATAACCTTGGGTTTTATCCAAATAATATCGGAGCGGTCTATGCAAATCCAAGGTATGAAGGACCTTCTCACTAGCAGACTGAGAAGGAAAAAAGGAAGGAAGATGAACAGACTGATTAAGGGACAACTGCCTGACCGCCTTGGGCATAAAAGCAGGACACCCTATCTCTATGAAAAACTAAAAAGGGGGAACAGCGATGACAGCCTGAAGCTCAAACACTCTTAGCAGAAGTGAGGGCCAAAAGAATAACGGTTATCCAGTACAATGTTGCAAAGAAGCTGAAGCAGCAGGCTCAAAAGGAGCCCAAGTCAACTTTACAAGAACAAAACTGAGGTCCCAGGAAGGCGGAACTGGCTTCCTGGGACGCCTGATATGAAGGATGACTAAGAAATCGCTTGACTTTAAATTTAGAGGTCAGAGGAAGAGTCAAGGGCAGACAAGCAGAAAGTGCTGACAGGTGAGCTTTACCTGAAGCATATACCAACCTAGCATGGAGCAAATCACACAAATAAGACGGAACCAGAGGAACTTCCACAAATAGGGGATTCCTGTTTTTGAGAGAGCCACCAAACAGAAAATCTTTTCTATTAGGACAAATATGATTTCAATGGTAGTGGGCTTCCTGGCCTTCTGCAGGACCTGAAGCATATCCTCAGAAAACAGATGCCCAAAACCCCTATCACCCACAGTATCAGCTGAAGAGTGAACAAGTGAGGATAGATAAAAGGCCCCTTTGTTTTGTGTGAGAAGGTCCACTAGGAGAAGTAACTTGCGATTGTCCCTAGCCACATGAGAAAGAAGGGAGAACCAATGCTATCTGGGGCCAAAAGGGAGTCACTAGCAAGATTCTGGGAGAGTCCTGCCTGATCTTGTGCAAAACTCTCCAAATCAAAGGAGGTGGAGGGAAGGTGTATAGAAAAGTACAGTTGTGTACCTACCATAAATGTAGATGTTCGAGTGTATTCACTGTTGCAGTCATTACAATTGGGTTATCCTGCTGGCAGGCTACCCGCAGTCGGCCTGAATTCCAAAGTCTAGGTCCGGTGTTGGTTGCTATCGCCTACTCCCTGACATCAGTGCGCCAGGGGTATAAAAGATGCAGCAGACGCCATTTTCTTCAGTTTTTCTTGCCCCAGATGTCAGGTGTCCCCAAAAGGGTAGGCTAAAATATGTCTATAAAGCATGCATGCACCAAGTAACAAGTTTCCTTCATCTACAAGCAAATACACCACATAGGTTGTATAGAATAGAGAAGTACAGATAAGATCCAGCAAAGATAAGGGGGATGGTGGGTGAGTAACCTGGACTGCAACAGTGAATACACTCGAACATCTAGATTTATGGTAGGTACACAACTGTACTATGTTCATCGTGTTTCACTGTTGCAGTCATTACAATTGGGTTGAATCCCAAAGCTAAGGTTGGGAGGCTGGAACTAAATAGAATTAGGAGCGGCTATGAGGCCCTGCAGGACTGCAGTGGCAAAGCCTGCCCTGGATTTGGAGTAGAGTGGTAAATGGTAGTGCTTTGTAAAAGTGTGCACTGAACTCCAGGTTGCAGCCTCTAAAATGTCTTTGGTTGGAATTCCTCCGAGGAAGACTGCTGAAGTGGCTGCTGCTCTGGTGGAATGTGGCCTAATGCCCTTAGGCACTGATTTGCCATGTTGAGAATAGCATAAACGAATGCAGTGACCTATCCACTTTGAAATAGTCTGCTTTGAGATAGCCTTTCCTTGTGATCCTGCAGCATATGCTACCAGTAATTGCTCAGTCTTTCTGAAAGCTTTGGTTCTGTCCAAGTACAAGCGCGGTTGTCTGTGTATGTTCAAAGAATGCAGAAGTTTCTCACCCTTATTCTGTGGGTTTGGATAAAAAGGTAGGCAAATGAATAGTTTAGTTGAGGGCCACACTGGACACTACCTTAGGCATAAATGTGGGGTTTGTCCTTAGAGAAACCCTATCTGGATGGAAAATGATAAAAGGTTCCACAGCCATGAGTGCTTGTAGCTCTGAGACTCGTCTAGCAGATGTTATTGCTAGGAGCAGAGCTGTTTTCCATGATAAAAATTTTTATACCAGCTGTAGCGGCTGGCTCAAAAGGAGGCAGAGTGAGTTTTTCCAAGACATAATTGAGGTCCCATGCAAGTATTGGTGATCTCCTTGGAGGCCATAAGTTTTTGGCTCGTCTGAGGTACTGCCTTAATAAAGGATGAGAAAAATAGGTGGCTCTATATTGTAATGAGCTGAAATGGCAGAGGCATGAATCTTAATTGATGCAAAGGATAGGCCTTTGTCCAGCATCCCAGTTAAGTATTGCAAAATCTGAGGGATATTTGGAACAATCATGTCAATTCCTTGTGCCTGGTTCCAAGCAGAGAATCTCTTCCATTTTTCTGCATAAGATTTTCTGGTACTGGGCCTCCTGGCCTCCAAGATAACATCCATCACCGCTTTAGAGAGAGGTGTGTTTTGAAAAGCTACATTATCCGTCATGCTGCCAGTTTTAAGGTCCTGAGTTGGCTGTGCAGGATCTGATTGTTTTGTTGGGGTCAGTAAGTAAGGAATTTGAGGTAATGTCCATGCTGGGCATTGAGTCAAGTTCCTTAGGATTGGGTACCAGTGCTGGCGTGGCCAGTCTGGGCAATCAGTATCATTGTTGGCTTCTCTTGTCTGACTTTTAGGAGTACCTTGGGTAGGAGAGGCAGTGGGGGAAAGGCATATACTGTTAAGTTTTTCCATCTCAAAGATAGAGCATCCACTCTCCATGCTTGCTTGTGATAAGTCCTTGTGCAGAATATCTGTAGTTGGCAATTGTGAGGGGAGGCAAATAGATCTATGTCAGGGCACCCCCAATTCCATGTTATCATGTTGAAGACATGTGGATCCAATTTCCACTCGTGGGGATCCATGATGTTTCTGCTTAATTCATCTGCCAGAGTATTTCTCCTTCCTGGCAGGAATTGTGCTTGCAGATGTACTTGGTAAGTCAATGCTGTGTCCCACAAAGTCATGGCTAGTCTGCAAAGGGGGTAGGAATGTGTGCCTCCCTGCTTGTTTATGTACCACATGACTGTAGTATTGTTCGTCTTTATCAGTAGTTGTCCTGGATGAAGTAGGTCCTTGAAGGCTGTCAGGGCATTTTGAACAGCTAGCATCTCTTTTTGATTGATATGCAGATGCATTTAGATTGCGGACCATGAGCCCTGAATACATCTTCCTGCCATGTGGGCCCCCCCAGGCATAATCCGATGCATCTGTTGTCAATGTCTGTCTGGCTGGGGGTATGGTGAATGGCTGCCCCTTGTTGTGGTGACAGGCCTTTGCCCACCATCGAAACTCCTGTTGCAGGCAGGGAATGAGTGTAATTACTGCTTCCAGCCTGTGGCAATGTTGAGTCCAAACACTTTTTAGATACCATTGTAGTTTCCTCATATGCAGTCTTGCATATGGAATTAATAGAATGCAGGATGCCATGAAGCCCAAAGCCTGCAGAATTTTTCTTGCAGTTAACTGGGTGTTTGTTGCCAACTTTTTGAAATAAGTAGTCAGTTGTCTTTGTCTGGCGTGAGACAAGTAATCTGGGCAGTTGTATTTAATCTTGCACACAAATATCTCTTGAGAGGGTACAAGTTTTGATTTCTTTTCGTTTAATGTGTACCCTAGGCATGTTAATAATCTTTTTACAAATGCCAGATGCTGTAGCAGAATGTCCTTCTTCTCTGCTTGAATAAGGCAGTCGTCCAAGTAAGGCTATATCTGAATTCCTTGCCAACTTTTTGAAATAAGTAGTCAGTTGTCTTTGTCTGGCGTGAGATAAGTCATCTGGGCAGTTGTATTTAAGCTTGCACACAGAAATATCTCTTGAGAGGGTACAAGTTTTGATTTCTTTTTGTTTAATGTGTACCCTTAGACATGTTAATCATCTTTTTACAAATGCCAGATGCTGTAGCAGAATGTCCTTGTTCTCTGCTTGAATAAGGCAGTCGTCCAAGTAAGGCTATATCTGAATTCCTCTTTGTCTGCAAAATGCAATTACTGGTGCCAGGCATTTTGTGAAGACCCTGCGCGCAGTAGATAAGCCAAAGGGCAGTTTAGAGAATTGGTAGTGCATTGAGCCAGCTATGAATCTGAGGTATCTTCTGCATGATTGCCTAATTGGGATGTGCAGGTATGCCTCTTTTAGGTCTAAAGTTACAAGCCAAGCCTTCTTGCCCAGCATGGGCAGAAGATGCTGCAGTCTCAACATTTAGAATTTTGGAATATCCAGGTATGTGTTTAGAATAGAAAGATCCAGTACTGGCCTCCAGGCTTTGTCCTTTCTGGACACCAAGAAAAGTCTTGAGTAAAATCCTTGTCCCTGTTCTTAATGAATGGCCCTCATGTCCATGAGGGATGAAACTTGTTTTTGTGCCTCTGTCCATTGACTTTTTGGCAGGTCTGGCATACCGTTTGCCCTTGGCAGGGTGTGAAAGTGGAACCTGTAACCTTGTGACACTATGTTCAAGACCCATTTGTCCTGGGTGATTAGGTGCCAGTTTTGAGAAAAATGCGCTAGTTTTCCCCCCTAAAGGAACTGCCAGAAGATAAGTGCTTGGTGCTGGCAGGGAGAAGTCATTGGGACTGCTTTCTGTATGGCTGTGATTTGTCTTATCCGCTTTTGGAGGTAGAAGCACCCCATTGTTTAGACCTGTATGAGCCTTGGGGATGGGATCTGCCTCTAGGGCATCTGTATCTGCCTCTTTGTGGCCTGTCTGACACTGGAAAGGACCAATTCTTTGTAGGCCAGTGTCTGCTAAATCTTGGAGGCTGTACCTATAAGAAATCCTTCACTGTTTGCATAGACTTGGCGTTGTCCTCCATTTTCTTCAACACCTCTTCTGCTTTAACACCAAACAAAGTATCATGCTGTAATAGGGCATCTAATAATTTGCTTTAACATGATCAGGCAGATTCTGTTCTTTTAACCAAGCATGCCTCCTAATGACAGAACCCGTAACAGCGGCTCTGCAGGAGGCCTCCAAAGAATCAAAACCACATTGTAAAGTATGCTTTCCAACTTGTTCAGCTGCATGCAATAAATCCTGCATTTCTTTATTTTCTGCACATTCAGAATTTGCCAAAATTTTCTGTTTAAGCAGTGACATAATGTATTGCTGATATTTAAGCATATGAAACTGACAATTTAAAGCCCTTATAGCCAAGGTGGCAGAAGTGTCGATCTTTTTTTCCCCATCTGTCCAGTGCCCTGGAATCTCTGTCAGAGGGGGTAGGATTTTTTTGCAGTGGAAGCCTTGACCCCCTTGGGACCCTGAGAGATAGTTTCTGGGTCAGCAACAGGGTTTTTAAAAAGAAATTTGTGGGAGTCTGGAACCCTGTAGTATCGGTCTGGCTTAACAGGAGCTGGAGGTAAGGAGTCAGGAGTCAGACTGGACTCTGAAAAAACATCATCTGCAATGTCTAGCACAGGTGGAATAGCCAGGGGTCTGTGCTGAGGCAGTAAAAGAAAGTCTCTGAGCCTTTTCTTAGATTCTGAATAATCTTGGCTCTCCCAGTGGAAATGTTCCCTTCATGGTATGCAATGTTTCCCCAAAAGAATAATCCTTAGGAGGAGAAGCTGAGGGGATAGATTCTTCAGCATCAGAATCCTCATAAGGAGGAAGAGAGCATTCCTGATCAGAAGAGGAATCAGATGAAGTGGAAACCTGATTTGAAGATTCATATTCTACCTCTTGCCTAGGCTTCTTGTCAGGAGGGGGATGAGAACCCCTGATCAAAGTAATCAGGTCTTCGGCCATTTTGAGCATCTGCTTTTTAGGCATGGAGGCCTGTCCATGGGGCTGTTGTACTTGTTTCTTCGTCTTTAAAGCTGATTTTAGTCTTTGCCTTTGAAGCTGAAGTAGTTTTAACATATAATTGTGTAGGCCTGAAAACGCCCTCAGAAGCCGATGCCTGCTCAGCGGCTCCGGACCCATCTGAGGGAATGGTTTCTGAAGGTCCAATACCTTGAATTTCTGTAGGCCTGGTTGACTCCACGTGGGAGTCGGTATCTGCCTGCGGCTCTAAAGTAGCGGTCGTCAGCGGCTGCGAAAGCGCCTCACTGAGAACCGGTGACGGGCCTAGAAGCCGCCTTGTCGTCGGTTTTGGACCTTGGATGCCTGTCCTTCTCTTTTTCTTTACGTTTTTGTAAACTCCGGTAGTCAGCTGTTCTGACGGCATTACATAATTGAATCTTCTGCCAAAGTAATGAAATGCAAAATCATACCGACGCTTAATAGTGCGTTGGTTAAATCTAGCACAAAACCGACAACTAGCAACGTTGTGGTCAGGGCCTAGGCAAGGAATACAGTAAGAATGAAAATCCTTATGAGGTTTTTGCTTCCCACAAGAAATACAATTACTAACTTTTTCTGACATTGGTCTGGAGCAACAAAAAAGTTTCCCCAATGGGGTACTTAGCTTTTAATGAAGACTTTGGATCTGAAATTCGAACTTGAAAATCTCAGGAGTTGGCCAACCGACACTTGCGAACTGCTTTTGCTTTGGGCACCGCGCGGCAAGAAAGACTGAAGAAAATGGCGTCGGCTGCATCTTTTATACCCCTGGCGCACTGACGTCAGGGAGGAAGCGACAGCAACCGATGCCGGACCTAGACTTTGGAATTCAGGCCGACTGCGGGTAGCCTGCCAGCTGGACAACCCAATTGTAATGACTGCAACAGTGAAACGCGATGAACATCATCCCCTTACAAGGAAAAGGCACAGCCGTCCACTTTCCAAACCATAGGACTTGGGACGCTGAACAGAGTAGAGGAAGTGGTCTGTTCAGAAGGGAGGCAAAAAGCTCTACCTAAGGAATACCCCACCGAAGGACAATGTCCAGAAACACATGTCTGTGAAGCATCCAGTCATGAACTTGTGTGCCGGAACTACTCAGAGTGTGCCGCTAGACTGCGCTCCAAGGGAATGTAAACTACCTGAAGAGTCACAGGGAAGGAAAATCATTACTCCTCTTAATTCTTCATGGAAGACTGACATCGCTGATGTCCAATTGTAGTTTATATCTTTTTATTTGGAATAAGCAGTTGTGATAAATTCTTCACACAATTGTACTAGTACACTTTCCCTTTTTCTGGATTTTGGGTTGTTACATAGTTGTTTTTGTGGATTGCTATATTTAACCCTAACAAAGTTATTAGAAAACTTAGATTTTTACACACTTTGCCCCCCCAGGGACTAACAAAAAACAGCCACTGCACTGAGTGCAGAAGTTTGCTCCCCCTAGCCTTTGGGCACAGATGGAAACATTCCTGGGAAGGATCAAGAGTCTATGGAAACCTCAGAAAGCAGCCCCTTGCTATGAAGGCACTGAGGGGGGGCAAAGTGTGTAAAAATCTAAGTTTTCTAATAACTTTGTTAGGGTTAAATATAGCAATCCACAAAAACAAAAACAACTATGTAACAACCCAAAATCCAGAAAAAGGGAAAGTGTACTAGTACAATTGTGTGAAGAATTTATCACAACTGCTTATTCCAAATAAAAAGATATAAACTACAATTGGACATCAGCGATGTCAGTCTTCCATGAAGAATTAAGAGGAGTAATGATTTTCCTTCCCAATACCAAATTACCTCCCACGTCAAAATGTCTGCTAAAAACACAATTGTAAAGTACTTAGCATTTTGCACATGGGCAAATTACTCTGGTGCTGGCTCACCTTTTGGCCCTTCTTCAACGAAGACTGACTAATGGTAGGTCAAGAGGGAAGTTGTGGGATACTCAAAAGTAACAGTTTTGGCCCCAAGCACCATAATCCATGACCAGGTGTCTCAAGAGTCTGCTCTTAGACTATGGCCCCTTAGCACAAACAAATTACTCAGGGATATGGCAGTACAAGCAGTAGAATGCACCCCCCCACCCCCAAGTAGGTAGCTAGGGTACAGTTACATGCTTTTAGTCTGCTACTATTCAAATACTTAACTGTGGACAATACATATCCCTGTGAGGATTAAGAGGCTGTGGAAAACTTAACAGCCAGATCTCCTTCCAGTTATCTGAACTAATTTCCCCAATGAAAAAACTCCAGTCCCTTCCTCAAGCCACAAGGAAGCTCCTCTCATCAATCAGACCAGGACAATTTTCTCTGCTGCTATGACAGTTAGGAACTGAAACCACTCCATCCTCAGCCACAGGGAGTGATAAAAATGGCTGGAATCATGTGGAATTGTGGGAAAGCACACAACAATCTGAGACACTGGAGACAGAATGCTTCTACCATCACATCCCTCTGTCCTGCTGCATCAAACAGAAGATAAGACGGACCACTTTTTCATCATCAGCAAGTAAATCAATCCTCAGGAATGCTCAACTTCTAGAAGACCATAACAAGTCATTGCCTCTAAGTCTAGAGGTCTACTGACAAAAGGCTGTCCAGTTTGCGTTCAGATGTTAAGAGAAGCATCATTTTGCTACACAGACTGTACAGACCTAGCTTTTATGGCAATTACAGGTTGGAAAAGTTGCCTAAATGTGTAAAAGGCTCCCAAAATCAGTTTTCTGAGGTTGGAATGGATAGGGAGCCCCCCTCCTACTCCATGGAAGGTCAAAAGCCACACAGTGTGGGAGCTTAGGAGGGCATTTTGGCCAAAAGAAAAAGTGTGTCCAGTGTTAAACTCTAACAAATTTGGTTACAGCAAGGGAAGACTCACAAGGCTGATGAGAAACAACTTCCTCACTAGGTCAATAACAACCTGGCACAGTTTCCTGAACAATGCATTTTGTCCAAAAATGGGCATTCAGGAACCCATTCCTAACATCTTCTTTAAAGGAAGACGATTACAGCCAGGCCATCTTGTTTAGTCACATAACAACAATCCTGTGGTTCTAGCCAAGGTTTACCACTAGACTCTTTCAGAACACCACGACTTTGCATGGTTTCTGAATATGCAGCTCCAGGATTTATAGAACCACAAACTTAGAATGCGGGCAAGTCTGTTCAGGTTCCCGGAGGATGTGAGCCAGTGAGAAAAGAATGACCTTTGTGCATGTCTGATGATTAGTTTATCAAACACTCGCTTTACCAGCTGTACCTCAAGTTGAAAAAGGTATGATGAAAAGCAGATTGCCTTAAGAGTCAGTGTAGGAGGGTAACAAACTTATCTGCCACACTTCAGCACAGCTCTGAACTGCTCCAGAACCTTTGCTGGACCAATGTCTAAAAACAAAATCAGAAATGGGAGCGTCAGTGAGGTAATCTGCCCAAGTCCACCAGTGGCTTCTGAAGGGCATCTGCCTTTTTTTGTCATCAAAAAAGCAGAATCAGGGAGCCTCTGTGCTGCTAAAGTGGCATGTCTAATGATGGACTCCAGTGAAGGAATGACCCGGAAACACTACTGCAGGGAAGGGACAGGAGGCCAGTTTAAATTGCTACTACCCAGACTAGGAAACTCTTTCCAAAGGGAAAGAGATCCTTCAAATCCCTCAAGAACCACGGAAATGAATGACAGCAACAACTCTGGTGGCTAAAGCACAAGTTCAAAACTGATTGATTCTTGGTGTTAGGAATAAGTACCAGATCAGAGTAGACAAAGGCAGCACTGTATGGGGAAAAAGTACAGTTTTGTACCTACCATAAATGTAGATGTCCGAACTGGATAGCATCTGCAGTCATAACAAGTGGGTTGTCCTGTCGTCAGGCAGCCCTTCAGTCGGCCGGATTCCAAAGTCCGGGTCCGGCTTCGGTTGATGTCGCACTCCACCCGACGTCATCTCTGTTGGTCTTCGGGTATAAAGGCATCAGCCGACGCCATTTTCCTCAGTGTTTCTTGCCCCAGATGCCAGTAGCCCTCTTGCAGGCTAAAATTTGGATAGATGCCAATGTTTCCAAATGGATAGAGGTAAACACAACAATAAGCATGTATGTACATATACAAAAACAAATACACCATAAAAGACTCCCCCCCCAACAGCTAGCTATTAGAAGGGTAAACACCCTAGGAGTACCACAGAGGGGATGGTGGGAGGGTAATCCTGACTGCAGATGCTATCCAGTTCGGACATCTACATTTATGGTAGGTACAAAACTGTACTATGTCCTTCATGGATGCATCTGCAGTCATAACAAGTGGGTAGAATACCATAGCCAACTAGGGGAGGAGGATAAAGGTAGATTATGGAGTGTTTAGGATCCCTTGCAGTACAGCAGTGGCAAACCCTGCTCGGGATCTGGAATATAGAGGCAAATTATAATGCTTGGCAAATGTATGCACGGAGGTCCAAGTAGCCGCCTCAAAAATGTCTTTGGTTGCCACTCCTCGTAAGAAGGCTGTGGTAGTGGCTGTTGCTCTTGTAGAATGAGGTCTTATGTTCTGTGGAATTGGTTTTCCATGGAAGGAGTAACAGAATCGTATGCAATTTCCTATCCATTTGGAGATTGTCTGTTTGGAAATAGCTTTTCCTTCCCTTCCTGTTGCATAGGCTACAAAAGTTGGTCAGTCTTTCTGCTATTTTTGTTCTGTCCAAGTAGTAGGGTGGCTGTCTATGTCCAGCCAAGGTGTGCAGTATCCTTTCCCGCCTGTTTGGTGGGTTGGGCACGCAGGCAGGAAGGTGGATTGCCTGGTTTAAAGACACTCTGGATACCACCTTAGGCATAAATGTAGGATTAGTCCTCATGGACACTCTATCTTGGTGGAAGATTAGGAAGGGTTGCACTGCCATTAAGGCCTGTAGTTCTGAAACCCTCCTTGCTGAAGTAATTGCCAGTAGGAAAGCAGTTTTCCATGATAGGTGTTGTAGGTCTGCTGTTGCTGCTGGTTCAAAGGGTGCTAGTGTCAACTTTTCTAGCACAAAGTTTAAATCCCAAGCTGGTAATGGTGGTTTCCTTGGAGGTTTTACATTCTTGATTCCTCTGAGGAATTGTCTGAGCAAAGGGTGCGTAAAAACAGGTGTATCAAAGCTGTATTCTGCTGAAATAGCTGATGCATGTATCTTGATGGAGGAGTAGGACAGGCCTGAATGAAGAAGTTCGGCCAGATACTCCAGAATGTTAGGCATATCTATGTTTGACACATCTTTTCCTCTATCCGTACTCCAGATGACAAACCTTTTCCATTTTCCAGCATAGTTCCTTCTTGTTGAAGGTCTGCGTGCTTCCAGAATAATGTCTTTAACTCTTTGGGAAAGTTCTGGAATAGCTGCTGTTATGTGATGTTCCATGCAGTCAGTTGTAAGGTTTTTAGGTTTGGATGTATGATGCTGTAGTTGTTCTGTGTTAACATCAAAGGCATCAGGGGAATTGTCCACATATTGTTCGAGACATGCTCCTCAGTAGTGGGTACCATTGTGGTCTTGGCCAGTTGGGTGCTATCAGGATTATCCTTGGGCGTTCTTCCTTGATTTTTAGTAGTACCTTGTGTATCAAAGGAAGAGGCGGGAATGCATATGCTGTTAGGCCTTTCCAGTTGAAAGAGAGCGAATCCACTTTCCATGCTAATGGGTGGAATGTCCTTGTGCAGAATTTTTTGAGCTGGTGATTGAGAGGTGATGCGAATAGGTCTATCTGTGGCATTCCCCATTTCTTTGAGATGGTCTTGAAGATGTCTGGATGAAGCTTCCATTCGTGGGCATCCGAAGTGGTTCTGCTTAATATGTCTGCTAGGGTATTGTCTTTCCCTGGTACAAATATTGCCTGTAACTGGATGTTGTAGCTGAGTGCCAGGGTCCACAGCTCCAAGGTCATTCTGCATAGGGGGTATGAATGAGTGCCTCCCTGTTTGTTGATGTACCACATGACTGTGGTGTTGTCTGTCCTTATCATCAACTGGCCCTCTTTGAGAAATGGTTTGAACTTTTGGATTGCCAGTTTTACTGCCAGCATTTCTTTTAGGTTGATGTGCAGTTGAAGTTGATCCTGTGTCCACAATCCTTGCACGCATTTGTCCAGCATGTGTGCCCCCATCCTAGGTCTGAAGCGTCTGTTGTGATGGTCTGGCTTGCTTGACATATGCGAAAGGGTAGGCCTGGGTTTGACTGGCATGCCTGAGCCCACCATAGGAACTCCTGTTTTAAGCATGGAATTAGTGGGATTTCTGTTTCTAGACTGTGTCTGTGTTGGGACCATAAATTCTTTAGGTACCACTGTAGTTTTCTCAAATGTAGTCTGGCAAATGGAACCAAGATTATGCATGATGCCATGAAGCCCAAGGCCTGCAGTACTTTTCTTGCTGTTAACTTGTTCAGTTTTGTTAGTGCCAAGAAGTATAGAGGGAGTTCTTTTTGTTTTTCTGTAGTCAGGAATGCCATTTGTTTTACTGTGTCCAATTCCGCGCCCAAGAAAGTCCTTGTTTGGGATGGTATTAGCCTTGACTTTTGTAAATTGACTGTGTATCCCAGTGCTTGTAGCAAGTAAATGACCCTTTGTAAATCTGTTGTCAGCTTGCTTTTGTTGTCCCCTTGTAGCAGGCAGTCGTCCAGGTATGGGTAAATTTGAATTCCCTGAAGTCTGCAATGGGCGATTACTGATGCCAGGCATTTTGTGAATACTCTGGGCGCAGTAGATAAGCCAAAGGCAATGCTGAGAATTGATAGTGCTCTGATCCTGCAAGAAATCTGAGGTATCTTCTGCAGATTGGTCGAATGGGGACGTGCAGGTATGCCTCCTTGAGATCTAGAGTTACCAGCCAAGACTCCTTGCCCAGCATGGGAAGAAGTTGCTGTAGGGTCAGCATTTTGAATTTTGGGACAATGATGTATGTATTTAAGGTGGACAGGTCGAGAATTGGTCTCCAACTTTTTCCTTTCTTGGAACTAGGAATAGTCTGGAGTAGAACCCCTTTCCTTGCTCTGCTGCTGGCACTCTTTCCACAGCTCTCATGTTTGCTAACTCCATTATCTGGCGTAGAGCCTCTGTTTTTTGATTTGGAGGTAGATTTGGCATTCCTCTTTTGACTGGAATAGTGTGGAAGTGAAACCGTAACCTTGATCTATGGTTTGTAAAATCCACTTGTCCTTTGTTATGTAGTGCCAGTTCTTTGAAAATAAGGTTAACTTTCCGCCTAGAGGAGCTGCTATTTGTTCCCTGGTAGGCGGGTTTAGGGTTAAGTCACTGTGGTTGTGTTGATGTAGTGGCAGTGGCGTGTCTGTGCCTCTGTTGTTACCTTGCCACTGTCTTCCTCTGTAGGCACCTCCTCTGGATTGGTTTCTGCCTCTGGAGCGTCTATTCCTGCCCCTTTGAAATTTTGTGGAGTCAGGAAAGGACCAATTTTGGCAGGCCAGTTCCTGCTAAACCTTGGGGTTGAACCTGCAAGAAATCTTTAACAGTTTGAACAGATTTTGCCTTTTCTTCCATTTTCTTCATAACCTGCTGGGCAGATGTACCAAACAAACTTGTCTTGTCCATAGGAGCATCTAGCAACTTAGCTTTAACATGATCCGGTAAAGCTTGTTCCTTTAGCCATGCATGCCTTCTTATCACTGTGCCTGTCATGGCTGATCTAAATGAAGCCTCCAGTGCATCATAGCCACATTTTAAGGAATGGTTGCTAACCTGTTGTATGTTATTTACCATATCTAATACATATTTCTTATCAAGAGATTCATCAGTGGTTAATTTTTAGTTAACTGATCCAGCATAAACTCTTGGTATTGTATCATGTGAAACTGACAGTTTAAAGCTCTAGCTGAGAGAGTAGCTGAAGTGTAGACCTTTTACCCCATCTGTCTAATGACCTTGCTTCCCTTTCAGAAGGAATAGGGTTTTTAGCTATGGTCGGCTACTGCCTTGGGGCCCTGGGATATAGTTTCTGGGTCTGCAAGTGGAGCCTTGTAAAGGTGGTGATGAGTATCTGGCACCCTGTAAAATCTGTCTGGTTTGGTAGGGGCTGGGGTAAAGAATCTGGAGCGGAGCAAGCATCATTGAAAGCATCATCCACCACAGAGAGAACAGGGGTATAGCCAAGGGCCTGTGCTGAGGGAGGTGCAGAAAGGTCCTAAGTCTTTTCTGGAGTCTGAAAAATCCTGTTGCTGCCATTGGAACTGTTCTCGCATGGCATGCAAAGTTTCCCCAAAGGAAAATTCTTCTGGTGGGGAAGCAGCTGGGATGGATTCTTCAGCATCAGAATCTTCAAAATTGGAGAAGGAGCCTCTGGCTGGTCAGTTATGTCTGATTCATCAGCAGAATCATCAGAGGACACTGGCTCGGGGCTCTGCCCTAGGTCTCTTCTCTGGGGGCTGAGAGGCCCTGTCTGGGTGAGATTGAGATCCTCTAATTAGAGAAATTAAATCTTCTGCCAAGGTAAGCATTTGAGAACTAGAAGAGGGCCTGGATGGGGGTGGTTTAACAGGCACTGTTTTAGTAGTCTTGGCAGCTTTAGCCCTGGCGAAGGCCTTAATGGACATGGCTGCTGGAGGCCTAGCAGCACCACGTGCTGGGGTAGAAACATCCAAGGGGATGGTGTCTGATAAGTCAACCACCGTAGTGGGTAAAATTTCTGAAGTCGTTTCAAGAGTTGTAGCAGGGGCCTCAGTTGTAGGAATAGGTTCAGCTGTACTTTGTTCAGTTTTCTCGGTTTTGGCCGAAACCGAGACACTCGCGGTTTGCTTGACCAAGGTTTCGGCCGAAACCGTGGACCGCGAGTGTTGGTCTTTATCTTTGCGTTTTTTGCCAGATTGGGTAGTCGGAGGATCCGACGGCATAATGTACGCAAAGTCAGAACCGAAAAACTGTTCTGCGAACTCCGACCGACGCCTAAGCGTTCGTCGGTTGAAGGAAGCACAGGCCGAACAGGCTGCTACGTCGTGGGCTGGGCCTAAACAAGGCAGACAGTAAGAGTGGAAATCTTTATGAGGTATTTGTTTCCCACAGTTTAAACAATTGTTAACTTTTTCTGACATCGGCTGAGGCAAGAAAGAGTCCCCAACGGGTACTTAGCTTTAGAAGTCTTCGAAGTAGTATTCGGTAGAAGTAATCTCTGGATCCGACCGACCGGCACTTGCGAACAGCTTCTGCTTCGGGCGCCACGCGGCAAGAAAGACTGAGGAAAATGGCGTCGGCTGATGCCTTTATACCCGAAGACCAACAGAGATGACGTCGGGTGGAGTGCGACATCAGCCGAAGCCGGACCCGGACTTTGGAATCCGGCCGACTGAAGGGCTGCCTGACGACAGGACAACCCACTTGTTATGACTGCAGATGCATCCATGAAGGACATCGTGCCATGGTTTTTGTGAGCTTGAGACCAAACTCCATCATAATGTAATCTCAAATCTAACAAAGGAAGCTCCCAGTGGACAAAGAGTTACTTAATGCATTAGCCTCGGTACAGGATGATCAGATGGAGCCTCCTTGACTAGGTCCTACTGGGCCTTGTAGATGAAACCCAGGAGGAAGGACTAGAGTTTGAAGTACTGCTGATCAATGACAGGATGACAAAATACTAGTCACTAGGATTACATCTGTCAACAGAGAGTTTTGTGATCTAAAAAGGGAGATGATGAACCCACAGGATAGGAGCAATGGGTGTATTTCCCCAACCCAAAGATCTTTGATTGAAAGGAACAATTTGAGCTTAACCATTCACAAGCTGAGAGTGAACTCACCACCGGAAGGGATATGGGGGCTGGTTGTCCTGCCATAAGGAGGCTTGGGCCTCTTCCTACCAGTGCTTCTGGTAATGCTCTATTATGTTCCTCTGACTCTGAAGAGGACCCACTTGCTGGTCTCTACACTAAGAGCCCTGAACTAATATGCTTAACTAAGTTTGCTGTTGAGCAGAGAGGCTGAATCACTGGCACGTAGGACAGTTAACACCAAATCATGACTCGCACATTTCCTGCAACCAATCAGTACAGCCAACACTAGTGTTTTATCTTAAAAAGATATTACTGTTCATCTTGACTTGTCATTTAGAAGCCATACAATGCTTATGTTGGCTTACCCATGCACCTTCAATATTTTAAACTTAGAACCTTACCAATAATTATAAAAACACTGAGACGTCAACTGTGTGAACGGCAAAAAACAGGCTTTGCAATGAACATACTCATCTATTCAGCACAATACATCATGGCACACAATGGTAAGAAATATTATCCAGAGGGCATTCATACTTCCTTCCAGTCCCCTTCCACCTGCAAAGACCCTCCTCCTTTTCTCTTACTTTAGATCTATATTTGGGCTGTGTGTTATCAGCAGGCAAGAGAGGGGGGCCAGTATAAAACAGTTAAGCACAGACTCGGATGGTCTGGTGCATTCCTGCCTTATATGAAGCTAGGTTGACAGGCCTGAAATAGGCTTGAAGTTGTTTTTAAACTGCACAATCCAGCACCCACAAGGACTGGTTCCACACAGAAAAATGTACGTTTAACATCTGGGCTGACCTCTCTGACTACAAGTCTGGAAAGACCAAAAAAAATTATTCCACTCTAGCCAGCAAGTTCTGAAGGATGTAGAGGGGGACACCTGTTCCAAACTGGCCACTAAATCATTGTCAGGGCCTAAAGAAATCCTATGGAAACTGGCTACATGTGAATATGCTTCCAGTACTTAACAGTTGGGTTTAGACACTCTGGGCACACCTTACCCTCAAATGAAAATGCTTCTCTCACAGACTTCTTACTGGTGGTTAATTATGTAAGATGCTCTACCTTGCCAGCTAAGGAGGAGTCTGCAAGTTAAGTGAGACAGCCTCATGGACAGATTTAGCAGGAGGATATGATCCATGTCTGACCTTTACCATTCCACGTTTGTAACACCAACCAGAGGACTTTCTTGCCAGTCCCTGGTATTGACATCCTCCATAGCTGCCAATTTTACAGAAAGCAAAGACCTTAGCTGTCTCCTTTTTCTTCAACTGGTGGCATAGCAGAAGTTTTGGCAATCAAAGTAATGTTTTATGTTGGGTGCCTCACCCAAGAAACAGAGAATGTGTCAAAATGGTTATCTAGCTTGTCATGTGGTAACTGGAGGAATGACTAGTAGGTCTTAGCAATCTATACACTAAATGCTGAATTTTTTCATTGATGAATCCAAACAGAACTCGATGTGTGCAGGCAGCAGAGTTACAAATAGGCTGCTTGAACTCTAATCTGATTCACAGCATGGCCTACAATGGGAGAACCAATGTGCACCCTCCAAATGAGGAAAGACAGAAAATTCAGTAATGTAAACTGGTAAATATCAAAGAAAAAATGTTTACAGTTACAAACAAAAGAAAGCCATCCCAAGACACAACATTTTAGCTCAATAAAATAAATGCCTATGTGGCATTACAGACTTGGCATTTTCCATTAAAAAAGTCTTACCATCTGTGGGTCATTTGATCTGCTCACCCAACCCGAAATCAATTTCAGAGTCTCTCTCTTAACCGTCCTCATACTTCTGATCAAAGGCTGTTTTGTGACCATTTCACCTGCAGTTGGGGGTGGGAGAACAAAAATTTAATTTGATAATCAGGTAAACTGGTACAAGGACCCTTTACAGCCGCAACTCAGACCAACGGCTATAATTTCATAAAGACAGTTTAACAAAAAAGTGAAACTTTACTTCAGATGCAAAGAAATTAAATATGCACAATTGAGCAAATACACAGTGCAACAAAGACTGAAAATGTAGTACAATAACTATAAACAGGAAGTAGGTAAAATAAAACAGCAGTGCTAGAGAGAAGGGATTTTTGTTAGCTGGGAAGCAGCTGAACTGTTTTTAAACTGTTTAAGTACAGAGTTTCTAAAAAAAGAAACCTCCATTACATTTCAGATTATGAGGTGGAAGAGTTTCAGATGGCTGGTGAAAGTTTTGAGAAAGGTGGCTATGCCACCAATTCACATGTTTTATGATACATCCTTGTAGTCTTGTCCCTTAGCTCTAGAACATCTGACTTCTGCTTTGAGGCCCATAACATAAGCATTTACAAAAGAACAAACCTGTGATCCAGCTGTGGGGTGTCTCGATTCCAAGAAGAGATCTCATGGGACTGCTTCCAGGAACCACTTTACCAAATGACAGGTAGAGTAGATTACCGACAGATTTGGTAAGCACGCAACAGTTAACAGTTGTGGGAAGCTCTGTAGAAAAGGAGTGGAAAAGAAGCCTCCCCTATCCTAGAATACACGCCTAGCCTATAATAATTAAATAAAGTGTGGACAGAAGACCAGGTATTTTGCCTACTGAACGGCCTGTGTTATTTACTATCTAATAAAGCCAGTGGTTAACACATGTAAGCCCTAGTAGAGTGGAGCATGATCTGTCCTTGCAGGAGCTTTTCATGGGAAGAGCAGCAGATGATGATGCAATAAGTCAGCCATTTACAAACTGCCCATTTAGTAACCAAGTTATCTTCCTTGCTAGAGGTAAAGTTGTTCTATTTTCCTAAAGTCTTGGGGTTTGTGCAGGTAATATCACAAACTGCCTGTGCACATTAAGGAGTGCACGAGAATGTCCTCAATTCTGATGATTACATGAAAAAAATGGCAAATAACTGGTTTGATTCAAAACCAACTCTCAAACTACGTTAGGCATAAAGGAAGGGCTTCCAGTTTGGTCAGTGCTGAAAACTGAAATGGGCTCCTTGCATTCAGAAATATTCTAGTTGATGCAATGGCCACTAAAAGGGCAGTTTTACATGTTACAATCTTCAAATGAAAAGCTGTAGCCAGTTCAAATGGACTTGTACCTTTTGATGGAAAAATTGAGTCAAAATCCCATGGTCGATCCACTGCTGTTTGGGGTGGGGAGGCTTTAAGAGGGGAGCTCTTCTGAGGAACTGTTTTATTGCTAACGGACAAAAAAGTCGGTCTACTGGCAAACAGACTAAGATGGCAGAAAAAAGCATTACTGACACACAAACTAGCTCAGCTGCAAACAGATGAGCAAAATATTGCTGAATCAATGGCACCACTGCTTATGTGCCAGCCTCCTCCTTTGGCACCAGATGGAATTCATTTTGTTAAGCAGGACTTATAGTACTAGGCCTCCTGGCATCCACTGCACATTCAGTAAGAACATGTGCCCAAAGGGTAAAAGCATCAGAACAGCCAGGCTGTTAATTTCAGTATGGGGAAGCATGAATGTGACAAGGTTTTACAGGTCTCCAGCGTTTACCTTAAGGCCAGTAAATTACTTGCTTTATGATGCGTTTCCATTAAGAGTTGGATGACATTTCCCACCTATAGAAGAGCTGCCAGGCAGTAACCACAATTACAAGGTACATCCATGGGTAGTGTCATCCACGCCTAAATTTACCATGTGCATGGCACACAATTCAGCATATGGCGAAGTTAGGCAATGGCAGAAAAAGCTATCATCCCACTCTGCTGTACCATATGGATTTTGCTGAGGACTGGATGTTTTTGTTAGTGCATCTTTTGAATGATTTACCTTACTTGGAACAGTTTAAGGAAAAGCTGGTGAATATGAAGAAGAGGTTAAAACCCTCACAGCTGTTGGGTTTAAGTTATGGAGTTCACAGTGCCCTGTCTGTCTCAGGGGCACAGAATAGTCCACTCCAGTTATATTATTATAGTGGTCAACAACAGCAAGACAAAGTACAGTTGTGTACTCTTACCATAAATGTAGATGTTCCGAGTGTATTCACTGTTGCAGTCATTACATTTGGGTTATCTGCCTGCAGGTAGCCCTGAGTCGGCACGAATACCAGAGTCTTAGGATTTCTGCAGATGCTGTCGCCTCTTCCATGACATCAGGTCGTCAGGGGTATAAAACATGCAGCCAACGCCATTACATCAGTTTTTCTGGTCTCAGATGTCAGGAGCCCACAAAATAGGAAGCAATTACATGGCGTGGAACACCTCCAGTAAAAAGTAAATACCATTGCCATAAGATATGGCCAAAAAGAGGATAGGTGGAAAGAATAGAAAAGTCAGGGGGCTGGAGGGAGGGTAACCAGGACTGCAACAGCGAATACACTCGTACATCTACATTTATGGTAAGTGCACACAAAGTACAGTTTTGTACCTACCATAAATGTAGATGTCCGAACTGGATAGCATCTGCAGTCATAACAACTGGGTTGTCCTGTCGTCAGGCAGCCCTTCAGTCGGCCGGATTCCAAAGTCCGGGTCCGGCTTCGGCTGATGTCGCACTTCACCCGACGTCATCTCTGTTGGTCTTCGGGTATAAAGGCATCAGCCGATGCCATTTTCCTCAGTGTTTCTTGCCCCAGATGCCAGTAGCCCTCTTGAAGGCTAAAATTTGGATAGATGCCAATGTTTCCAAAAAGATAGAGGTAAACACAAAAATAAGCATGTATGTACATATATACAAACAAATACACCATAAAAGACTCCCCCCCACCAGCTAGCTATTAGGAGGGTAAACACCCTAGGAGTACCACAAAGGGGAAGGAGGGAGGGTAATCCTGACTGCAGATGCTATCCAGTTCGGACATCTACATTTATGGTAGGTACAAAACTGTACTATGTCCTTCATGGATGCATCTGCAGTCATAACAACTGGGTAGAATACCATAGCCAACTAGGGAGGAGGATAAAAGTAGATTATGGTGTGTTTAGGATCCCTTGCAGTACAGCAGTGGCAAACCCTGCTCGGGATCTGGAATATAGAGGCAAATTATAATGCTTGGCAAATGTATGCACGGAGGTCCAAGTAGCCGCCTCAATAATGTCTTTGGTTGCCACTCCTCGTAAGAAGGCTGTGGTAGTGGCTGTTGCCCTTGTAGAATGAGGTCTTATGTTCTGTGGAATTGGTTTTCCATGGAAGGAGTAACAGAATCGTATGCAGTTTCCTATCCATTTGGAGATTGTCTGTTTGGAAATAGCTTTTCCTTCCCTTCCTGTTGCATAGGCTACAAAAAGTTGGTCAGTCTTTCTGCTACTTTTTGTTCTGTCCAAGTAGTAGCGTAGCTGTCTATGTACATCCAAGGTATGCAGTATTCTTTCCCCTCTGTTTTGTGGGTTGGGAAAGAAGGTAGGTAGGTGGATTGCCTGGTTTAAAGACACTCTGGATACCACCTTAGGCATAAATGTAGGATTAGTCCTCATGGACACTCTATCTTGGTGGAAGATTATGAAGGGTTGCACTGCCATTAAGGCCTGTAGTTCTGAAACCCTCCTTGCTGAAGTAATTGCCAGTAGGAAAGCAGTTTTCCATGACAGGTGTTGTAGGTCTGCTGTTGCTGCTGGTTCAAAGGGTGATAGTGTCAACTTTTCTAGCACAAAGTTTAAGTCCCAAGCTGGTAATGGTGGTTTCCTTGGAGGTTTTACATTCTTGATTCCTCTGAGGAACTGCCTGAGCAAAGGGTGCGCAAAACCAGGTGCATCAAAGCTGTATTCTGCTGAAATCGCTGATCCATGTATCTTGATGGAGGAGTAGGACAGGCCTGAATGAAGAAGTTCGCCAGATACTCCAGAATGTTAGGCATATCTATGTTTGACACATCTTTTCCTCTTTCAGTGCTCCAAATGACAAACCTTTTCCATTTTCCAGCATAGTTCCTTCTTGTTGAAGGTCTGCGTGCTTCAAGAATAATGTCTTTAACTCTTTGGGAAAGTTCTGGATTAGCTGCTGCTATGTGATGTTCCATGCAGTCAGTTGCAACGTTTTAGGTTTGGATGCATGATGCTGTAGTTGTTCTGAGTTAACATCAAAGGCATCAGGGTATTGGCCACATATTGTTCGAGACATGCTCCTCAGCAGTGGGTACCAGTGTTGTCTTGGCCAGTTTGGAGCTATCAGGATTATCCTTGGACGTTCTTCCTTGATTTTTAGTAGTACTTTGTGTATCAAGGGAAGAGGTGGGAATGCATATGCTGTTAGGCCTTTCCAGCTGAAGGAGAGCGAATCCACTTTCCATGCTAGTGGGTGGAATGTCCTTGTGCAGAATTTTTTGAGTTGGTGATTGAGAGGTGATGCGAATAGATCTATCTGAGGCATTCCCCATTTCTTTGAGATGGTCTTGAAGATGTCCGGGTGCAGTTTCCATTCGTGGGCATCCGATGTGGTTCTGCTTAATATGTCTGCTAGAGTATTTTCTTTTCCGGTACAAATATTGCCTGTAACTGGATGTTGTAGCTGAGTGCCAGGGTCCACAGCTCCAAAGTCATTCTGCATAGGGGTATGAATGAGTGCCTCCCTGTTTGTTGATGTACCACATGACTGTGGTGTTGTCTGTCCTTATCATCAACTGGCCCTCTTTGAGAAATGGTCTGAACTTTTGGATTGCCAGTTTTACTGCCAGCATTTCTTTTAGGTTGATGTGCAGGTGAAGTTGATCCTGTGTCCACAATCCTTGCACGCATTTGTCCAGCATGTGCGCCCCCATCCTAGGTCTGAAGCGTCTGTTGTGATGGTCTGGCTTTCTTGACTTCTGCGAAAGGGTAGGCCTGGGTTTGACTGGCATGCCTGAGCCCACCATAGGAACTCCTGTTTTAAGCATGGAATTAGTGGGATTTCTGTTTCTAGGCTGTGTCTGTGTTGGGACCATAAATTCTTTAGGTACCACTGTAGTTTTCTCATATGTAGTCTGGCAAATGGGACCAAGATTATGCATGATGCCATGAAGCCCAAGGCCTGCAGTACTTTTCTTGCTGTTAACTTGTTCAGTTTTGTTAGTGCCAAGAAGTAAAGAGGGAGTTCTTTTTGTTTTCTGTAGTTAGGAATGCCATTTGTTTTACTGTGTCCAATTCAGCCCAAGAATGTCCTTGTTTGGGATGGTATCAGCCTTGACTTTTGTAAATTGACTGTGTATCCCAGTGCTTGTAGCAAGTAAATGACCCTTTGTAAATCTGTTGTCAGCTTGCTTTTGTTGTCCCCTTGTAGCAGGCAGTCGTCCAGGTATGGGTAAATTTGAATTCCTGTAGTCTGCAATGGGCGATTACTGATGCCAGGCATTTTGTGAATACTCTGGGCAGTAGATAAGCCAAAGGGCAATGCTGAGAATTGATAGTGCTCTGATCCTGCAAGAAATCTGAGGTATCTTCTGCAGATTGGTCGAATGGGGACGTGCAGGTATGCCTCCTTGAGATCTAGAGTCACCAGCCAACACTCCTTGCCCAGCATGGGAAGAAGTTGCTGTAGGGTCAGCATTTTGAATTTTGGGACAATGATGTATGTATTTAAGGTGGACAGGTCGAGAATTGGTCTCCAACTTGTTTCCTTTCTTGGAACTAGGAATAGTCTGGAGTAGAACCCCTTTCCTTGCTCTGCTGTTGGCACTCTTTCCACAGCTCTCATGTTTGCTAACTCCATTATCTGTTGTAGAGCCTCTGTTTTTTGATTTGGAGGTAGATTTGGCATTCCTCTTTTGACTGGTAAAGTGTGGAAGTGGAACCGGTAACCTTGATCTATGGTTTGTAAAATCCACTTGTCTTTTGTTATATAGTGCCAGTTCTTTGAAAATAAGGTTAACTTTCCGCCTAGAGGAGCTGCTATTTGTTCCCTGGGAGGCGGATTTAGGGTTAAGTCACTGTGGTTGTGTTGATGTAGTGGCAGTGGTTGTGTCTGTGCCTCTGTTGTTACCTTGCCACTGTCGTCCTCTGTAGGCACCTCCTCTGGATTGGTTTCTGCCTCTGGAACGTCTATTCCTGCCCCTTTGAGATCTTGTGGAGTCAGGAAAGGACCAATTTTTGGCAGGCCAGTTCCTGCTAAACCTCGGGGGTTGAACCTGCAAGAAATCTTTAACCGTTTGAACAGATTTTGCCTTTTCTTCCATTTTCTTCATAACCTGCTGGGCAGGTGTACCAAACAAACTTGTCTTATCCATAGGAGCATCTAGCAACTTAGCTTTAACATGATCCGGTAGAGCTTGCTCCTTTAGCCATGCATGCCTTCTTATCACTGTGCCAGTCATGGCTGATCTAAATGAAGCCTCCAGTGCATCATAGCCACATTTTAAGGAATGGTTACTAACCTGTTGTATGTTATTTATCATTTCTAATACATATTTCTTATCAAGAGATTCATCAGTGGTTAGCTTTTTAGTTAACTGATCAAGCATAAACTCTTGGTATTGTATCATGTGAAACTGACAGTTTAAAGCTCTAGCTGAAAGAGTAGCTTTAGTGTAGACCTTTTTACCCCATCTGTCTAAAGACCTTGCTTCCCTTTCAGAAGGAATAGGGTGTTTAGCTATGGTCGCGGCTACTGCCTTGGGACCCTGGGATATAGTTTCGGGGTCTGCAAGTGGGGCCTTGTAAAGGTGGTGATGAGTATCTGGCACCCTGTAAAATCTGTCTGGTTTGGCAGGGGCTGGGGGTAAAGAATCTGGAGCGGAGCAGACATCATTGAAAGCATCATCCACCACAGAGAGAACAGGAGGTATAGCTAAGGGCCTGTGCTGTGGAAGGTGCAGAAAGGTCCTAAGTCTTTTTCTGGAGTCTGAAAAATCCTGTTGCTGCCATTGGAACTGCTCTCATGGCATGTAAGGTTTCCCCAAAGGAGAATTCTTCTGGTGGGAAGCAGCTGGAATGGATTCTTCAGCATCAGAATCTTCAAAATTGGAGAAAGGAGCCTCTGGCTGGTCAGTTAAGTCTGATTCATCGGCAGAATCATCAGAGGACACTGGCTCAGGGGGCTCTGCCCTAGGTCTCTTCTCTGGGGGCTGAGGGGCCCTGTCTGGGTGAGATTGAGATCCTCTAATTAATGAAATTAAATCTTCTGCCAGAGTAAGCATTTGAGAACTAGAAGAGGGTCTGGTTGTAGGGTGTTTAACAGGCACTGTTTTAGTAGTCTTGGCTGCTTTAGCCCTGGCGAAGGCCTTAATGGACATGGCTGCTGGAGGCCTAGCAGCACCACGTGCTGGGGTAGAGACATCCAAGGGAATGGTGTCTGATAAGTCAGTGGCAACCACCGTAGTGGATAAAATTTCTGAGGCCGATTCAAGAGTGGCAGCAGGGGCCTCAGTTGTAGAGATAGATTCAGCTGTACTTTGATCAGTTTTCGGTTTCGCCGAAACCGAGACACTCATGTTTGCTTAACCATGGTTCCGGCCGAACCGGCGGACCGCGAGTGTCGGTCTTTATCTTTGCGTTTTTTGGCAGATTGGGTAGTCGGAGGATCCGACGGCATAATGTACGCAAAACAGATCCGAAAAACTGTTCTGCAAACTCCGACCGGCGCCTAAGCGTTCGTCGGTTGAAAGAAGCACAGGCGAACAGGCTGCTACGTCGTGGGCTGGGCCTAAACAAGGCAGACAATAAGAGTGGAAATCTTTATGAGGTATTTGTTTCCCACAGGTTAAACAATTATTAACTTTTTCTGACATCGGCTGAGGCAAGAAAGAGTCCCCAACGGGGTACTTAGCTTTAGAAGTCTTCGAAGTAGTATTCGGTAGAAGTAATCTCTGGATCCGACCGACCGGCACTTGCGAACAGCTTCTGCTTCGGGCGCCACGCGGCAAGAAAGACTGAGGAAAATGGCGTCGGCTGATGCCTTTATACCCGAAGACCAACAGAGATGACGTCAGGTGAAGTGCGACATCAGCGAAGCGGAACCGGACTTTGGAATCCGGCCGACTGAAGGGCTGCCTGACGACAGGACAACCCAGTTGTTATGACTGCAGATGCATCCATGAAGGACATCTGTACTATGTTCTTCATGTTTCACTGTTGCAGTCATCACACTTAGGTTGAGTCCCAAAGCTAAATATATAGCCATTTAATATTGATTTATTCTCTTTTACATCTAACATTGTACTATATATTATAAATTTAGAATTTACCCTATATAAAAACGTAGCTAAAAAAGTGCTTCATAATGTATCTCATGGCCATGGGCTAGTTTATGTTTGGCTAAAGCACTGTTAACATAACCAACCCTGATGGCATATAGGTGTTCTCTCATTCTAGTACGGAAAGCCCTATTGGTTTTACCGACATAGAATGAGAGACATACCTGGCACACAGCTAAGTAAACCACATGGATGGTGCCACAATCAGAAGAGACACGGAATCTAAAATACTGACCTGTATCTGGGTGCGTAAAACTATCACCTACACTAATATACGGACAGAAAATTACATTTTCCACAGGGTTTAGTCCCTGTATGATTCACATTACAGTGCTTATCAGATGAATAGCAAAGTAATCTTTTAAGGTTGGGTTTATTTTTATACTGAAACCTTGGTCTATCCCCAACAACATTTCTTAAATCATTATCAGTAGTTAAAATATGCCAATGATAATTAATAACTTCCATTATATTCTGATTATCTGCAGTATAAAACATAGGTATCTTCAAATATGAAGTTCTACTATTTTGCTGGTACTGAATATGTGCATAGGCAGAAAAATATGGTGCGGCTCTATTTTCTCTCAATTGGTTTATGCTTTGTAGACCATTCTCTATCTCTGAAGATTTATAGCCACATTTAGAGAGTCTTTCTTTAAATACATTAATTTCTTGCTGATAGCCATCCTCTGTTGCATTAAGGCGTGAAATTCTCATACCTTGCCCTTTAATAATGTTACTAAAATATATTGAGGATGCATGCTGCACCGATGAAGGAATGTATTTCTGTAGCATTTTTTTCCAACAACACCTGTATTAACATAGGTGTTCATCACTCTCTCTATAACATACACATCCAAAAATTCTATTTTGGTAGTGGAAAAATTAGATGTAAACTTGAGGTATGTGGTCATACTGTTCATTAATGTAATGCTCTTTTCCAATTCATCGACGCTACCATCCCAAAGGAAAAAAAAACGTCGACAAAATGGCGATAAAAAGAAACTTGTTCCTTGTACCAGACATTGGGGAACAGTTCTTCCTCTTCCCATAAAGCCAAAAACATGTTGGCATAGCTACTGGCACAAGTGCCCATAGCCACGCCATCATGTTGGATATATATATTCTCATCAAAGATAAAGACATTATTCTCGAGTATAACCTTGAGAAACATACAAATAAGATCTACTTTTTGTTCTGTATATACACTATGTTTTGTAAGATATTTCTTTATGGAAGTTATACCTATACCATTTGGGATGATGGCAAAAAGGGACTGTACATAGAATGTCACAAATAGCATATTTGCTTTCATCTCAGTTTTACCAATGAAACCATATAAATCAGATAAGAATTGCTTGGTATCTTTAAGTATAAAATTATTCTTATCGAATATAGGTCTAAGCTGTTTTTCCACATACAGAGAGAAAGGTTTGGTGCACCATCCCCTACCAGAGACAATAGGTCTCATGAGGGGGGGGGGGGGGTTACCATCCTTATGAATATCTTTGGTATTCCTTGAATAATGGGAATCATTGGGTACTCTACTTCCAAAAATTTTGCTAGTTCACTAGTTATAATGTGACTATCTACCAATTCAATTATGGTTTTATAAATAGTATATTTAATATTCTCTAACCTCTCTTTATTAATAATACTGTAATGTGTGTCATTATTGAGCATATCCAACATTGCCCTATAGTAACTTGTTTTGTCCATAACTACTAGGGGCCCACCTTTATCTGCAGGTCTAAAAATTAGTGCATCATGTTGTAATCTTGATAAAGCCTTCCTCTCATTAAAACTAAGGTTATATCTATTTTTCTTACACTTTTGAATTAATTGACCCTCATTGTAAAAGTTATATACATCCTCTTCTACCAGACTATAAAAGTCATCAATTGAATTTGTTTTTCTGGTGTAAGGTAAGTCATCTGGGCAGTTGTATTCAACCTTGCACCCAGGAATGGAATTATTTGAGAGGGTACCAGTTGTGATTTATTTTCGTTTATGGCGTACCCTAGACAAATTAGAAGTCTTTTTACAAATGCCAGATGTTTTAGAAGAGTGTCCTTGTTTTCTGCCTGAGAAATCGGCCAGGTATGGATAAATTTGAGTATTTCTTTGCCTGCAAAATGTAATTACTGGTGCCAGGCACTTTGTGAAGACCCTGGGCGCAGTAGATACGCCAAAGGGCAGTGCAGAGAACTGGTAATGCAAATAGAATGCTTTGAAGCAGAGGTATCTTTTGCAAGATTCCCTGATTGGGATATGCAGGTAAGCCTCTTTTTAAGTCTAGAGTTACCAACCAGGCATCCTTGCCTAGCATAAGTAGTAACTGTTGTAGAGTCAGCATTTTGAATTTTGGAATGTCCAGAAATGTATTTAGAATGGATAAGTCCAGAATTGGACGCCATGATTTGTCTTTTCTGGGTACCAGGAAAAGTCTTGAATAAAAACCTGTCCCTTTTCCTTTTCTGGTAATGGTTGAATAGCCCCCAAATTCATGAGGGACATAACTTGTTTCTGGGCCTCTGCCCACTGATTGGGAGGCAGATCTGGCCATCCGTTTGGGACTGGCAACGTGTGGAAATGAAATCTGTATCCCTGGGATACTACATTTAAAACCCACTTGTCCTGGGTAATCAGTTGCCAGTTTTGTGCGTGAAGTACCAGTTTCCCCCCAAAGGGGCGGTCAAAAGATAAGTGCTTAGTGATTGCAGTAGAAAGTCACTGAGACTGTTTACCGTAGGAAGGTGCCTTGTTACTTCCAGATTTGGAGGTGGAGGCACCCCATTGCTTTGTTCTGTAAGTTCCTTGTGACTGAAACCTGGAGCCTTTGGAATATCTGGGTTTGACTTGAGCGGCTCTGGTGGGTACTGGAAAGGACCAGTTCTAAGTAGGCCAGTGCCTGCTGAACCTGGGTGGCTGCACTTGTAGGAAATTTTTTACAGTTTGCATAGATTTAGCTTTATCTTCCATCTTTTTCAAAACTACTTCTGCCTTATTACCAAATAGACTGTCCTGTTGTAAAGGAGCATCCAACAATTTTGCTTTAACATGGTCATGCAGATTTTGCTCCTTGAGCCAAGCATGCCTTCTTATCACAGATCCAGTTACAGCAGCCCTGCAAGAGGCTTCCAAGGCATCAAAACCACATTGCAAAGTATGTTTCCCAACTTGTTCAGCTGAATGCAATAAATCCTGCAACTCTATTTTCCACACAGTCAGAAATAAACATCATTTTCTGTTTAAGTAAGCCCATGACATGCTGTTGATATCTAAGCATATGAAATTGACAGTTTAAAGCCCTGATTGCCAAGGTTGCAGACGTGTAAACCTTCTCCCCATCTATCCAGTGCCCTGGAATCTCTATCAGAAGGGGTAGGATTTTTAGCAGTAGAAGCCTTAACGCCCTTGGGACTCTGAGAAATGGTTTCAGGGTCAGCAGTAGGGTTTTTAAAGATGAATTTGTGGGAGTCAGGAACCATGTAATATCTGTCTGGCTTACTAGGAAGCTGGAGGCAGGGAATCAGGAGTCGTACTGGATTCTGACAAAACATCATCAACAATGTCTAGAACAGGAGGTATAGCCAAAGGCCTATGCTGAGGAAGAAGGAAATCCCTAGGTCTCTTTTTAGATCCTGAGAAATCCTGACTCTCCCAGTGAAAGTGTTCCCTTAAGGTATGCAAAGTTTCTCCAAAAGAAAAATCCTCAGGAGAAGCAGAAGGGATGGAATCTTCTGCATCAGAGTCCTCACAAGTGAGAATAGATAATTCCTGATCAGAAGAGGAATCAGAAGAAATAGAAACCTGATCTGAGGATTCAGTCAGTGCCTTGCCTAGGCCTCTTAGCAGGAGGGGGATGGGTACCCCTGATCAAGGTAATTAAATCCTCAGCCATTTTGATAATTTGTTTTTTAGGCATTAGGGTATGTACACGTGGCCCAAGCGTAGGTTTTTTAGACAAAGAAGTAGATTTTGGCCTTAGTTTTGAAGATGGTGTTGATTTAATATACAAATCTTTAGGCCTGAAAACACCCTCTGAAGCCGGTGCCTGCTCAGCGGCTCCGGACCCATCCAAGGAAGAGACATCCGTGGGTTCAATACTTAAAAGTATCTCGCGGCATACCGGACTCCGAATGGGTCTCAGTAGAGGCCTGCGAATCAAATGTAGTGGGTATCAGGGACTGCGAAAGCGCCTCACTGAGTACCGGTGACTGGCTTAGGAGAAGCTTCGTTGTCTGTTTTGTACCTCGACGGTCTGTCTCGGTCTTTTTCTTTGTGTTTTTTACGTATTCCGGTAGTCAGATTGCTAACCAACGACATTTCTGGATAGTTAAATCTTGTGCCAAAATATTCAGAAGCAAAAATATACCAACGTTTAATAGTGCGTTGATTAAATTTAGCACAAAACCGACAGCAAGGCACGTTGTGGTCAGGGCCTAGGCAAGGAATACAATACAAATGAAAATCCTTATGAGGTATTTGCTTCCCACAAATAATACAATTATTAACTTTTACTGACAATGGTAAGGAGCAAGAAAAAGTTTCCTCAAAGGGGTACTTAAGCTTTTAGTTGAAGACTTCAGTTCTGAAACTCGAAAAAGAAAATTTCAGGAGTCGGCCGACCGGCACTTGCGAACTGCTTCTGCTTCGGGCACCGTGCGGCAAGAAAGACTGATGTAATGGTGTCGGCTGCATGTTTTATATCCCTGACGACCTGACGTCATGGAAGAAGAACAGCAACCGACGCAAGACCCAAGACTTTATTAATCAGGCCGACTGAGGGCAACCTGCCAGCAGATTACCCAAATGTAATGACTGCAGCAGTGAAACACGAAGAACATCCTGAAGAATCTTATGGAGAGGCCACTTTGCCCACACAATTTTAAAGGCAAAAAACTTTAGCAGTTATCCAAATGTGAATGTCATTTTTGTCCCTATATCAACACTGTAGCAAAACACAAGCCTCTTAGCTTCCCTTAAGGACTCCTTTCGAACCTCTTGTAGAAACAGATCCAAAAACAAACGAGAGAGTCCAAACTGGCCGAAATCTTTTATTATAAAATGTAAGCGCTTTCAGGTTAAAACAGAAAAGGGGGGGGTATTGTTAATGATGCAGAGTATGCAGAATTAGGATGGATCACACAGTTGGCTGCTGACAACCCACCTGGGTTAAATAGCTCTGTACCTTTAAAACAGCCTTAAAGAAAAGGGTCAAGTACAGAAAGTAATTGGTTGCTTTTAGAACAGTTTTAATATTTAAAGACTGTAATGGTTATGTGAAGCTTGTCTGATGAAGAGCTTTTTAACCTGAAAGTGCTTACCTTTTATAATAAAATATTTTGGCCAGTTTGGACCCCGTTGCGTTTGTTTTTGGATCTATAACAATACTGGGGAACACTTCCATATTAATGGCTACCAGTCGAATATTAAAGGGAAGTACAATTGTAACAGCTTAGGAGTAATATATGGGGCATTGTGTCAATGCTGCCCGATATTTTATGTCGGAAAGACTGAGCGCAAATTAAAAAATCGTATTTATGAACACATTTATGAAATAAGAAAAAAACTGCTAATATCCTATTTCGGCACTTACTGGATTTCCCTGAGCATCAATTTAAGTTTGTGGAAACTGAACAAGTTAAACCTAAACCTAGGGGTGGACCAGGGCAACAACTTCTTGAGCAAAGGGAGTTGTACTGGATTTTACGTTTGAGAGCAGTAGGTTGGCCTGGGTTAAATGAAATGGCATCCAATGGATGTATTTTAAAATTGAAAGCAGAACGTAGATAAATTCAACAGTTGTTGTTAATTATTTACTTTTTTTTCTATTTGAATTGTTTATGTTTTTTATGTATGTCACTATATGCATTTTAGAGTAATTGTGTATGTTTCTCTTTAAATGTGCAATGAGATGCTGATGTCACCTGACTTCATGGGTATTTAAAGTTCATTTGAGTTTATACTTATCTGACGAAGTCTTGTCATTGTCTGAGACAAAAGGGCTAAGAATAAATTTTGGAGAACGAGTCCTTGCTGCTGTGTGGCATTTTGTTATTCTGCTCTTTGAAGTTCCCAAGATGACAATCTTCATAAACACTGTCAAGAAGTCCAGGATGCTTCTATGCTGTTGGGCTGGAGACTATTACCAATTCGGCACACTTCTGTTTGGATTAATCTCAATCATAGGGGTGTTTACCAAATTCATGTCCACAGCTACAGAAAAGCAGAGGCTGAAGGTGTTCAAGGTAGTTCCTTACCTTGTCTGCCTTCTAGATCCTCTGGCTAATGGACTAGCTTCAGCTTCAAAGCCTCTTCTTTACCAGTTCCAATCCCTGGTCATTACAACAAACGTGATTAGGATGCAAAAGGAGCCCTCCTATAACCTGACCTATACAAAAAGCACACTAGACAATCTATCCTGAAAGAATCATCTTCCTCTAGACAGGACCACTTTACATCCTGCAGCGTCTAAACTACTAATCTCAGTCAGAGCAGCTTCTTGTCTCAGGTCATGAAGATCTGCAGCCACAACAGTTTGTGCGGTCTCTCATGCCATCTTTTGCACAAGATCCTTCAGTGGTTTTTCAAAGTTCAATGACAACATCTGACAAACTCTCTGCTTTCCATCTAAAAATTTCAAAGGCAAAATGCTCTTACAGTGTAGGCTCAAACAGGATGGGGAAGGGGGAGCAGTGTCAAAGGCAGACAGATCAAGGTGTATGGTCAAAGATGGAAGCTAGTGCACACAGTGTCCTTGATGACAGTCCTGCTTATTCTGGGGGTACTCCGGGACATCTTGCCCCAAGGTGCAAATGGCATCCACACTGACAACATGGCAGAGTTAAGGAAAATAAGCAGGGAGCAACTCACTCTCGTGTTCACTGTTGAGAAGGAATGAGGATATTGAAATGGGTTCTATAAACCAAATGCTTTCTGATCATCACACACATTCCCAAGGAAGTCAAGTGTCTTGAAACCAGATTCAGAGGCTGCTTGCTAACACCTCAATAAGTGGTCTTTCAACTTACTGGTGGCACAGAAGCTCTTCTATCGTTGAATGAAGTCTTGCTATGACCTACTTGCATTCCCGACCAATGCCAAATATAGCAAAGAAAAGCTACAGTCCTCCTATAATGACTGGTCTGGACTGGCAGTTGCATCATCAGCTCAATAACAAAAGTCAGCAGACCATAGACAATCGGGCAACTAAAACTTTCCAAGGCCACCGCAAAAGCCCATCTTCCTTTACCCAGAATGCTGTGCAAACTAGTACCCTTCTCCAGATCTCAATACCTACAAAAGTGAAGCAGCAACTCATTCCAGTGAAATAAACAGAGAAAAACTAGAACCTTCATGCCCCTTTAAGACTGAGGCAGGTGGGTATGGTAATGACAATACTGCAAAAACTCAGATTTCCAAATCTGTTAAGTACAAAACCTTTGCATCTGGGATTGGAGCTTAATTTTCATCACATCAAAGACAGAGTTCCAATTTTATATTCTTGGCTGGTTCCAAGTAGAAAGATATCACTGTTCAAGCAGTTGGGAAAGAACAAAGTATGTGAATTTATTCGCTCAGGTCTGTTTCACTTTCTACATCAGGCATAAAAAGTATTAGTTCTTATGCAACACAAGGTGGCCACGGTGGTGCAGCGGTTAGCGTTGCCACCTCACAACAAGAGGTTCTTTGGTTCGATCCTCGGCTGGGGTGCCTTCTGTGCCGAGTATGCATGTCCTCTCCCTGTGGTCGCATAAGTTTCCACCCACATCCAAAAGACATCTTGTAGGTGGATTGGACACTCTAAATTGGCCCTAGGCATGAGTGTGTGCATGTGCACCTTCTGTGGAAGGTTGGGCGGCAGCCTGGCAACTACACAACGTAAAAAAACTCCACTGTCAATCATGAGCAGACAGGTGATCCACTGTGGTGACCCCTAACCAGGAAAACCCAAAAGTAGTAGTAATTCTTATGCAACACCAAATAGGGAGGATTTGAACGTTAAGTTTGCAACTCAAATACTTCTAGTTGATGTGATAGCATAAAGAAAGTAAGCCATCAAGACACAAACAAGATCCAGTTTAGCAGACTGTTCAAATGGTGGAAGACTCAACTTTTCTAGTACAAAGTAGAAGCTCCCAAGGAATGGCATTATTTTAAAGCAGAGTAAAGGAAAAAAGCACCCTTTAAAAAAGATTTGCAAAATTTAAGGAACGCGCAAAAACAACGGATTGGCACGGTGACAAACTGGAAATAGCTGCCAACTGAATTTAGAATAACTGAGGACTGACTCAAATATCTGAAGTAAGTAATCATAGGTTCATAGGCAAGTACTAGGCTATCGGCCCAAGGGCTTAAGTAAGCCTAGCCAACAAGCTTCCTTGGTTTACGCCACCCAAGAAAGTTATTTTCTTGTGCCCCCGTCGAGCAGAGCCACAGAAGTGATCCCTGGGGTGTATATCCTATTTCCCATCCACTCATCAAGATTTTTCTTGAGTGCTAATGAAGAACTCTGCTTGACATAGATGGGTAACTTGTTCCAGAGTATGGGAAGTCTCTGGGACAGGAATATATCCCTCCAGCATGTCCTGTTTATTGTGGTGACAAAGTTTAGGTCTCTAGAGCGTGTAGCTCAGAGGTATTGGGATTTCTTTAGGTGTAGCATGTCCAACAGTTCTGTATTTGACATAGCTTTATATGTTAGGCAGAGATCACCTCGGCGTAGGCGATATGCTATGGAGAAAAGCTGGAGTTTTTTTGTGACCGTCAGTGCAGGGCATCTGTTTGAGGCCAGTAATCCTCTTTGTGAGGTACTTTGGTGGCCTTTCCAGCTGCTGCAGATGTCTTGTGAGTTACATTCCAAAAGGGGCACTGTACTCTATAATGGGTCTAATGAGTGTGGAGTAGAGGGAACAATGACCTCTTTTTTCCTGGATGAGAACCCTTTTGTGATGAGGTGTGCCACGTAGAAGGATTTCCTGACCACTGTGGCAATGTAATTATCAAAGGAGAGACTACTGTCCACCTGGGTCCCAAGGTCTCATCACACATTCAGCGTTAAAGTAGACTGTTGCCTATGTGGTAGTTCATGGGTACAGAGTTTTTACCAAAGGGGATAACAATGCACTTTTTGACACTGAGCTTGAGGCCATGGCTCTGACACCAGGCATCTGTCTCACAGTGAGGCCCTTCTGTAGGATGTCCACATCAATTGGGGACTCTACTATGGTCCCTAATTTGCAGTCATCTGCGAACGTCGTTCGCCAACAGCCTTCTGTGTTAGCCTGTACTTCAGAGAAGTATATACCAAACAAGAGAGGTTCCAGGACTGAACCCTGTGGTACCCCACTTATCACTGTTTTGAAGTCAGATTTGGAGTCTGCAACTTTTACGGTGTGGGTTCTGTCAGTGAGCCAGTTGGCAACGTATCTTGTGACGTAGGGATTTATACCTAGTTTAGCTATAACTCCAGAATGGGGGATGGTGTCGAAAGCCTTGGCGAGGTCAAGATAGGCTGTGGGAACCACCTTACCCTCGTCTATGGCTTTGGTGACTGCTTCAAAGAACTCGGTCAGGTTTAGGAGGCATGATCTGCCTTTCACAAACCAGAACTGGGTGGGGTCCAGAGTTTGGAGGTTACCAATGTCTTTGTTTAGAGTTCCACGACATGTTCGATGGCCTTACAGACCAGGCTCGTCAGGCTAATAGGGCGATAGTTCCCGGGATCAGTGGTGTGTGAGCTTTTAAATCAGAAAGCTGAGAGAGATGGAAAAACTGGATGTGAGAAATAGGCAGAGAAAAAACAATGTGTCCCAGGCCACAGTCCACTAAAAAATAAGCCACTTAAACATTTCTAGTTTTTGGCCTTTGAGGTCAGGATCAGTACTAATCTTTACCACCAGGACTGGAGAAATAAAACTGTCAGCTCTAGAGAATGAAGGCCAAAGCAAGGCCTTCTGGACTGGTGAGACAGGAGGCTCTTGGATGCCCTCAACCCACACTGGTTGCAGAGGTGGATGCCAGTGCAGGGTAGAAGTATGGTTGTGTACGGTTTACCATCAATGCAGATGTTAGTGTCTTCATTGTTACAGTAATTATTCTCGGGATTTTCAGCCTTTGGAAGCCTGAAACTAGCCCAGATACCAGTGACATGTTTACTTCTACCAGGTCTGGTAGGTGCCCTCACATCCCAATGTCAGGATGCCAGAGTATAAAGGGTCACCTGTTTGCCCTATTTTTTCAGGTCTTTCTTACTTCCTGAGCAGAGTCCCACGCTCTTAAGGGTAGCCAAGGAGCACAACATACCCACAACAAAAATGGATGATGAGCACAAGGGGTCTAACTGGGGTTGGGGGTAGAGAAAAGACAGGCAAGTATGATGGAACAGTTACTGCAATAGTGAAAAAAAAAAAAATCAACATTTCTGATTAGTACTCAGCTACACAACACTTGTTGTGTTTTGCTGTTGAAATAATTACTCACAGAAAGATTCCCAGAACTAGAGAGAAATGGGTGGCTGGAGAGACAAAGAGGCAAGGCTCAGAATGTTGAGGCAAACTCCTGCACTGGTCCTGGAGGTGGCAGCCAAGCCGTACCATCTTGGATCATATTGGAATACAGGATGCACAGAGTTGACTCTCCGCTAAATAAGAGAACAGTAGTAGGTGCTGTAGCCCTAGTAGAATGCGCCATGTTATCTAGTATCTAGTATCTCCCATGACATTTACAGTAAAAGGCAATGCAATTAGCAATCCACTTAGAAATGGTATGCTTGTCAGTAGGTCACTTCCTTGTTCTTTGCAAAAGCTGATCAGATTATTATTATTATTATTATTGGTTCTTTAGTAAGTGCAAAAAGATTAAGTGCTGCCTGTGCATATCCAGGGAATGCAGGGTTCTTATCCCTTGTTCAAGTGATTTGGAAAGAAGGCAGGCAAGTTAACGGTTTGATTTAGATAACTCTGCTACTTCTGGCATGACAGAAGGGTCTGAACGCACAAAAGGCTCTGTCCTGATGGAAGGTGAGGAAGGGCTATATTACACACGGGGAGATCCTCCAGGCAGATGCGAGAGCCAGGACAGTTTTCCAAGTTGTGAATGTGAGGTCAGCAGGGGTGGCATGCTCAAAGGGAGGCAAGAGGAGTTTTTCTAGAAAGGTTTATATCCCAATGGTAGCAGAGGTCCTCCTTGTGGCCTCAAATGGATGAGATCCTTGAGAAACTATTTCACTGTAGGGTGGGTCAGAGAAGACTGCAAGGTGCACTGGCAGGCAAAGCAGAGATAACAGAGGCTTGTATCTTTATGAAAGCATAAAAGACCAGAATTATAAAGTTCTGTTAAGATAGCAAGTCCTGGGGCAGCCTATCTTGTAGTGGGCTGCTGCCCATTGAACACTTATGTTCACAATCACAGAAGCACAATGCAGCAACGTAATGAACAGATTGTGAACTGTGTTACCTACATTGAGGGTGAAGACAGTGAACCTACTGACTCAAATTTAACTCAAGAATTCTCTCTCTCCTCTTTATCTACTCCCCAAGATATACCTGAAACCGACACGCCTTCAACAATCACATAAGACCAAGTCCTAAAAGTGCTATCAAAAGCTAAAGATAGTGCACTGATGAATCCTGATGATATCCCTGGATGCATATTAAATAGCATTAAGCACGATTTAGCAACCCCCAAAACAACACTTTTCAATCTAGCAATTATATACAAGTATGACCAGCCTCGTATGTAAAGCCATGGAAATACTTACAGAAAGTACAGTTTTGTACCTACCATAAATGTAGATGTTCGAGTGTTCACACTGCTGCAGTCATCACACTTGGGTTATCCTGCCGTCAGGCGGTCCCGCAGTCGGCCAGAGTTCCAAAGTCTTGGTCTGGCGTTGGTTGCTGTTGCTTCTTCCCTGACGTCAGTGCGCCAGGGGTATATAAGAGGCATCTGACGCCATTTTCTTCAGTTTTTCTTGCCCCAGATGTCAGGTGCCCCCAAGCAGGTAGGCAATACATATTGCTAATAAAACATGTAAAAGGAATAAAAGGAATACCTTCAGTTACAAGCAAATACACCACAAAGGTTGTACAGGATAGAAAAGGTATAGAAAAGTTCAGCTAGGTCAGAGGGGATGGAGGGAGGGTAACCTGGACTGCAGCAGTGTGAACACTCGAACATCTACATTTATGGTAGGTACAAAACTGTACTATGTTCATCGTGTTACACTGCTGCAGTCATCACACTTGGGTTGAATCCCAAAGCTAAGGATGGGTGGTGGAACTAAACAGGGTTTGGAGAGGCTAGTAGGCCCTGCAGAACTGCAGTGGCAAAGCCAGCTCTGGTTTTAGAGTATAGAGGTAAGTGATAGTGCTTGGTGAAGGTGTGTACTGAACTCCAAGTTGTAGCCTCCAAAATATCCTTGGTTGGTACCCCTCTGAGGAAGGCTGTTGATGTTGCTGTAGCCCTGGTGGAATGGGGCCTAATGTTACCAGGTACAGGTTTCCCATGGTGTGTGTAGCAGAAACGGATACAATGTCCTATCCATTTTGAAATGGTCTGCTTTGAGATAGCCTTTCCTTGTGATCCTGCAGCAAAGGATACAAAGAGCTGGTCAGATTTTCTGAAAGCCTTAGTTTTATCCAAGTAGCAACGTAATTGGCTGTGAATGTCCAAAGAGTGTAGAAGCCTTTCCCCTTTGTTCTAGAGGTTTGGATAAAAGGTGGGCAAATAAATGGTTTGGTTTAGGGCCACACTGGATACCACCTTTGGCATACAGGAAGGGTTAGTTCGTAAAGCGACTCTGTCTTGATGAAAAATGTTGAAAGGCTCCACTGCAATTAGGGCTTGTAGCTCTGAGACTCTTCATGCTGAAGTTATTGCTAGCAGCAGGGCAGTTTTCCATGATAGAAACTGTAGATCAGCTGTAAAAGCTGGTTCAAAGGGCGGTAGTGTAAGTTTTTCCAAAACAAAATTGAGATCCCAAGTTGGTGTTAGTGCTCTCCGGGGCGGTCTTATGTTCTTAGCCCCTCTGAGGAGCTGTCTTAGTAATGGATGTGAAAATATAGGGGGATCCGTGTTGTATTGAGCTGAAATAGCTGAGGCGTGGATCTTAATAGATGAAAAGGAAAGTCCTTTGTGCAATATCTCAGTTAAATATTGAGGAATCTGAGGAATATTTGGGACAAGGGGATTTTGGCCTTTAGCCTGGTTCCAGGCGCAGAATCTTTTCCATTTGTCTGAATAGGCTTTCCTGGTGCTGGGCCTCCTGGCCTCCAGAATGACATCCATCACAGCTTTAGAGAGAAGTGTTGACTGGTTGTTTAGGGAATTTGCCATGAAGCCAGAAAGGCAAAGCTGAGTACTGAAACTGACAGGATGCCACAGAAAAACAAACATTTCCTGAGCTTGGTATAAACAACCACACAAAGCCTTCAAGCTTTGCCGAAGCGCTGGAGATTTATTAAACATTTTCTTTGGTTCCTGGCTGTTGTTATTTGGTATTTCCTGAGCTTGGGATGAATGGGAATATGCAGGTAGGCATCGCTGATGTCTATAGATGCCAGAAAGGCCTGTGGAAGGCTTAGGGGAAAACAAGGTTTGAAGGGTGAGCATTTTGAAGGAGGACACCTTTAGGAAGGAGAGATCTAGGATGGGTCTCCAGGGGCCTTCCCTTCGGAGAACTAGGAAAACATGGGAGTAGAAGTCTGTTCCTTTTTGGTGTGTAGGCACTGGTAGTATGGTTCCCTGTTCTAGCAGGTCTGCCAACACACTTGGAGGGGGGGGGGATCTGTTCTGCGGGAGGTTGTGGGATACCCCTGAATGGAGACGCAATGTGCCATGCCATGGAATATCCGTGGTTTATGATGTTCAAGACCCAGGTGTCTTGTGTGATGGATTCCAAAAGTTGAAGGGATAGGGAAAGGCGGAGGGGAAAGGGGGAAGTGCAAGGAAGTCCTGGAGAGTCAGGAAAAAAGTACAGTTGTGTACACTTACCATAAATGTAGATGTTCGAGTGTATTCACTGCTGCGGTCATTACATTTGGGTAATCCTGCTGGCAGGTTGCCCTCAGTCGACCTGAATTCCAAAGTCTTGGGTCCTGCGTCGGCTGCTGTCGCCGCTTCCCTGACGTCAGGGGTATTAAAAAAGGAGCCAACGCCATTTTCTTCAGTTTTTCTTGCCCCAGATGTCAGGTGCCCCCTAAAAGGGTAGCCAAAATTTATATATATAAAAATTACATGAACCAATATAAACTTTACCTTCATCTACAAGCAAATACACCACATAGGTTGTATAAATCAGAGAAGGAAAGATAAGTTCCAGCAGAAAAAAGGGGGATGGCGGGTGGGAAACCTGGACTGTAACAGTGAATACACTCGAACATTTACATTTATGGTAAGTGTTCACAATTGTACTATGTTCTTCGTGTTTCACTGTTGCAGTCATTACATTTGGGTAGAGTCCCAACGCTATGGTTGAGAGGCTGGAGCTAACAGTATTAGGAGCAGCTATGAGGCCCTGCAGAACTGCAGTGGCAAAGCCTGCCCTGGATTTAGAGTAGAGTGGCAGAAGATAGTGCTTTGTAAAGGTGTGCACTGAACTCCAAGTGGCAGCCTCTAAAATGTCTTTGGTTGGTACTCCCCTAAGAAAGGCTGCTGAAGTGGCTGCAGCTCTGGTTGAATGTGGCCTAATGCCCTTAGGCACTGGCTTGCCATGCTGAAAATAGAAACAAATGCAGTGGCCTATCCACTTTGAAATAGTCTGCTTTGAGATAGCCTTTCCTTGTGATCCTGCAGCATATGCCACTAGTAATTGCTCTGTCTTCCTGAAAGCTTTGGATCTGTCCAAGTAGAATCTAAACTGTCTGTGCACGTCCAAGGAATGCAGAATTCTCTCCCCCTTGTTCTGTGGATTTGGATAAAAAGTTGGCAGATGAATGGTTTGGTTAAGAGCCACACTGGACACCACTTTAGGCATAAATGTCGGGTTTGTCCTCAGAGAAACCCAGTCTGGATAAAAGATGATGAAAGATTCCACAGCCATGAGTGCCTGTAGTTCTGAAACTCGTCTTGCAGAAGTTATTGCTAGGAGCAGAGCCGTTTTCCAAGATAAAAACTTTATATCAGCAGTAGCAGCTGGCTCAAAAGGAGGCAGGGTGAATTTTTCCAAGACATAGTTGAGGTCCCATGCAGGTATTGGTGATCTCCTTGGAGGCCTTACATTTTTGGCTCCTCTGAGGTACTGCTTTAAATAAAGGATGAGAAAAGATTGGTGGCTCTGTATTGTAATGAGCCGAAATGGCAGAGGCATGAATTTTAATTGATGAAAAATATAGGCCTTTGTCCAGCATCTCAGTTAAGTATTGCAAAATCTGAGGAATATTTGGTACAGCTGTATCAGTTCCTTGTGCCTGGTTCCAAGCACAGAATCTCTTCCATTTTCCAGCATAAGATTTTCTAGTACTAGGACTTCTGGCTTCCAGAATGACATCCATCACAACTTTACTGAGAGGTGTGTTTTGTATGATTACATTATCTGCCATGCTGCCAGGTTTAGAGTCCTGAGTTGGCTGTGCAGGATCCGATTGTTTTGCTGTGACAGTAGATGGGGTATTTGAGGTAAGGTCCAAGCTAGGCATTGAGACAAATTCCTTAGGATTGGATACCAGTACTGGCAGGGCCAGTCTGGGGCAATCAGTATCATCTTTGGCTTCTCCTGTCTGACCTTTAGGAGTACCTTGGGGAGGAGTGGCAGTGGAGGAAAGGCATATACTGATAGGTTTTTCCAGCTGAAAGACAGGGTGTCTATTTTCCATGCTTGTCTGTGATAAGTCCTTGAGCAGAATCTTTGTAGTTGGTAGTTGTGAGGGGAGGCAAATAGATCTATGTCCGGGCATCCTCATTTCCTTGTTATCATGCTGAAGACTTGTGGATACAGCTGCCACTGGTGGGGATCGATGAGGTTTCTGCTTAGTTTGTCTGCCAGAGTATTTTCCTTTCCTGGCAGGAATTGTGCCTGCAGATGTACTTGGTAAGTCAATGCTGTGTCCCACAAAGTCATGGCTAGTCTGCAAAGGGGGTAAGAATGTGTGCCCCTCTGCTTGTTTATATACCACATGACCATGGTGTTGTCTGTCTTTATCAACAGTTGTTCCGGATGAAGTAGGTCCTTGAAGGCTGTCAGAGCATTTTGAACAGCTAGCATCTCTTTCTGATTGATATATAGATGCATTTGGTTTGAGGCCCATGTGCCCTGAATGCATCCTCCTGCCATGTGGGCCCCCCAGGCATAATCTGATGCATCCGTTATTAGTGTCTGCCTGACTGGGGGTAATGTGAATGGCTGTCCCTTGTTCTGGTGTCAGGCCTTCGCCTACCATTGAAACCCCTGTTGCAGGCAGGGAATGAGAGTAATCATTGCCTCCAGGCTGTGGCAATGTTGAATCCAAACACTTTTTAGGTACCACTGAAGTTTCCTCATATGCAGTCTTGCATATGGAATTAGTAGAATGTAGGATGCCATGAAACCCAAAGCCTGCAGAATTTTTCTTGCAGATAACTGGGCCTTTGCTGCCAACATCTTGAAATAGGTAGTCAGTTGCCTTTGTTTGTCTGGCATGAGATAAACCATCTGGGCAGTTGTATTTAAGCTTGCACATAGGAATATTATCTCTTGAGAGGGTACTAGTTTTGATTACTTTTCGTTGACTGTGTACACTAGGCATGTTAGAAGTCCTAAAACAAACGCCAGATGCTGTAGAAGAATGTCTTCGTTCTCTGCTTGAATAAGACAGTCGTCCAAGTAAGGATATATTTGTATTCCTCTTTGTCTGCAGAATGCAATTACTGGTGCCAGGCACTTTGTAAAGACCCTGGGCGCAGTAGATAAGCCAAAGGGCAGTGCAGAGAATTGGTAATGCATTGAGCCAGCCTTGAATATGAGGTATCTTCTGCATGACTGCCTGATTGGGACATGCAGGTATGCCTCTTTTAGGTCTAAAGTCACAAGCCAAGCATTCTTGCCCAGCATGGGCAGAAGTTGCTGCAAAGTTAACATTTTGAATTTTGGTATATCTAGGAATGTGTTCAGAATAGATAGGTCCAGTATTGGTCTCCAGGCTTTGCCCTTTCTGGGTACCAAACACAGTCTTGAGTAAAATCCTTGTCCCTGCTCTTGCTCTGGTACTTGCTGAATGGCCCCCATTGTCCATGAGGGTTGAGACTTGTTTTTGTGCCTCTGCCCATTGATTTTTTTGGCAGGGTATGGAAATGGAACTTGAAGCCTTGTGACACTATGTTTAGAACCCACTTTTCCTGGGTTATTATGTGCCAATTTTGAGAAAAAAGTGCTAATTTTACCCCCTAAGGGCACTGCCAGGAGATAAGTGCTTGGTGCAGGCAGGGGGAAGTCATTGTGACTGTTTCCTGTAAGGTTGTGATTTGTCTTCTCCAACTTTGGAGCTAGAAGCACCCCATTGCTTTGACCTGTATGAACCTTGCACCTGGGAACTGCTTCTAGGGCATCTGGATCTGCCCCTTTGAGGTCTGCCTGACACAGGAAAGGACCAATTCTTGGTAGGCCAGTGTCTACTAAACCTAGGGGGCTGTACTTGTAAAAAAATCTTTGACAGTTTGCATAGATTTAGCTTTGTCCTCCATTTTCTTTAACACCTCTTCTGCCTTAACACCAAACAAAATATCATGCTGTAAAGGTGCATCTAATAATTTAACTTTCACATGACCAGGCAGATTTTGTTCCTTTAACCAACATGCCTCCTAATTACAGAACCCGTAACTGCGGCCCTGCAGGAGGCCTCCAAAGAATCAAAACCACATTACAAAGCACGCTTTCCAGCTTGTTCAGCTGCATACAATAAATCCTGCATTTCCTTGTTTTCTGCACATTCAGAGTTTAACAACATTTTCTGTTTAAGCAATGCCATGACATGTTGCTGATATTTGAGCATATGAAACTGACAGTTTAAGGCCCTTATAGCTAAGGTAGCAGATGTGTAAACCTTTTTTCCCCATCTATCCAGTGCCCTAGAATCTCTGTCAGGGGGGGAGGGTTTTTTGCAGCGGAAGCCTTAACTCCTTAGGGACCCTGTGAAATGGTCTCTGGGTCTCCAGCAGGGTTTATAAAAAGGAATTTATGAGAGCCAGGAACCCTGTAATATCTATCAGGCTTAACAGGAGCTGGAGGTAAGGAGTCAGGGGTAAGACTAGACTCCGAAAACACTTCATCTACAATGTCTAACACAGTTGGAATGGCTAGAGGCCTGTGTTGAGGAAGTAAAAGGAAATCTCTGAGCCTCTTTTTAGATTCTGAAAAATCTTGGCTCTCCCAGTGGAAATGCTCCCTCATGGTATGCAAAGTTTCCCCAAAAGAATAGTCCTCTGGAGGAGAAGCTGAAGGTATAGATTCTTCAGCATCAGAATCCTCATAGGGGGGAAGAGAACATTCCTGATCAGAAGAGGAATCAGAAGAAATGGAAACCTGATCTGAAGATTCATAGTCAGTCTCTTGCCTAGTCCTCTTATCAGGAGGGGGTGGGAACCCCTGATCAAGGTAATCAAGTCTTCGGCCATTTTGAGCATCTGTTTTATGGGCATAGAGGCCTGTCCATGTGGCTCTTGAGTTTGTTTCTTTGTTTTAGAAGGTGCTTTAGTCTTTGCCTTTGAAGCTGAAGTCGGTTTAATGTAAAGATGTTTAGGTCTGAATACACCCTCAGAAGCCGGTGCCTGCTCAGCAGCTCCAGACACATCTGAGAGAATAGTATCCGAGGCTCCAATACCTTGAGTTTCCAGTGGCATGGCAGACTCCACGTGGGAGTCGGTAGCGGCCTGCGACTCTAAGGTAGCGGGCGTCAGGGGCTGCGAAAGCGCCTCACTGAGAACCGGCGACTGGCTTAGGAGAAGCTTCATCGTCGGTTTTGGCCCTCGGTTGTTTATCTCTCTCCTTTTCTTTGCGTTTTTTGTGAACTCCGGTAGTCGGATGGCTATCCGACGACATTTCTGGATAATTAAACCGGCGTCCAAAATAGTTTAAAGCAAAATCATACTGACGCTTAATAGTGCATTGGTTAAATCTAGCACAAAACCGACAGCCAGAAACGTTGTGATCAGGGCCTAGGCAAGGAATACAGTAAGAATGAAAGTCCTTATGAGGTATTTGCTTTCCACAAGAAATACAATTATTTACTTTTTCTGACATCGGTCTGGAGCAAGAAAAAAGTTTCCCCAACAGGGTACTTAGCTTTATTGAAGACTTCGGTTCTGAAATTCGAACACGAAAATCTCTGGAGTCGGCCGACCGGCACTTGCGAACTGCTTCTGCTTCTGGCACCACACGGCAAGAAAGACTGAAGAAAATGGCATCGGTTGCTTCTTTTATACCCCTGATGACCTGACGTCAGGGAAGGGCTGAGAGCAGCCGACGCAGGACCCAAGACTTTGGAATTCAGGCCGACTCGAGGGCAACCTGCCAGCAGGATTACCCAAATGTAATGACTGCAACAGTGAAACACTAAGAACATCCTGCTCTGTGAGGAAATGGTTGCTTATGCCGGTGGGAAGAGGAGGGAACTGAAAAGTGATGAGCTTTCTTGCTCCCCTTGGAGGACTTTGCTTGGGAGAGCCAGGTTTGCCTGCAGATGAATACCTGTTTGGAAAGGTAGTTCCTGTGGAACTTGAGGAATGATGATACTAGGATGTACTTGAGTACTTTTAGCTCCTATTCCTGCAGTGATCTGAACAGATCAGTCGAAGCCCTGCTAAATTATGCTGATTGTCCTCAGGTAGAGGTTGAAGCCTTAAACACGCACACTTTCTCAACAGTGTGGTAGAGGCAGCAGCCTTGGAAGTAACCTCAACAGCACTATAGCGGCACTGTATTTAGTGATGGGCCACCTGGGAGGATGCAGCAATTAGGGAAGATGCCAAGGCCTTGTTATCTGAATCAGCCATGTCAGAAACAATTTTTGAGAGATGAGACAAGTTCCAGGGAATACTTGGTCATAGGAGTCTGGCAGTTCAAAGCCCTAAAGTGTAGAGTAGCTAAAGTGTAGAGTAGCTAAAGTGTAGATTTTCTTGATTTCCTCATATGCAGTCTTGCATATGGAATTAGTAGAATGCAGGATGCCATGAAGCCCAAAGCCTGCAGAATTTTTCTTGCAGATAACTGGGTCTTTGTGCCAACATTTCGAAGTAAGAAGTCAGTTGCCTTTGTCTGGCGTGAGATAAGCCATCTGGGCAGCTGTATTTAAGCTTGCACCCAGGAATATTATCTCTTGAGAGGGTACTAGTTTTGATTTCTTTTCGTTTACCGTGTACCCTAGGCAAATTAGTAATCTTTTTACAAACGCCAGATGCCTCAGTAGAATGTCTTTGTTCTCTGCTTGAATAAGGCAATCGTCCAAGTATGGGTATATTTGAATTCCCCTTTGTCTGCAGAAAGCAATTACTGGTGCCAGGCATTTTGTGAAGACCCTGGGCGCAATAGATAAGCCAAAGGGCAGTGCAGAGAATTGGTAGTGCATTGAGCCAGCTATGAATCTGAGGTATCGTCTGCAAGACTGTCTGAATGGGACACGCAGGTATGCCTCTTTTAGGTCCAAAGTTATAAGTCAAGCCTTCTTGCCCAGCATGGGCAGAAGCTGCTGCAGCGTCAACATTTTGAATTTTGGAACGTCCAGAAAAGAGTTTAAAATAGACAGGTCCAGTATTGGTCTCCAGGTTTTGTCCGTTCTGGGTACCAGGAATAGTCGAGTAAAATCCTTGTCCCTGCTTTTGCTGTGGTACTAGCTAAATGGCCCTCATGTCCACGAGGGATGTAACTTGCTTTTGTGCCTCTGCCCATTGATTTTGTGGCAGGTTTGGCATATCTTTTGCCTTTGGTAGGGTGTGAAAGTGGAACCTGTAGCCCTGGGACACTATATTCAAGACCCATTTGTCCTGGGTGATTATATGCCAATTTTGTGAAAAAAGTGCTAGTTTTCCCCCTAAGGGGGCTGCCAAAAGATAAGTGCTTGGTATTGGCAGAGGAAAGTCATTGGGACTGTTTTCTATATGGCGGTGATTTGTCTTCTCCACTTTTGGAGGTAGAAGCACCCCATTGTTTAGGCCTGTATAAGCCTTGGGGCTGGGATCTGCCTCTAGGGCGTCTGTATCTGCCTCTTTGTGGCCTGTCTGACATTGGAAAGGACCAATTCTTTGATGGCCAGTTCCTGCTAAATCTGTGTGGTTGTACCTGTAAGAAATCCTTAACTGTCTGCATAGAATTTGCTTTATCCTCCATTTTCTTCAACACCTCTTCTGCCTTAACACCAAAGTATCATGCTGTAAAGGAGCATCCAATAATTTTGTTTTAACATGATCAGGCAGATTTTGTTCCTTTAACCAAGCATGCCTTCTAATGACAGTACCCGTAACAGCGGCCCTGCAAGAGGCCTCCAGTGAATCAAAACCACATTGCAAAGTATGCTTTCCCACTTGCTCAGCTGCGTGCAATAAATCCTGCATTTCCTTGTTATCTGGACATTCAGAATTTGTCAACATTTTCTGTTTTAGCAGTGACACTAAATACTGCTGATATTTAAGCATATGAAACTGACAATTTAAAGCCCTTACAGCCAAGGTAGCAGAAGTGTAAACTCCCTCCCATCTGTCCAGTGCCCTAGAATCCCTATCAGAGGGGACAGGGTTTTTCACATTGGAAGCCTTGACCCCCTTGGGACCCTGAGATATAGTTTCTGGGTCAACAGCAGGGTTTTTATATAGAAATTTGTGGGAATCTGGTGTAGGGGGTAGAGTGTCAGGAGACAGGCTGGACTCTGAAAATACATCATCTACTATGTCTAGAACAGGTGGAATAGCAAGAGGTCTGTGCTGAGGTAGTAAAAGAAAATATCTGAGCCTTTTCTTAGATTCTGAGTAATCTTGGCTCTCCCAGTGAAAGTGCTCCCTAATGGTATGAAGGGTTTCCCCAAAATAATAATCCTCAGGAAGAGAGGCTGAAGGAATAGACTCTTCCAGCATCAGAATCCTCATACGGAGGAAGGGAGTATCCCTGTTCAGAAGAGGAGTCAGAGGAAATGGAAACCTGATCTGAAGATTCATATTCTGTCTCTTGCCTAGGCCTCATCAGGAGGGGGATGGGAACCCCTGATCAAAGTAATTAGGTCTTCGGCAATTTTAAGCATATTTTTTTAGGCATGGAAGTCTGTGCAGGAGAATGCTGTACTTGTTTCTTTGTCTTTAGAGCTGCTTTAGTCCTTGCCTTTGAAGCTGAGGTTGGCTTTACATATAACTGTGTAGGTCTGAAAACACCCTCAGAAGCCAATGCCTGCTCAGCGGCTCCGGACCCATCTGAGGTAATAGTTTCCGAGAGTCCAATACCTTGAGTATCCAGAGGCCTAGTCGGCTCCACGTGGGAGATGGAAGCGGCCTGTGGCTCTGAGGTAGCGGGTGTCAGGGGCTGCGAAAGCGCCTCACTGAGAACCGGCGACTGGACTAGCGGAAGCCTCGTCTGTTTTGGACCTCGGATGCCTGTCCTTTTCCTTTTCTTTGCGCTTTTTATAAACTCTGGTCTTCGGCTGTTCTGACGGCATTATATAATTAAATCTTCGGCCAAAGTAATGAAAGGCAACATCGTACCGACGCTTAATAGTGCATTGGTTAAATCTAGCACAAAACCGACAGCTAGCAACGTTGTGGTCAGGGCCTAGGCAAGGAATACAGTAAGAATGAAAATTATTGAGGTATTTGCTTCCCACAAGAAATACAACTGTTAACTTTTTCTGACATCGGTCTGGAGCAAGAAAAAAATTCCCCAACGAGGTACTTAGCTTTAATGAAGACTTCAGATCTGAAATTCGGTTTTGAAAATCTCAGGAGTCGGCCGACCGGCACTTGCGAACTGCTTTTGCTGTGGGCACCGCGCGGCAAGAAAGACTGAAGAAAATGGCGTCGGCTGCATCTTTTATGCCCCTGGCGCACTGACGTCAGGGAAAGTACAGTTTTGTACCTACCATAAATGTAGATGTTCGAGTGCTAATATAGCTGCAGTCATAACAGATGGGTTCTCCTGCCGTCAGGCGGGTCCTCGGTCGGCCGAATTCCAAAGTCTAGGTCCGGCGTCGGTTGTCGTCTCTTCTTCCCTGATGTCAGTGCGACAGGGGTATAAAAGAACCAGCCGACGCCATTTTCTTCAGTTTTTCTTGCCCCAGATGTCAGGTGCCCCCAGAAGGAAGGCAATACATAAATTTGTGTAATAAAGCAATGCCATATAATCAAAATACAGTAGTGCAAGCAAATACATCATGAATGAATACCCCAATCTGGTTGCATGAGGATATGTTAGCCAATAGGAGGGAGGGAAACCTGGACTGCAGCTGTATTAGCACTCGAACATCTACATTTATGGTAGGTACAAAACTGTACTATGTTCATCGTGCATACAGCTGCAGTCATAACAGATGGGTAGAATCCCAAAGCTAAGAAAGGGGTGGTAGGCACTAGGTGGAACTAGGGGGAGCCACAATGCCCTGCAAGACTGCAGTGGCAAAGCCCGCTCTAGATTTGGAGTATAGAGGAAGTTGGTAGTGCTTGGAGAAGGTATGCACAGAACTCCAAGTGGCTGCTTCTAAAATATCTTTGGTAGGAACTCCTCTGAGAAAGGCTGCAGAAGTAGCCGTGGCCCTTGTGGAGTGAGATCTGATGCCTGAAGGTACAGTTTTGCCATGAAAAGAATAGCAAAAGCATATGCAGTGGGCTATCCATTTTGAGATTGTCTGTTTGGAAATTGGCTTTCCTTGAGCTCCTATTGCATAGGACACAAAGAGCTGTTTTGAGCTCCTATTGCATAGGACACAAAGAGCTGTTCTGATTTTCTGAAAGGCTTTGTTCTGTCCAAATAATAACGCAGCTGTCTGTGGATGTCCAAGGAATGTAGTAATCTCTCCCCTTTGTTTTGAGGATTAGGGTAAAAGGTAGGCAAGTGTATGGCCTGATTCAAAGCTACCCTGGATACCACTTTTGGCATAAAGGACGGGTTGGTTCGTAAGGAAACTCTGTCCTGATGGAAGATGATAAAAGGCTGCACAGCCATGAGAGCTTGTAGTTCTGAAACTCTACGAGCTGAGGTAATAGCCAGAAGGAAAGCTGTTTTCCAGGACAAATATTGCAAATCTGATGAGGCAGCTGGCTCAAAAGGAGGCAAGGTCAGTTTTTCCAGAATGAAATTGAGATCCCAAGCAGGTATTGGTTGTTTCCTTGGGGGTTTTAGATTCTTAGCCCCTCTGAGGAACTGTCTTAAGAGGGGGTGAGAGAATAAGGGTGGATCAGTGTTGTATTCTGCAGAAATGGCTGAGGCATGGATTTTGATGGAGGAGAATGAAAGTCCACTGCTTAGCAGCTCAGCTAGATACTGTAATATCTGAGGTAAATTCAGTTTTCCAGGATCCTAGCCCTTTTTCTCATTCCAGACACAAAACCGTTTCCATTTTGCGTAGTAAGCTTTTCTAGTAGACTGTCTTCTGGCCTCCAAAATGACATCCTGCACCTCCTTGGAGAGTAGGGTCTGTTGTGATGCTAAGGAATCTTCCATGCGGCTAGATTGAGCGTTTTTAGCTGACTGTGAAGAGTTTTGAAGCTGTGCTGAGTCAGGAGAAGAAGCATTAGAGGCAGGGTCCATGGTGGGGAATGCGTCAGGCTCCTCAGGAGTGGCTACCAGTGTTGTCTTGGCCAGTCTGGAGCAATGAGAATCATCTTTGGTCTGTCTGCTCTGGTTTTCAATAGAACTTTGGGCAGCAGAGGAAGAGGTGGGAAGGCATAAACTGTCATTGATGTCCAACTGAAAGAGAGAGCGTCCACTTTCCAGGCCTTTGGATGGAAAATCCTTGAGCAGAATTTTGTCAATTGGTGATTTCTGTGGGAGGCAAAGAGATCTATGTCTGGCCTTCCCCGTGCTTGGATTATCTCTGTAAAAACTTGAGGATGCAACTTCCATTCGTGTGGATCTGTCATATTTCTGCTTAGGTTGTCTGCCAGCGTGTTTTCTTTGCCTGGAAAGTACTGTGCCTGTAGTTCGATTTGTAAATCCATGGCCATGTTCCAAAGTGACATGGCCAGTCTGCATAGGGGGTATGAATGTGTTCCTCCCTGTTTGTTTATGTACCACATTACTGTTGTGTTGTCCGTTCTTATCAATAGTTGACCTGGTTGCAGAAGGTCTTTGAAAGCTGTAATAGCATTTATTACTGCTAGCATTTCCTTTTGATTGATGTGAAGGTGCTTTTCTTTTTGGGACCATTTGCCCTGAATGCACCGATCTGTCATGTACGCCCCCCAGGCGTAGTCCGAGGCGTCTGTTGTGATGACTTGATTTGCTTGAGGCTTGGTGAATGGGAGACCTGTGTTTGCTTGGCATGCTTGAGCCCACCACAGAAATTACTTTTGAAGACATGGAATTAGTGGTATTATTGTTTCCAAACTGTGGCTGTGTTGAGACCATAGGTTTTTCAGGTACCATTGAAGTTTCCTCATATGCAGCTTTGCACATGGGATTAGTAAAATGCAAGATGCCATGAATCCCAGAGCCTGCAGGATTTTCCTTGCCGTCAGCCTGGTGCAATTTGCTAGTGCTCTGAAGTATTGAGTTAGTTGCCCCTGCTTCTCTGGCGTGAGGTAGGCCATCTGGGTGTTTGTGTCCAAGTTGGCACCCAGGAAAATTATTTTCCGAGAGGGTATTAGCCTTGATTTCTCTTTGTTGACTGTGTATCCCAGAGAATTCAACAACATTATTACATAAGCCAGATGTTTCAGAAGAATGTGTTTGCTGTCCGCTTGGATCAGGCAGTCGTCCAAATAAGGGTATATTTGTATCCCTTGAAGTCTGCAGTAGGCAATTACTGATGCCAGGCATTTCGTGAATACTCTGGGCGCAGCAGATAAGCCAAAGGGCAATGCAGAGAATTGATAATGGGTTGAACCTGCAAGAAATCTGAGGTATCTTCTGCAATTTTGTCTGATTGGGACATGCAGGTATGCCTCCTTGAGGTCCAATGTTACCAGCCAAGACTCCTTGCCCAGCATGGGAAGAAGCTGCTGTAGAGTGAGCATCTTGAATTTTGGTACGAGTAGAAATGTGTTTAGGATGGATAGGTCCAAAATAGGTCTCCAATCTTTTCCCTTCCTTGGTACCAGGAATAGTCTGGAATAAAAACCTTGACCTTGTTCGTGCGTAGGCACCTCTTGAATAGCTTTCATGTCTATGAGATCTGCAATTTGTCTTTGTGCCTCTGCCTTTTGATTGTGTGGCAGGTTTGGCATGCCTCTCATTTTTGGAAGGGTGTGAAAATGGAATCTGTAGCCTCTGTTTATAATGTCCAGGATCCATTTGTCTTTTGTGACAATATGCCAATTTTTTGAAAATAATGCCAGTTTTCCGCCTAAGGGTGCTGCCATTTGAGTCTTGCTTGGCATGCAAAGGGGAAAGTCATTGGGCTTGCTTTCTGAAAGGTTGCGAGTTATCCTCACCACCTCTTTGTGTAGGAGCTTGCCATTGTCTGGCTCTAAACGATCCTTGGGATTGCCCTCTGCCCCTCGGGCGCCTGTATCTACCTCTTTGGGGTCTGTCCGTGGCTGGAAAGGACCAATTTTTGGAAGGCCAATTTCTACTGAAACGCGGGGGTTGTACCTGTAGAAAATCTTTCACAGTTTGCATTGATTTAGCCTTTTCCTCCGTTTTCCTTAATACCTCCTCAGCATTAGTACCAAATAATACATCCTTTTGTAGAGGGGCATCTAGTAATTTAGCTTTGACATGATCTGGCAAGGTTTGTTCCTTGAGCCAGGCATGTCTACGTATGACTGATCCTGTAACAGCAGCTCTACATGAGGCCTCTAGAGCATCAAAACCACATTGTAAGGTATGTTTACCCACTTGTTCTGCACTATGCATCAAATCCTGCAACTCCTTCAAGTCTGGTTGTTCAGGTTGTGACATTTTACTTTTCAATTGTGATAAGAAAAACTGTTGGTACTTAAGCATATGGAACTGACAGTTTAATGCCCTCATGGTTAAGGTAGCCGAGGTATATACCTTTTTCCCCCACCTTTTAAGGATCTGGAATCTCTCTCGGAAGGTAATGGATTTTTAGCAGTGGAGGCCTTAATTCCCTTGGGGCCCTGTGAGATTGTTTCTGGGTCAGCAGCATGGCTTTTGTATAGAAATTGGTGTGAGTCAGGAACCCTGTAGTACCTGTCAGGCTTGACTGGGGCTGGAGGTAGAGAATCCGGGTTAAGGCAGGCCTCCGAGTACACATCATCTAATATGTCCAAGACAGGAGGTATAGCCAGAGGCCTGTGCTGAGGTAGCAAGAGAAATTCCCTAAGCCTTTTTTCTTGGAATCCGAATAATCTTGGCCTTCCCAGTGGAAGTGTTCCCTTAAGGTATGCAAAGTTTCCCCAAATGAGTAATCCTCTGGGGGGGAAACAGAGGGAATGGACTTCTCTGCATCAGTGTCTTCAAAAGGGGAGTAAGAATGTTCCTGATCATCAGAGTGCTCTGAAATAATGGAGCCCTGATCAGAGGAGGGGGATTCTTCCTCCACTCTGGGCCTTTTGTCCAGGGGGGGTTGAGAACCCCTGATAAGAGTAATTAAATCCTCAGCCATTTTAAGCATCTGTTTTTTAGGCATGGGGCCTGGAGATGGGCCCTGTGTAGCTTGTCTCTTGGAATGCATGGCTGCTTTAGACTTAGTGAAAGCCTTGATGGAAAAAGTAGATGAAGGTCTGAAGACACATTGAGAGGAGGTAGACCTGTCCACATTTTGAGATTCACCGCCAAGAGTGGCTTTGGTATCTGTAGTCGGGGTGTGGGCCGAGGAGCCTGCGACCTCGGGCACAGGAGACACCGCCAATGAAGTGCCGTCGGTAGTCAGGGGCTGCGTAGGCGCCTCGCTGAGAACCGGACCACGTGTAGTCGGCTTTGGCGTGGTGTCGGTAGAGGCCGCGGACCTCGTGTGTCAGTCCTTATCTTTGCGCTTTTTAGACAAAACTGGAGTCGGAGTACCCGACGACATAATATAGTTAAATGTTTTTCCAAAATAATGCCGGGCGAACTCCGCCCGACGCTTAATGGTGCGTTTGTTGAATGTAGCACAAAAGCGACAAACCGAGACGTCGTGGTCTGGGCCTAAACAAGGAATACAGAGGGAATGGAAATCCTTAAGCGGTATTTGCTTCCCACATGAAATACAATTATTAACTTTGTCTGACATCGGTCTGAGGCAAGAAAAGTTTCCCCAACGGGGTACTTAGCTTTCAAGAAGACTTCGGTTGCAAAATTTTCGTAATTTCAGGAGCTGGCCGACCGGCACTTGCGAACTGCTTCTGCTTCGGGCACCGCGCGGCAAGAAAGACTGAAGAAAATGGCGTCGGCTGGTTCTTTTATACCCCTGTCGCACTGACGCCAGGGAAGAAGCGACGACAACCGACGCCGGACCTAGACTTTGGAATTCGGCCGACCGAGGACCTGCCTGACGGCAGGAGAACCCATCTGTTATGACTGCAGCTGTATGCACGATGAACATGAGGTGACAGCAACCGACGCCGGACCAGGACTTTTGAATTCAGGCCGACTGCGGGTAGCCTGCCAACAGGATAACACAAGTGTAATGACTGCAACAGTGAAACACGATGAACATCGAGTATGTAGTCTGCTCTGGTGAGCAGACACCCTGAGGAGCAAAGTACAGAATCTTAATAAATGGGGTTTAATGGAAAGCATTTCCAGTGACTTGAATGATAAATTAAACAAAAAATTATTATCATTATTCTGAATGTTTATTTTGTATGTTTGCAGGTAAGAAGCTCTGTGTCTTTGAGTTGCTTATTTGGCTAGGTTCCTTAAAGTGATTAATTTTTGTTTTTCTTCTTCTGAAGTGACTAATTTAAAACATCTCCAAGAAGCATCTCTAACTTTAAATTAATTTTAACTATTTAGTAATGCAAAGATTTTGTTCAAGTCTTATAATTTTAGGAAAGCATTTATTCTGTTAACACTTGCATATGTGAGAGTTCTGCTTTTTTTTAATTTGTGTGTGTGTGTGTGTGTGCGGGGGGTGATGACAGGTGTCCAGTTTATTTTTCAGGGTTCTTGATGTGATGCTGTAATATTTTCAGGAGGCTGGGTTTAAAGGTACTTAGTTTGGAAAGGAAGTTTATTGGTGGAAAGGATAAAGTAAAAGGAGATGGAACAGCGGTCATGTATAGACGGAAGGATGGAAATGTATTTCATGTTATTGGGAATGTTGGTAATGAGGTTAAGGATGACTATTAACCTGTTGGGTCTTGGTGGATTTTTAGCTTGGTGAAATTACTGTCATTAAGGTAGTTTAGTATGAGGGGTTTGACTAGGCCGCAGTCTCCCACAATGACAGTGTATTTCTAGGGTCTGTATTCAAAGGATATTCAGTTTGACAGGATTTTGAACTTACCAAATATGCATGAAGATAGAAGGTAAACTAAGATAAGATAAAGGCTGTAATGAATTTTCTAGACAACCAGTTACTGACAAGTGTATTTTTTTTTTTTGAGGGGGTGGTGGTTACAGGTCTGGTTTTGAGGTGGCTTATTAGTATGATGTTTATTCCTGTGGAAAGTATGATGGAAAACCTAAAAATGTGGCTTTAAATTGGGTGTATGCTTTGTTTATGGTTAAGGTGTTTGCCTTACAAACACAAGGTACAGGGTTTGAGTCTCACAAGAGATAATTGGCTAGGCTTAAAATAGCTCACAAGGGCAGTTAGCCTAGTACTGTTCTATGAAACTATTATGTGCTGTGGTACAGCTAGTAGCCAAAGTGAGGCTGGCAGAAGTTTTGCTGGCTAACTGGTCCTACTGAGTGAGAGTAAATTAATTAGGGAAACTACTGATCAAGAGGAATGTATTTTAATACGAGAATGTAGTTTAGACTGAAATAGACTTTTTTCATCGTTTTAAAAACCGTGAAGGCAGCAAAACCACATACTGTATATATTTTGGTAAATCACAGTCAACCAGAATTATATTGCAATCTAATTTCTCATGCTATACCAATATCAGTTACACTTCTGCACCTGTTAGCTAATTTATAAAAAGTACAGTTGTGTACACTTACCATAAATGTAGATGTTCGAGTGTATTCACTGTTGCAGTTATTACATTTGGGTAATCTGCTGGCAGGTTTCCCTCAGTCGGCCTGAATTCCTAAGTCATCAGGGGTATAAAACATGCAGCCAATGCCATTTTCTTTAGTTTTTCTTGCCCCCGATGTCAGGTGCCCCCAAAAAGGTAGCAGTATTTATATATATATATAGATATATCTATATATATATATATATATATATATATATATATATATATATATATCTATATCTATATATATATACACACATGCAAATACACCACATAGGTTGTAGAAGATAGAGAAGGAAAGATAAACTGTAGAATGACAGGGGGATGGCGGGAGGGTAACCTGGACTGCAACAATGAATACACTCGAACATCTACATTTATGATAAGTGTACACAACTGTACTATGTTCTTCGTGTTTCACTGTTGTAGTCATTACATTTGGGTAGAATCCCAAAGCTATGGTTGGGAGGCTGGAGCTAAACAGCATTAGGTGCGGCTATAAGGCCCTGCAGCACTGCAGTGACAAAGCCTGCCCTAGACTTAGAGTAGAGAGGCAAATGGTAATGCTTTGTAAAGGTGTGAACAGAACTCCAAGTAGCTGCCTCTAGAATGTCTTTGGTTGGTACCCCTCTGAGAAAGGCTGCCGAAGTAGCTGCAGCTCTGGTGGAATGAGACCTAATGCCCTTGGGCACAGGTTTACCATGGTGCGAGTAGCAGAAACGGATGCAGTGGCTTATCCACTTTGAAATTGTCTGCTTTGAGATAGCCTTTCCTTCTGACCTTGCAGCATATGACACTAGTAATTGCTCAGTTTTTCTTAGAGCTTTTGTCCTGCTCAAGTAGAATCTTAGCTGTCTGTGTACGTCCAAGAAATGCAGAATTCTCTCCCCTTTGTTCTGCGGATTTGGATAAAAAGTTGGCAGATGAATTGTTTGGTTAAGAAACACACTGGAAACCACCTTAGGTATAAAAGTAGGATTTGTCCTCAGAGACACCCTGTCTGGGTAAAATATGACAAAAGGCTCTACAGCCATGACGGCCTGCAGCTCTGAATCCCTTCTTGCTGAAGTAATCGCTAGTAGCAGGGCTGTCTTCCATGATAAGAACTTTATATAAGCGGTAGCGGCTGGTTCAAATGGTGGCAGGGTGAGCTTTTCCAACACATAATTGAGGTCCCATGCAGGTAATGGTGATCTTCTAGGGGGCCTTAGGTTTTTGGCTCCTCTAAGATACTGCTTTAGTAAGGGATAAGAAAAGATTGGTGGCTCTGTATTGTAATGAGCCGAAATGGCAGAGGCATGGATTTTGATTGATGCGAAAGATAGGCCTTTGTCAAGCATCTCAGTTAAGTATTGTAATATCTGAGGAATACGTGGTTCTGCTGTATCAGTTCCTTGTGCTCGATTCCAAGCACAAAATCTCTTCCATTTGTCAGCATACGATTTTTGAGTACTAGGCCTTCTGGCTTCCAAAATGACATCCATCACAGCTTTACTGAGAGGTGTCGTTGGTATGATTACATGATTAGCCATGCTGCCAGGTTCAGAGTCTGTAGTTAATTGTGCAGGATATGATTGTTTTGCTGGGACAGTAGTTGTGGTCTTTGAGGCAAGGTCCAAGCTGGGTATTGAGACAAGCTCCTTAGGAATGGGTACCAGTATTGGCGGGGCCAGTCCGGGGCAATTAATATCATCTTTGGCTTCTCTTGTCTGACTTTTAGGAGGACCTTGGGTAGAAGAGGCAGAGGAGGAAAGGCACAAACTGACAGGTTTTTCCAACTGAAAGAAAGGGCGCCCACTTTCCATGCTTGTCTGTGATAAGTCCTTGTGCAGAATCTTTTCAGTTGATAATTTTGAGGAGAGGCAAATAGATCTATGTCTGGGCTCCCCCATTTCTCTGCTATCATGCTGAATACTTGTGGATTTAGTTTCCACTCGTGAGGATCCATAAGATTTCTGCTTAAATCGTCTACCAGAGTGTTCTGTTTTCCTGGCAGGAATTGAGCCTGAAGATTTATCTGGAAGGTCAAAGCTGTGTCCCACAGTGCCATGGCTAATCTGCAAAGCGGGTATGAGTGTGTGCCCCCTTGCTTGTTTATATACCACATGACTGTGGTGTTGTCCGTCTTTATCAGTAGTTGTCCTAGAAGAAGCAAGTCCTTGAATGCTGTTAGGGCATTTTGAACGGCTAGCATCTCTTTCTGGTTGATCTGTAGATGCATTTGATTTGGTGCCCATATGCCCTGAATGCATCTTCCTGCCATGTGGGCCCCCCAGGCATAATCTGATGCGTCTGTTGTTAAGGTTTGGCTGGCAGGGGGTAGAGTGAAGGGCCGTCCCATGTTTTGGTGACAGGCCTTTGCCCACCATAGAAGCTCCTGTTGCAGGCAGGGGATGAAAGGAATCATTGTTTCCAGACTGTGTGAATGCTGACTCCATAAAGTTTTTAGGTACCATTGAAGTTTCCTCATATGTAGTATTGCATATGGAATTAGTAGGATGCAGGATGCCATGAAGCCCAGAGCCTGCAGAATTTGTCTTGCAGAAGACTGGGTTTTTGTTGCCTTTGTTTGTCTAGCGTGAGGTAAGCCATCTGGGCAGTTGTATGCAACCTTGCACCCAGGAATGTTATCTTTTGAGAGGGCATCAGATGTGATTTCTTTTCGTTTATTGTGTACCCTAGGCAAGCTAGAAGCCTTTTCACAAAAGCCAGGTGTCGTAGAAGAGTGTCCTTGTTCTCTGCTTGAATGGGACAGTTGTCCAAGTAAGGATAAATTTGAATACATCTTTGTCTGCAAAATGAAATTACTGGTGCCAGGCACTTTGTAAAGACCCTGGGCGCAGTAGATAAGCCAATGGGCAGTGCAGAGAATTGGTAATGTAGTAAGCCAGCCTTAAATCTGAGGTATCTTCTGCACGACTGTCTTATTGGGACATGCAGGTATGCCTCTTTTAAGTCTAAAGTCTCCAGCCAAGCATTCTTGCCCAGCATGGGCAGAAGCTGTTGCAAACTGAGCATTTTGAATTTTGGAATGTCCAGGTATGTGTTCAAAATCGATAAATCCAGTACTGGCCGCCAGGCCTTGTCCTTTCTGGGTACCAAGAACAGTCTTGAGTAAAAACCTTGTCCTTTTTCCTGTTCTGGTACCATCTGAATGGCCCCCATATCCATGAGGGACGTAACCTGTTTCTGTGCCTCTGTCCATTGGTTTTTTGTCAGGTCTGGCCAACCATTTGTCATTGGCAGAGTGTGGAAATGGAATCTGTATCCCTGTGATACGATGTTCAGTACCCACTTGTCCTGGGTTATTAACTGCCAATTTTGAGCAAAAAGTGCTAATTTTCCCCTTATGGGTGCTGCCAAAAGATAAGTGCTTGGTGTAGGCAGAGGGAAGTCATTGGGATTGCTTTCTGTAAGTTTGCGCTTTATCTCCTCCAGATTTGGAGGTGGATGCGCCCCATTGCTTTGACCTGTATGAGTCTTGAGCCTGGTACCAGGAACCCTTAGGGTGTCTGGATTTGCCCCTTTGAGCTCTGTCTGACACAGGAAAGGACCAATTTTTTGTAGGCCAGTGTCTACTGAATCTAGGTGGCTGCACTTGTAAGAAATCTTTAACAGTTTTCAAGGACTTAGCTTTGTCTTCCATTTTCTTTAAAACCTCTTCTGCCTTAATACCAAACAGAGAATCATGCTGTAAAGGTGCATCTAGTAATTTAGCTTTTACATGATCAGGCAAATTCTGTTCCTTTAACCAGGCATGCCTCCTAATCACAGATTCAGTAACTGTGGCTCTGCAGGAGGCCTCTAAAGAATCAAAACCACATTGCAAAGTATGCTTTCCAACTTGTTCAGCTGCATGCAATAATTCCTGCAAATCCTTATTTTCTGCACGTTCTGAAATCAACATCATTTTCTGATTCAGCAATCCCAGAACATGTTGGTACTTAAGCATATGAAATTGACAGTTTAAGGCTCTGATTGCCAAGGTTGCAGAAGTATAAACCTTTTTTCCCCATCTCCCCAGCGCCCTGGAATCTCTGTCAGAGGGGGTAGGGTTTTTTGCTGTTGAGGCCTTAGGACCCTGTGAAATAGTTTCAGGATCAGCAGCAGGGTTTCTATATAAAGATTTATGAGAGTCAGGGACCCTGCAATACCTGTCAGACTTACTAGGCGCCGGAGGTAAGGAGTCAGGGGTCAGGCTTGAGTCTGAAAAAACATCACCCACAATGTCTAACACAGGGGGAATGGCTAAAGGCTAGTGCTGAGGGAGGAGGAGGAAATCCCTGAGCCTCTTTTTTGATTCTGAGAAGTCTTGACTCTCCCAGTGAAAATGCTCCCTCAAAGTATGCATGGTTTCTCCAAATGAATAATCCTCCGGAGGAGATGCAGATGGAATAGACTCCTCAGCATCAGAATCCTCATAGGGAGGTAAAGATAATTCCTGATCAGAAGAGGAATCAGAATAGAAACCTGATCTGAAAATTCATAGTCAGTGTCTTGCCTAGCTAGGCCTCTTATCAGGAGGGGGGGGGATGGGTACCCCTGATCAAAGTAATAAGGTCTTCAGCTATTTTGATAATCTATTTTTTAGGCATAGAGGCCTGTGCACGTGGCTCAGGTGTCGTTTTTTTAGCTTTAGAAGGTGTCTTTGCCTTTGGTTTTGCAGCTTTCGTCGGTTTGATGTAAAAATGTTGAAGTCTGAATACACCCTCAGAAGCTGGTGCCTGCTCAGCGGTTCCGGAACCATCTGAGGGAGATGCATCTGTCGGTCCAATACCTTGAGCATCTTGCAGCATGCCTGACTCCACATGGGAGTCGGTAGAGACCTGCGACTCGAAGGTAGCGGGTATCAGGGGCTGCGAAAGCGCCTCACTGAGTACCGGCGACTGGCTTAGGAGAAGCTTCGTCGTCTGTTTTGGATCTCGACTGCCTTTCTCTGACCTTTTCTTTGTGTTTTTTATGTACTCCGGTAGTCGGACTGCTATCCGACGACATCTCTGGGTAGTTAAATCGGTTTCCAAAATACTTAGATGCAAAAATATAGCGACGCTTAATAGTGCATTGGTTAAATCTAGCACAAAACCGACAGCCAGGCACATTGTGGTCAGGGCCTAGGCAAGGAATACAGTATAAATGGAAATCCTTATGAGGTATTTGCTTCCCACGAGTAATTCAATTATTAACTTTTTCTGACATCGGTAAAAAGCAAGAAAAAAGTTTCCCCAACGGGGTACTTAGCTTTATTTTAGACTTCGGTTCTGTAACTCAAACGCGAATATTTCAGTAGTCGGCCGACCGGCACTTGCAAAATGCTTCTGCTTCAGGCACCGTGCGGCAATAAAGACTAAAGAAAATGGCATCGGCTGCATGTTTTATACCCCTGACGACCTGACATCATGGAAGAGAAGACAGCAACAGACGCAGGACCCAAGACTTTGGAATTCAGGCTGACTGAGGGCAGCCTGCCAGCAGATTACCCAAATGTAATGACAAACACGAAGAACATCTGAAAAGAATGTTCATGACCTTTGTAAATCATTATTATCCTTTTGGGTTCAACTTCGTGATCTGCAGATTTAACATGCTACTGATCTACTGTTACATTACATTTTTTAAGTGACCCCCTTCACCTCCTCATCCTTGAGGAACCACTCTCCTCCAATAGGGCCATCTTGGTCAACAAAATACATAACAAATGGCTCAGGATTAACCACAGTGTCTTTTAGCCATCTGAAAAGGAAACATACACAAAAGTATTATTAAACCTCACATAGTACACTATTTATAAAAATCCTCCTACTAAAAAAGGAATGTGCAACATAGAAAAAGTACCAGAGAGAAAAACCTTATGCTTGCATAACATCTTGAAAATAACAAGTGGAAGGAATTAAATGCATTACCAAAAATCTGTTTCATACTGCCGGGTGAGGGATCTCACGAAATGAACAACTGCAACCAATCTGAGGTTTGTACAGGAAACCAAGAAAGCTTCAGTTTTAATAGTTTTAACTTTGAATGCTATTAACTGCTTCATAAACAACTGGTTACACATCAAAAGCATAAAATAATTTTATATATGAAGATCCTTACCATTTGTTTGAATAGCTGCAGATATGTTTTCACTAAGGCACTTGTAGACATTCAACATATCTAAGTAAATTCTCCCAAGTTGGATCACAAAAGGATGCCCAACTGCTTTGCAAGCACGTACATTTGTCTTAAGGATGCTGCCAAGCTGTTTTACAGTTTCTGGGTCCTTTAGAATGTCAACATTCTGTAAACATATCAAAATATCAATAATTTATACACCTGATGAAAATGCAAACCAGGAAAAAACTTTATATGCAGCTCACTAGCATAAATTTATAGAAGGTATTAAATCACATGAATGTGAAAGTACAGTTTTGTACCTACCATAAATGTAGATGTTCAAGAGTAAACACTGCTGCAGTCATTACACTTGGGTTATCCTGCCGTCAGGCGGTTTCCCAGTCGGCCTGAGTTCCAAAGTCTTGGTCCGGCGTAGGTTGCTGTTTCCTCCTCCCTGACGTCAGTGCGACAGGGGTATATAAGATGCAGCCGACGCCGTTTTCTTCAGTTTTTCTTGCCCCAAACGTCAGGTGCCCCCAAATAGGTAGGCAATTCAAATCGCAAACAACAACTTCCAGTTACCAGCAAATACTCCCCAAAGGTAGTAAAGGGTAGAAGGCATAGGTACATACCAGCAAGTAAGAGGGGAAGGAGGGAGGGTAACCTGGACTGCAGCAGTGTTTACACTCGAACATCTACATTTATGGTAGGTACAAAACTGTACTATGTTCATCGTGTTGCACTGCTGCAGTCATTACACTTGGTTGGAATCCCAAAGCTGAGGTAGGGAGGCTGGTTCTATAAGGCATTAGGGGGTGGCTATAAAGCCCTGCAGCACAGCAGTGGCGAAGCCAGCTCTGGATTTGGAGTATAAAGGCAAATGGTAATGCTTGGTGAAGGTATGCACAGAACTCCATGTTGCTGCTTACAAAATATCCTTGGTAGGTACTCCTCTGAGGTAGGCAGTTGAAGTGGCTGTTGCCCTGGTGGAGTGAGATCTAATGCTGCTAGCTACAAGTTTCCCATGGTGAGTATAGCAGAAACATATACAATGTCCTATCCATTTTGAGATAGTTTGTTTTGAAATGGCTTTCCCCTGTGCTCCTGCAGCATATGCTACCAATAATTGGTCAGATTTTCTGAAAGCTTTGGTTTTGTCCAAGTAGAAGAGTAACTGCCAGTGAATGTCCAAAGAATGTAGTAGTCTCTCCCCTTTGTTCTGTGGTTTTGGATAGAAAGTTGGCAAGTGAATAGTTTGGTTTAGAGCCACACTTGATACCACCTTTGGCATAAAAGTAGGGTTAGTTATTAAAGACAACCTGTCCTGGTGGAAAATGAGGAAAGGTTCCACTGCCATTAGTGCCTGTAATTCTGAAAGTCTTCGTGCTGATGTTATTGCCAGTAACAGAGCAGTTTTTCAAGAGATGTATTTTAATTCTGCTGTGTGAGCTGGCTCAAAAGGAGGTAAAGTTAATTTTTCCAAAACAAAGTTGAGGTAGGTGCTCTACGGGGCGGTCTTATGTTTTTAAGCCCCTCTGAGGAACTGTTTGAGCAAAGGTTTAGAAAAAAATTGGTTGATCTGTGTTGTAATGAGCAGAAATGGCTGAGGCGTGGATCATGATGGATGAGAAGGAGAGGCCCTTGTCCAGCATCTCAGTTAAATATTGAGGTATCTGAGGAATGTTTTGGACAAGAGCGTCAAGGCTGTGCGCCTGGTTCCAGGCACAGAATCTCTTCCATTTATCAGAGTAGGCTTTCCTGGTGCTAGGCCTTCTGGCCTCCAGAATGATATCCATAACAGCTTTGGAGAGAGGCATTGCTTGCTTGACTAAGGAATTTTCCATGCAGCTAGGTTTAAGGTATTTAGCTGGCTGTGAAGTATCTGATTGTTGTGTTGTGTCAGCAAATGTGGGATTTGAGGCAAAATCCAGGGTGGTTCTTGTGCTAAGTTCTTTAAGATTCGGTATCAGTGCTGGCGTGGCCAGTCTGGTGCAATCAGGATCATCTTTGGCTCTTCTTGCCTGGCTTTTATGAGTACCTTTGGAAGGAGAGGTAAAGGAGGGAAAGCGTATACTTGCAGGTTTTTCCAGCTGAATGAGAGGGCATCCACTTTCCATGCTTGTGGCAGTTCATTGGGGATGTAAACAGATCTATGTCCAGGCTCCACCATTTTTGTGTTATCATTCTGAATATTTGCGGATTCAATTCCCATTCGTGGGGATCCATGATGTTTCTGCTTAGGTCGTCTGCCAGTGTGTTTTTCTCTCCTGGCAGGAATTGTGCTTGCAGATGAACTTGGTAGTCTAGAGCTGTGTTCCACAAGGTCATGGCTTGTCTGCAGAGGGGGTAGGAGTGTGTGCCACCTTGCTTGTTTATGTACCACATAACTGTGGTGTTGTCTGTCTTTAGTAGTAGTTGTCCTGGATGCAGCAGATCCTTGAAAGCTATAAGTGCATTTTGTACAGCTAGCATCTCTTTTTGATTGATGTGAAGATGCCTTTGCTCTATGGGCCTCTCACCCTGAATACATTTTCCTGCCATGTGTGCTCCCCAGGCGTAATCCGATGCATCTGTTGTCAGTGTTTGCCTGGCTGTGGGTTGAGTAAAAGACTGTCCCTTGTTGAGGTGACAAGCTTGAGCCCACCATCGAAACTCCTGTTGAAGGCAAGGAATAAGTGGTATAACTGTTTCCAAACTTTGACAATGTTGAGACCATACACTCTTTAGGTACCATTGTAGTTTCCTCATATGCAGTCTGGCATATGGAATTAGTAGTATGCAAGATGCCATGTAACCCAAGGCCTGCAGAATTTTTCTTGCAGGGAGTTGGGTTTTTGTTGCCATCAATTGAAAGTATCGAGTCAGTTGTCCTTGCTTGTCTGGCGTGAGTTAAGCCATCTGGGCCATTGTGTTCAAGCTGGCACCCAGGAATATTATCTGTTGTGAGGGCACTAGTTTTGATTTCTTTTCATTTACTGTGTACCCCAGGCAACTTAAAATCTTTTTTACGAACGCCAGATGCTTTAGAAGAATGTCCTTGCTCTCTGCTTGAATCAGGCAGTTGTCGAGGTATGGATAAATTTGAATTCCTTTTTGCTTGCAAAATGCAATTACTTGTGCCAGGCATTTTCTGAAGACCATGGGCGCAGTAGATAAGCCAAAGGGCAGTGCAGAGAATTGATAGTGCATTGAACCAGCTAGAAATCGGAGGTATCTTCTGCAGTTTTGTCTGATAGGGACATGCAGGCATGCCTCCTTGAGGTCCAAAGTCACGAGCCAAGCTTTCTTGCCCAGCATGGGAAGAAGCTGCTGTAGTGTCAACATTTTGAATTTCGGAACATACAGGTAAGTGTTTAGAGAAGAAAGATCCAGAATGGGTCTCCAGGCTTTGTTCTTTCTAGGAACAAGAAAGGGTCTTGAGTAAAATGCTTGTCCTTGCTCCTGTGGTGGTACCTTTTGAATAGCTCTCATGTCCATGAGTGCTGTAAGTTGTTTTTGAGCCTCTGCCCATTGATTTGGTGGCAGATTTGGCATTCCTTTTAATCTTGGCAGAGTGCGAAAGTGGGACCTGTAACCTTGAGATACAATGTTGAGAACCCATTTGTTTTTGGTGATGCAATGCTAATTGTGATAGAAAAGCGCCAGTTTTCCTCCTAAGGGGGCTGCCAAGAGAGAGCTGTTTGGCAGCTGTAGTGGGAAGTCATTGAGGCTGCTTTTTATAAGGTTGTGGCCTGTCTTCCCCTTCTTTCTGGCCTGGTGTACCCCATTGTCGAGTCCTGTAAGGACCTTGTGCTTGACCTCTACCTCTTGGACGTCTGTATCTGCCCCTTTGAGGTCTGTCTGTGACTGGAAAGGACCAATTCTTTGTTGGCCAATTTCTGTTAAAACGAGGAGGCTGAACCTGTAAGAAATCCTTCACCGTTTGCATAGATTTTGCCTTATCCTCCATCTTCTTTAATACCTCCTCTGCCTTAACTCCAAACAACACATCCCGCTGCAAAGGTGCATCCAATAACTTTGCCTTAACATGATCTGGTAAAGTATGTTCTTTTTAACCAAGCATGCCTTCTAATGACAGAGCCTGTAACTGCTGCTCTACAAGAGGCCTCTAAGGAATCAAACCCACATTGCAAAGTATGTTTTCCCACTTGTTCAGCTGAATGCAATAAATCCTGCATTTCTTTAAAATTAGGAGGATCTGAATCTGGAAGCATCTTTTGTTTCAACTGAGACATCAAAAATTGCTGATATTTTAGCATGTGAAACTGGCAATTTAAGGCTCTCATTGCTAAAGTTGCAGACGTATAAACTTTCTTTCCCCATCTGTCCAATGCTCTGGAATCTGTCAGAGGGAACTGGGTTTTTGCTGATGAGGCCTTAATCCCTTTGGGTCCCTGAAAAATAGTTTCAGGGTCAGCAACAGGGCTTTTATACAGATATTTGTGAGAGTCAGGGACTCTGTAATATCTATCAGGTTTAACTGGGGCTGGAGGTAAGGAGTCAGGGTTTAAGCTGGATTCAGTGTACACATCATCCACAATATCTAACACTGGCGGAATAGCAAGGGGTCTGTGTTGAGGCAATAAAAGGAAGTCTCTGAGCCTTTTCTTGGATTCTGAGTAATCCTGGCCTTCCCAATGGAAATGCTCCCTCATGGTATGTAAGGTCTCCCCCCAAAGGAATAGTCCTCAGGCGGAGAGGCTGATGGAATTGATTCCTCAGCATCAGAATTCTCATAAGGGGGTAAAGAATATCCTAGGTCTGAGGACGAATCTGAAGAAATGGACACCTGGTCGGAAGATTCATAGTCTGCATCCTGTCTGGGCCTTTTATCAGGAGGGGGATGGGACCCCCCTGATCAGGGTGATTAGGTCTTCGGCCATTTTCAGCATTTGTTTCTTAGGCATGGAAGCCTGCCCTGGAGAATGCTGTATTTGTTTCTTTGTTTTTAAGGGGGCCTTAGACTTAGCAGAGGGTTTAATGGTTAACTGGGTAGGTCTGAAAACACCCTCTGAGGCAGTGGATTGCTCAGCTACTTCGGTTCACTCTGAAGGGTTAATTTTGGTAGGCTGAAAACCTAGAACGTCTGAAGGCCCAGCCAGCTCCATGTGGGAGTCGGAGGCGGTCTGTGGAAGCGGTCGTCAGGGGCTGCGTAGGCGCCTCGCTGAAAACCAGAGAACCAGTGACCGGCCTAGAAGAGGCCTCGTCGTCAGTTTTGGGCCTCGGATGCCTGTCCTTGTCTTTGTGTTTTTTATGTATTCCGGTTGTCGGAATCTCCGACGGCATGGTGTAATTGAATTTTCTGCCAAAATAATGTCAGGCAAAATCAAACCAATGTTTAATAGTCCGCTTGTTAAACCTAGCACAAAACCGACAACCAGTGACGTCGTGGTCTCGACCTAGGCATGGAATACAATAGGATTGGAAATCCTTATGAGGTATTTGCTTCCCACAAGAAATACAGTTATTAACGTTTACTGACATCGGTCTGAGGCAAGAAAAAGTTTCCCCAACGAGGTACTTAGCTTTGTAGAAGACTTCGGTTCTGGATTCGGAATGAAAATCTCAGGAGTCTGCCGACCGGCACTTGCGAACTGCTTCTGCTTCGGGCACCGCGTGACAAGACAGACTGAAGAAAATGGCGTTGGCTGCATCTTATATACCCCTGTCGCACCAACGTCAGGGAGGAGGCGACAGCAACCGACGCCGGACCAAGACTTTGGAACTCAGGCCAACTGGGGAACCGCCTGACTGCAGGATATCCCAAGTGTAATGACTGCAGCAGTGTAACACGATGAACATCACTGCCTTGCTAGCTCCATCCTCGGATCACAATTCTGCAACAGCAGAAATAAAGTTACTAATTTAAATACTTAAAGAGATAACAAAAGTGCTTACCACAGCAGCTGATCTACACTGTGTACCCCTCCTTGATGAACTCCATGATCAAGTTTCATTTTCACCAATTAGAATTCCAGATTCCCAAATGGCCACTTGCCTGTGATGCATCCTGACTACATAAACACCTGTTCCCAAATGCATTTAAGTTCGACTCCAGCAAACACCTTTTAGTGAAAACAAAGGATCCAACGGGCTCTGTGTTTAACAATATGCTAGTAAGGTTTTTCTCCAAGACTCCTCCAAATCTGTGACTTCTTAGACTGACATTCCTGCTTAAGAAATGCATTAACTAGTACATAGATGTCAAACTTTAAAGAAACTCAATCTAATACCAACTCTTAATCTAATACTGGCTGGAGAGATCATCTCTTTCCAAAAGAGGGACGTTTGTGGGGGACAGTATAACATTTTTTCTTTACTATTTTACTTTATCAACAACGGACAACGGGACCATCTCTTGGGGAGTCCTTGACTGGGAACATACCCCCACAACGACAATTCAAGTATTTGCTACTTCTCTAAGAATTTCAAGGAAATCCTAGCAACCATCCCATTGCATGACGTGAAGTAATGTTCAAGCTACATAAACATGCACACCCCAATAGCTCGCCAGTTCACGTATGCCACTAGCGAGGAGTTTCTTACAAGTGGAGAAATAATGCAAATTTAACCACACCCTAAACAATTGTATAACATATCTGCTCAGCTTCTAGGGAATTCCCAACAGCCAAGGATGGTGGAGGAGACACCAATCTACAGAGAAATTGAGGGAGGGCATATCCTGAACCATCTAGAAGGATCCTTTCATAGATGAACCATGCTCAACACCATTTTATGAAATAGTACTAAGAACGGATTTTGATCTTTCTTCCCTTTACCTTTATAAGGCATGGAACTGGTGGGAAGTATGCAAATCTGTTATATCACTGATGGGAGAACACATCCATTACCTTACCTATGCCTTGTTGAACTGATTCTCCCCCCTTTCCCAAGCTTTTACAGTCAGACAGCCCCCTTTCTTAACAGGACTACTCAGCAACAGAAAAACAAAGACTCAGATTGGTAAAGACTTTCCACCACTACAGTGTCAATGAGAAGGACGGCACCAGAAGCAGGAATGTGAATCCATGGCAGCTCTTGTGTAAGAGAATCAATCTCAAAATTCACAGAAACAACCATCATCACATACAGGGTTTACACCTTTATGAGCCAATATGAAAGCTAAAGAAGTTGCAATCCATGTGGTAGACAGTTTAGTCAGACTAACACCACATAGAGGTTAATCACACATTGTTAAGCTATGATGCTGGCTGTGACCCCCCCGGAAAGTGTGTGTACTATACTACAGCCACTAGGAATCCTTTCACATCAAGAAACAGAGGAAAATTGGAACCACTGAGTTACTGTTTGTGTCTCATAATGGTCAAAGCGAGAGGAAGAAACTTACTGAGTACATCAAATCTTCACAATCTAAGCTGGAATCAGGAAGCTACACAGGACAATGTCCAGTTTTTGCTTTATATAGATGATGTCCCCAACAGCTGAGACACCTGTGGTCTAATCTTATACCAGGCAGATACATATGCTTGGCAAGCATGCAGCAATTGAATGTGGAAGAAACCGGGACCAGGGATGTTAGGGACAGTATCTAGCCCTTCTGCATTATTCACTTGTATAAAAAGAGTGGACAGGCCACCTTCTATGCGAAGAGGTATGTAGCAACCTCAATACTGTATGGGCCAAGCCCTTTGCAAAAGGATGGTAGAGATGCCCTAGAGAAAACGAATGCCATGGCACAGCATGACTAACAAGAATAGAGGTGTCTGTCATAGGAACCTGGAAATGGACACTAGCATCCAACATGGAAGTCGTTTATGTCATTTGAGGCTTGGTTGGTTACAGAAGCCAAGTTCCTACTCTGTTTTGAAAAGGCTAAGAACAGGCAGGGATGCAGCAGGTAGGTACATGCACATAAGCAGATACCTCTTTAGATCCAGCTTAGTTGGGCATTAGAACTGATGAGGTCTCTAAAGCTTATCACTGTTTGTTCACAGGATTCTTAAAATTTAGCCTTTGGGTTTTTCTACTTTCATAATCATTTTCTAAGGGGGTGTTATCTCCAAAGAATTTTTCAGTTATATGTTGGTTGGATATAATACACACAAAAAAGGCAGTACATAGAACACTAAAAAACAAAACAACTCCAAATGCCTCTAACATGGTGGGTAAAATAAACACAATAAAAACAACCACTGTGTAGAAAACAGACACTGAACAAAAGCAAAAAACAATTTAATGTCAACACGATTAAATGCTTTCAACATTTACATAGGTCTTCCTCAGAATAAAATAACTAACATGGGTGGCTCAGTGGCGCAGCAGTTAACGCTGTTGCCTCACAGCAAGAGGTTCTCCGGTTCGATTCTCAGCTGTGGTGCCTTCTGTGCGGAGTTTGCATGTTCTCCCTGCGTTCGCGTGGGGTTCCTCCGGGTTCCTCCCAAATTCTAAAGACAAGCTTCTGGAGCATTCCTCCCCGGGCCTCCACTGAAAACAGGATCTGTCGAACCTAGTCAGACTTTCCCGGCAACAAATGTGAAAATTAAAACAAACAAAAAACATTCATGCTATTATACACCAATGAACAATAATTACTCATCCAATAAAATGCTAAACCTTAATAACCAATTTAAAGAAGCTGTTATCTTAAAGGCACCAACACCTAATAAAGCTGCTAACACACTCAACTACTTAAAATAAATATGCCATACATCAAAGCACAAGTAAAGAATGAGATCAAAATACACAAATGTCCTATTTGCACTTATCATAATAAAGTTTTCTCTGTAAAATAATTTTGTAATTGACATTGCTGTTCAAACCAGGCTTGTTATAAGCATTAAATTCCCAGTTGCCATTTGAACTCCCTATAGTCTAATTCTCCTCCTCTGTCTCCATTAAATCCACTTTGTACATGGCCAACCACTGTGAAGTAATTTTTTTTAAATGATCACATACTGAAGCATGTTTGGCCAATGCAGTGTGAAAGTTCTTGACTTTCATAGCATAGGAATGCTTGTACATTAGTATTCTTAACTGTCTATTCAGCGATGTACCTACACAATGAACAGTTTTGGCATTTAAATGTACCTCTCTTGTTGGTACTCAAGTCATTGTTAGCACTTTCTAAAAACGTCTTAAAACTGTTTGTTCTTTTGTTTATAAAACTTGGGGTGGCTCCTACTGCTTGTGTAATGCCACTGTTACCCTCTAAAATCCTACAGTTGTTCTTGATAATCTCCCTAATGACACCAGTGTCTATAGAGTAAAGCAAAGGCATGGAAAGGGACCACGGTTGTTTTTTTAGTGACCATAACATTTTTAATTGTATCCTCAACAACTTTTTGGTCCATCATTTTACTAATGATGTCCAATGGGTACCCCTATGTTGAAACCTAAGATGCAACTCCTTGGTCAAATTGCCAATACTGATGTATTAGTAGTTAACCTTTTTAATCTAACCATTTGTCCCTTAATAATACTGTGTTCAACATATGAAGGATGCATACTAAAATAATGTAAAATAAAGCGTTACTAGCCACATTTTTGTAACTAATGACAGATCCTAATTTCAAACTTTCAGCATTTTTTTTTGGCCAAATCCAAAAAACAAATGGGCCTGCATGGTCGATTTTTTTCATTTTTATGTATTTTAGGCACTCCAAACAATTGACCTATTTTAGGTTTAGCCACATAAAAAAAAAGAAAACATAACATATCCAAGATAATACCATCTAATAAACATTCCTACATGTCTAAATAACTAAATGTATCTGTAATTTTTCTATGTGGAGCTTTTCTCCCCGGGCCTCTGCTGAAAAAGGGCCTTTTTGGCTCAGTCAGACACCCCCGGTTAACAAATGTAAAATAAAATAAATTCCCTTAACCATAAATCAATATATGTATAAACTTTCAAAACATCACTTCTACTGACTTTTTGGTAAAACAACATCATCCATCAATAAAACAAGCATGTTGGTTACATAAATACATTTATCAACCACAATCACCCTCCCTTTGTCCGCCTTCATAATTCTTATTGTACTGCCATTTCTAAACGCTTGAAAACACTGTCTTCTCATAGTCAGTTAAGTTGTAATATTTGTTAGTACTTTTAGTAAATCCTGCATTTCTTTTCTGCACATCTCTTCAAAGGCCTTGACAGAGGGATGGTGTGTGTGTGTGTTGGTTGAATAAACTCAATGCTACAAAGTCCCCTTTTCTTCCTACACAATTGTCTCCCAAAAAAATTGCTAATTCAATTTCCTCAAGTATCCCTTTAAATCAATTAAAGTTTGAACCAGATTTGATCTAGTGGGAGGGATAAATGAGAAACTTCTTTACAAAACCTTAGTTTCCCCTTCTGATAAAGTTCTACTAGATAAATTATACACCTTAAAATCTAATGGCATTTCCTTGCAGTTGCTCCTTGCCCGTTCATCTTCTTTTTTTGGAACAGGGGATATGGATTTCTGTTCCCCAACATACTTGCTGTCTCTGCCCAAGTGTTCGTAGTTGTGTGAACACCATTCTCTGCTGCAATCGACTGACTTGCTGCAGCCACTACACAGAACACTGTTAATTAGCCATAAACACATTTAATACAATACTCACACTTGTGTTCATCAGTTTTATTTTGAAGATCCTGGAATAATCCACTGATATGAGATACCCACACAGCTTCAGACACTACATGGAACTGGATATGCTATCAGTTTTCTTTATTTGGATGACTGATATGATAAGCTAGGCATCAACCCCTATAACACTAGGTGGGTTGGAAACTGGCTCACAGGTAGAACCCACAATGTGAAAGTAGCTGACTCCAAAGCCAGACTGACAACCAGTCACGAGTGGAGTCCTGCAGGGTTCAGTCCTGGGTCCTCTCCTGTTTGGTATCTACTTCTCTGAAGTCCAGGCCAACACGAAGGGACTCTGGCTGACAAAGTTCGCAGACTGTTGCAAGTTGGGAGCTATTTTTAACTCCCCAATTGATGATGACATCCTACAGGAAGGCCTCACTGAGACCAACGACTGGTGTCAGAACCATGGCCTTAAACTCAATGCCAAAATATGTGTCGTCATCCCCTTTGGGAAAAAAACAATTCCCATGAATTACCACATTGGTGGTAGTCCACTGAACACAGAAGGCATTGTAAGGGATCTGGGAACACAGGCTGACAGCAACCTCTTTTTTGACCACCACATTGTCACTGTGGTCAGAAAGCCCTTCTATGTGACGCATCTCATTACTAAGGGTTTTGCATCCAGGAAGAAAAAGGTCAATGTCTCCCTCTACTCTTCCCTCATTAGGCCAGTCATTGAGTACAATGCCCCATTTGGCATGTACTTCACTAAACACCTGCAACAACTGGAGAGGCCGCAAAAGTACCTCACAAAAAGAGGATCCTAGGCCTTAAACATTTGTCCTATATGGACAGACTCAAAAAACTCCAACTATTCTCTGTCTCATATCGCCTACTTAGAGGCGATCTCTGCTCGACTTACAAAGCCATGTCTGACCCAACTCTGTTAGAAATGCTACATCTAAAGAAATCCCAATCAGTCTGCACCACATGCTCCAAAGACCTCAACCTCATTACCACAATCAAAATAACATGTTGAAGGGACAGGTTCATAACCCAGAGAGTGCCCATGCTATGGAATAGACTTCCCATACATGTCAAGCAAAGCACCGCACTGGCCCTCCAACAGAAATCTTGACGAGTGGATGGGAAATAGAAAATTCACCCAAGGGATCACTCCAGTGGCTTTAAACGACAGAGGCACTGGGAATTAAGGTCAGGTGGCACAATGCCAGGGTAATCTATGGGCTAGGCTTGCAAAATTTCCAGGGCCATTAGTCTAGTACACACTTAAGAACTAATATGCCAGCTTTGCAAATTAAACACTGAATACAACTCGATTCTTCCCAGGAAGGGGGAGAAAAAAAAAAAGGAAAGACTGAATTTCTTTTCTTAGAGATAACTTTTGTTCAGGGTAGCCTTTCACTGTAATGTCTTTCAGCAGCTGCACTTTTAAATTTGTGTCAGTGCACCTGTAAAATCCTTTCTCGTTCTTATTCTATTAGTGCAACTGCAGTCTTATCCAGTGAAAATTAAAAGTGCAAGTAGGACATCACTGTTGCAGTACTATTCTTCATCTATGGAATATGCTGAAGGCAGATGTCTGATTTTTCAGGCTAATTCTAGAGCTTTGGTGGATGTTTTCAACAAGCAATGGTCCTCCCTGTCAAGACTTCAGGACCAAAGCATGGCTTATGATGAGGCACTTGTACCATCACTCAGTTCTTTTCTAGCAGAAAGGCTTTCTGAAGTTCACCCTCATTAGGGATACAGACTACCTTCAGTCCTTAATTTGCAAATTACATGAGGACTCTTAGCATAACAACCATTCCTTTTCATCCAATGTTATGGCAGTAGTAACTTGATGTCATAAAATATAGGAGACACCCTGATTCCTGGGTATCAGGCTATCAGTTTAGAATCAGACAAAACATCCTGGAAAAGGGGAATGAGAGCTCATACTGCAGCAGTGATCCTCTACAGACAGTCATTGTTAGTTGTTTCCACAACTGTACTACGTTCACTGTAGGGCTCATCACTGCAGCAGTATTCCTTATCTGTGGAAGGTCAACAGGGCAAGGAAGAATTTGTTGATGCGCACCCTATAGGCATAGGCCAGTTTATAATGTTTACAGAAGGAGTGGACCAAAGTCCAGATGATTGCATCAAAATGCTAACAATATGCAAGATTTGGAAAGAAAATGCAGTAGCCATGTCCTCACTACTCAGACTGTAACCTACCCAGCAACTCTAATGGTTTATGTCTGGACTTCTAATTACACACTATGTAGTTACCCAAACACAAGGAAAAGGTGTTTTTGAAGATTCTTTGTGCCAGAAAAACTGGGAAAGCAACATCCTGTCCATTATTCTGATGTTGTTCAGTACGGCAATGTATCACCAGCACTGACAGTAGATACCCAGTAATAAGAAGTTATGCACTTACTATAATGTTCCATGTGAGTTGTTACTCTCGCCTTCATTCTTACTGATGGGTTCGGAGTCGAACATTGGCTCCAATTCGGCCAAATAGTAAAGCTCGAGGTCTCTAACTCCTCGAGGCCAACCCATATCCCACAATGCACCACTACATTCCACAGATCTTGTTTGTTGCCAACTATAGTAGAGACCTACCCCAGACTTCAAGGAAATCATAAATCCAGGGTAAAAGGAAACATCAGGAAAACCAAAATTAAGTGATAACTCTCGTGCTTCCAGACAGAGGAAGGGGGTAGGAGGGAGGGTCGTAATAATGAAGGCGAGAATAACAACTCACATGGAACGTTATGGTAAGTACATAACTTCTTAATGTGAAGTTGTTCAACCTCGCCTTCATTCTTACTGATGGGTAGCGTCCCCAGCACCACAATCTTGGGGGGCTCATGGGAGTACCTGTTTCAGGACAGCAGATCCAAATGAAGCTCTGTCCCTAGAGGCCTTATCCACTTTGTAATGAGATATAAAGGTATGTGGATTTGACCAGGTGGCAGCTGCACAAATAGAATCTATAGATAATAGAATCTATACGTAATCTAGTCAAGAAAGCTGCAGAAGTAGAAACCACCCTTGTAGAATGAGCCTTGACCTTGTTATATAACGCAATATCTGCTTCACTGTAGATAAAGGAGATGCAATCAGAGGAGCCATTTCGATAAGTTAGTTTTGGAGACAGGTGTGCCTTTTCTTGAATCTGAGAAGAGGACAAACAGCTTATCAGCCCTTCTGAGATCTTTTGTTCTGTCCAAATAAAATCAAAGTTGTCTATGCACATAAAGTTTGTGAAGCATATATTCCAACTGGGTTGAATGGTTAGGAAAGAAAATGGGTAACTCAATTGTCTGATTCAGTGTAAATTTGGAACATACTTTGGGTAGAAACGATGGATTTGTCCTGAGGGAAACCCTATCTTGGAAAGGGCTTGCAACTCTGGAAATTCTAAGTGCTGGTGTAATAGCCACGAAGAATATGGTCTTCCAAGAAAGATACTTGGCTCACAAGAAGAGGCAGGTTCAAAAGGCGTTAGAATAATTTTGGACAAGATTAGATTTAAGTTCCAGGGAGTAGTGGGAGGTCTGATCGGTGGTTTTAAGTGCATCGTACCTTTCAAAAAAGCCTTAGCCAGCTTATGAGACATGATGCAATTTTCGGATGCACCTAAATGAAAATTAGAAATAGCAGCGAGTTTGACTCCATTGGTTGCTGCTGCAGCTCCTTCACTGAACAGCTTAGTTAGGAATTCCAGTATATTTGAAAAAGACGCCTGGAAAGGGTCAATATTACACTGTTGTGCCCAGATGGAAAACCTTTTCCACTTACTGAAGTAAAGTTTCCTAGTAGATGATTTGTGTGACGAGACAAAAGGATATGTCGCACTTCTGATAAATTCTGGAACCTGGCTATTCTGGGAATTGGAGCAGCCAAGCTGTCAGTTTGATGGACTGAAGAGAGGGATGAAGAGCTCCTGACGAATGGGTCAACAGATCTGGCACTGGGTCCAGGATCCAAGGCTCCTCTAGTAGATGAGGCTTCAAAAAGGGGAACCAAATCTGACGAGGCCAATATGGGGCAATTAAGATGAGTGTCCTGCCCAGAAAACTGGCTTTCTGCAATACTTTGGGAATCAGCAGGAAGGAGGGAAAAGCATAAAGGAGACCCAGAGGCCAATCGTGGACAAGAGCATCCCTCGGTGATTGACCCTGTTGAGGTATCAGGGCAGAGTAGTTGCTGCACTTGGTGTTTGTGGAGGTGGCAAAAAGGTCGCAGCATGGCTGGCCCCACCTGCGGAAAATCATTTCTGCTGTTTCGTTCTTGAGAGACCACTCGTGAGGTAGTAGAACAGCTCTGCTGAGTCTGTCTGCTATTACGTTGGAATTCCCCAGGATGTGCATTGCAATCAGAAAACGCTGGGTGTACTCTGTCCAATTCCATAATCTCACAGACTATCGACACAAGGGGTAGGGATTTGATTCCTCCTTGTTTATGTACCAGATCTCGGACATGTTGTCCGACTGGACTGCAATCGTTCTGAGGGGAAGAGAGTCTTGAAAGACCTGCAACGCTAGAAGAACCGCTCTCATCTCCAGGACGTTTATGTGCAAATGAGCCTCGTGAGTCTGCCAAGTACCTTGGGCTGTCCGTCCCTGATAATGCCCCCCCACCTGATCAAGGAGGCGTCCGTGCTTACGTTGCTACTGGAGAGGGGAGAACAAAGTCACCGTCTCTGACATTAACCACCAGCAAAGGTCGTTCTTGCAAGATTCGGTAATCAAAACTAGATCCAAGGGCAACTCCTGAAATGTCCATTGCGTGAATAGCAGCCACTGAAGAATTCGCATGTGAGATCTCTCAAGGGGTACTGCAATAATCGCTGCTGTCATAGTGCCGAGCAGTTTGAGAATCTGTGATGCTGGTGCTTTTCGTTTTGATAGGAGATCCACAATCTGTCGCTGGAGGACAACACTCTTTCGGGAGGGAGCTTCAGGGACATGCTGACCGTATCTAAATCTGCTCCTATAAAGACTGTACGCGGAGAAGGCAATAAGGCAGACTTTTCTAAATTTATCGTAATGCCCAGCTGTGAACACAGATCCATGGTAGTGTCCCTTGCCCGAATAAGCTGATGCCTGGTGGAGGCGGTAAGGAGCCAGTCATCCAAGTAAGGAAAAACCTGGATTCCTGAATGTCTCAAGTGAGCCATGACCACTGCCATGCATTTGGTGAAAACTCTGGGGGCTGCAGTGAGACTAAACGGCAGGGCCCAAAACTGGAAATGACTGGCTGCCAGCTGGAAGTGCAGATGATCCCTGGATGGCCTGGCCATTCTGATATGGTAGTACGCATCCTAAAGATCTATAGAGCACATCCAATCGTCCTTCCCTAGAAATGGAAGAATGGACTGAAGCGTGACCATCCGGAACTTCGTCTTCACCACATATTTGTTGAGCCTGCTGAGGTCCAGAATAGGTCTCCAGTCCCCTGTCTTCTTTGATACCAAAAAAAACCTTGAGTAAGTTCCGGATCCTTGCTGGTCTGCCGAGACTGGCTGGATGCCTCTTTTTTGCAATAGTTTCTGGACCTCTACGGATGCTACATCCCGTAGACTTGGTGGAACGTCTGGGATTCCTTTTGTCGGTCTGGGGTGGGAGTGAAAAGGGATGGAATATCCCCTGGATATAATGTTTTGTACCCATCGGGTCTTGTGAGATATTTAGCCAGGAGCCTAGGTACAAATACAAATGTCCCCTGACTGCCTCCGGAGCAGGACAGTCGGGCCCCCTTTCAGGAGCGCTGATAGGGTTTCCCAAGGAACTGGTCCCTGTCACCCTGGTTCTGCGGACCCCCTCTGCCACGTGGGCGTCGTCTTCCACCATTGCCTCCCCCTCTGCCCCTAGAGGAGGATTCACCTTGTGAGTTCAGCAAGGCTCCTTGGGTCTTACGGAACCAAATTTTCCCACCCTGTTGACCTTTGGGATAAAGTCTAGTAGGGGTAGAAAAATGGAGTCCAATGGCAGAAAGAGTCTTACCATCTTGCTCACAACTGGTGAGGGTCTCTGACTTCTAGTCCAAATAAGGAGGAACCAGGGAAAGGGGCATTCAGAAATGACGACTTAAAAGGTTCCACAAAAGAACATAAGCGCATCCAGGAATGTCTCCGCAAAGCAATTCCTGTACCCGCAGCCCTAGTCGTTCCATCAGCTGGGTAAAACACGAGGCGCATGGATGAGTTTACGATGGAATTGAGGGTAGCAAGCTGAGACGTCACCTTGTCCACCACAGTCTCGGCTACTGCACCCTGGAGAATATCTCCAAGCTCCTTAAGGAGATCTCTCTGTAGACGTGTGAAGTGGGTCAGATAGTTCAATGACCGAAGTGCAAAGGTCGTAGAACTGAACACGCGCTTCCCGAATCTGTCCATTATCCTAGACTCTCTATTAGGAGGATGGACAGACGTAGAAGTCTCCAGCATCTCTTTTTTAGTGGCTGCCACCACCACCATGGCATCAACAGGTATGGGTTTAGACAAAAAAGCCTTATCGTGGGGTGCTGAAATGTACTTGTTTGGTCTTCTAGGAACAGGCTCCATCGAATCTGGTGACTCCACGCCCTTAAAGATAAAAATTCCATCAACTCATCGAAGGGCAGAGACACCCAAGAGGTGGAGGATTGGGACCCGAAAGCCTTCAGGAGCACCAATTAGTCCTCGGTAGGGTTTTGGGGCTGCCAGTCCCCTCTCCCTGCTTGAGGATCTCAAGGATATCCCCGAAGGAGATATCCTCAGAGGGGGACCTTGGGGACCCTTCCGATTCCTCCAAATCGGTGTCCGACGTGATGGATTCTTGAGGGGAATCCAGATATCTCCTCTTACATAATCTCTTCCGCGGGACCTCCTCACTGGGAATTTCTGGGGAGGTCTCGGAAGAGCAGGGATCCCCCAAAGGGGCATCCTGAGGCTCTGGGTCCCTGCGCTTACACTGAACCTGTGTAAGTGGAGAAGAAGCAGATGCTTTCCGGGAGAAGGCGGCCATGTCAGAGGTTGTGGAAGTCCGAGGGGACAAAGCCCTCCTCATGGCACTGAAGGCCCTACGGCTCCGATGTGAGGAAGCACCCGGGTCCAAAGACACAGAGGACTCCTCCCGCACCAGAACCGCCGGCTCTGAGCCCGAGGTAGGAGCCGAACTCATCTGTGCCGATGCCCCAAGAGGAAGAGTCAGAACCGAGGTATTGGCTCGACCCCCCCCCCCGGAGCCGACAGGAGTGTGTCGGCTCCCAGATTCCTCCACCGGAGCAGAGGATATCAGGGTGGTCGGTACCAACAGCTCAGAGGTGAGTGTCGGCACTGATGGCTTCACCAACGAGTGACTGTCCTCCCCTGGCTCTGAAGTCTCGGTTCGAGTCTGAGGAGGAGCAACAAGGACTTTGCCGGTTTTGAAGCTGAGAGAGTCGAAACCGACAGAATTTTTGCAAGCGCCGGGTCCTGTAAAAAGCTCCACACCACTCGGTCCACATCGGAATCGGACAGTCTGAAAGGCCGAGAGGAGACCATCGATGGAGCCGGTGACACCAGAATCAGGAACCTCAAGGTAGGAGATACCGGTTCCAGAACTGGGGACCGGCTCCTACCAGTAACCTGAATTGTCAGTTCCAATAGTACTGGAGTCAAGACTGTAGCCTTCTTAGATGTCTTCGGAACTGAAGAGCCCTTCGGAGCTGAACCAGACGACGAGGCAGGAGAAGATGGTTTTGGTTGACTGGAAACAGAAACCAAATCCATCTGGAAGGCTGACTTAATTAAGCCCCTTTCAACCAACTTACGTTTTCGCTCAGCTAAAACCCTGGAGTTAAAGCCATGGCAAATGGAGCAAACCTCCTGCAAGTGTACCTCACCCAGACAGTACACACATGTGGAATGACCATCCGAGATGGACATTTTTTGACTGCATTTGGGACACCTTTTAAATCCTGATTTAGCCTTCTCTGGCATTCTGGTCCAAATAACGGCTATATCTAAGAAACAAACACATTACACACACACACACACACACACACACACACACACACACACACACACACACACACACACACACACACACACCTAATCGGCAGCAATAACTACTACTAAAAGCCTAACCGGCTAATAGTATAAACAAAAGCCTCAAAGGCTGAAAACTAAACAGCCAAGAAAACGGCCAAAAGCCTAACCGGCTAATAAAGGAAAAATGCAAAAAACTGCAGCGAGCCTAACCAGACTGGGATAGAGCTATGTACCATCAATAAAAGGCCAACGGCCAACTAAAACAACATGACCACGCCCAAGTATCTTAACACTCTAAGAAAAGGAAAAACCATCCAACTGGATACAAGTCCAAATGGACAACAAGCTAAGCACCATCAGTACTAACATCCTAACCTACAACAATTGAGAGAGAAAAAGGTAGAAATTTAAGAAAATCACACTCATCTATTCAAAAAACGGCCAAGAGCTGTAAAGAACACCCGATCAGTTGCAGCGGCAAACTAGATCTGGGGAATTTAGTGGTGCATTGTGGGATAGGGCTTGGCCTCGAGCTGTTAGAAACCTCGAGCTTTGCTATTTGTCCGAATCGGAGCCGATGTTCGGCTCCGAACCCATCAGTAAGAATGAAGGCGAGATTGAACAACTTCATATGTGCAGGATTCTTTCTCCTTTATTTTGAGAGTTGGGGAAAGTGGGTTACTGGACATCTTGAAAGCTATTCTGGCATAAAACAGGGAATGGTTCTAACGCTGACCATATCCTCTTAGAAATATTGTGTAAGGGTATTGGCATGTGATCTCTCAAACGGTTTCACCACAGAGAGTTAACAGTTTCAAGAAGAGATAAGCTGTTAAGTCAGAGAGCAGTTCATTAACTGAAGAGTAGGAAAGACCTTTCAAGAAGAGAACTACTGCATAATGCAGTGTTTGGCTTTTTGTGAATTCCTTTGGACTTGGATTTTTAGATGCACACCACACATACTTTAAACCTCTTTCATTTGGCCAAAGGAGATTTTTTGGTGCTATGTCTTCCCCCTTCCTGCAAGCTGTTTATAATCTCCTTAGACAGCTTACTCTTAAAAGGTATCAAACTGAGAAAATCCATGGGGATAGTCTTCTTTTAGAGCCTTGAGGTTTGGGCACACCACATCCTTCCGTCTTGGGTCAGAACTATGCAATGCTGACGGGTGAAGGACAGTTCCCATCCATGGTCATCTGAAACAGCAGATACAACCATGGGCACCGGGGGCAATGTAGGTAAACAACAGAACTCTGAATGTGTCTTACTTTTTTTAACAGCTTTGTTAATATTGGTAAAGACAATAAGGCAAACAGAAAGCGCCCATGTAAAGGTATACTGAACACGTCCACCACTTAAGTTAGAGTGTGGTGAATCTGGAGCAAATACATGCAGATGAAGATTCTTGTCTGAAGAGAACAGGCCTTTTAGAAGACCCCTTCTTCAAGAAACCATGTTTAACACTTGTGAATCCAACTTCCACTCCTTGTCATTGATAAAAGGGTATGTGCAGACTGTCGTTGCAAGCACATTTTGAGAAGATGGAATACAGTCTACCTGCAGACGTAATCTCAGTTGCACCACAAACTCACACACCAGTGTAATCAGTTGCATAACTGGTAAGAATAAAGGCTGCATTTTGTACATGCATACCATGTTACTGGGATATTGACGGGGTCATTCTACAGTTTCTAGCTTCAGCGTTGGTGTGTTCAGTGCCAAGAGTAATCCTCATTTTCTTCTCAATGAAAAGCTTACTTAGCATGGCCCTGTACACTTTTCCAAACATCTGGTCAGAGACAATTCTATTAGGAGTGTATCATTGGGCTTGCCTGGACTGTAATCTACTCGATCAGACCATCAACATTTCTCCCCGACAATAAATAACTTACAGTGACAATTTAACATCTAAACACACACTTAAAACCAACCTAAGTAAGTTTTTAAAATAAAGTTCAAGATAAGTGTTAACACAGAACATTCAAATGAGCAAAATAAATTAATAGTCCATTGTAATATTGCAGTATAATTCAACACCTTTTCATTGGTAACCAACACAGAACTATTTTGGGGTTCCCTTTTTTATGATGATAGCTTCTAGTTTGATTTTAAGTTTCAAGAAATCAGAATAAAGTTGACCATGTAAAGCCATGAATAACTTACAGATCAACATAGCCAGTCTGCCAAAAGTCTTGTAAACTGGATGGGAGGGCTTGTCTCCCCTCTGTTTTTGCAACCAACATTTGCATACCAAGTATGCATAACCTATCATGTTTACAGTCATGGTCTATAATACCCAGTGGGAATAATCCAGGAATAAGCTTCACGCTTTCTTTCCAGGTGATATCCAACCCATTTTGATTGTCCCTCAGGACAGCTGACAGGCCATGGCACAACAGGAATATATGCATCCTGTCCCTTCTTACCTTCCTGATACATCTACAGCAAATCGAGGACACATCTGGAAGTAACACAGCCAACTGTGAAGGGTTGTAAAATACTTAGTAACACTGTACAGCTATATAACTGAGGCAGCTTTCCCCATGCTTCCTGAGAAAGAGGAATTTGAAACCCCCCTTCCTGAGCAGTAGCCATTAGTATCTTATATGAACTACTTAACTGCCCATTCTTGAGATGCGTAGTATCTATATTATCCATGAGATCAAAGGACAGAAATAGAGTACTGTCTCAGTCCCACTGTACTCATCCCTCATTAGACCCATTATAGAATACAACGCCCCATTTGGTATGTACCTCTCAAGACATCTGCAACAACTGGAAAGGCCGCAGAATTGCCTCACTAAAAGAATCACAGGCCTAAAGCAGATAACCTATGCTGACCGCCTTAAAAAACTCCAGCTATACTCTGTCGCATATCGTCTACTCCGAGGCGATCTCTGCTTAACATACAAGGCCATGTCAAACCCAGAGCTGTTGGACATGCTATCATTTATCAGTCTCATTCCCTCAGAGCCACACGCTCCAGGGATCTAAACCTTGTCATCACAATAAACAAAACATGCTGGGAGGGATAGGTTCCTGACCCAGAGACTCCCCAGACTCTGGAATCGACTGCCCATACATGTCAAGCAGAGCGCCTCTTTGGCCCTCTTCAAAAGGAACCTTGATGATTGAATGGGAGAAAGGAAATTCACCCCGGGGATCACATCAGTCGCCTTGCTAGACAAGGGTCCAGGGAAGTAAACAGTGTAGGAAGAAATAGCCAGGGAATTGTTATGGCTAGGCTTGCATAGGCCCTAGGGCCGATAGCCTAGTACCAACCTATGAGTCCTGACCTCATTAAGTTAAAATTTAGTTACTCCCCCAATTATGTAAACTTCTCCTTGATACACTCACTTCACAATGACCGAAAGCTTCCCAGTGTAGAACTTTCCCACCCACAAAAAGCTGGCTCTAATATATCAGGTGTATACAGGATTTAAACATCCTTCTATCCACATGAGAAAAGTAAGGAAACTTAATTAGCAGATTCTTCCACTTCCTCAAATTTTAAGTATTTAATACTAAGAATTCCTGACAAAGCCTTTCTAGAACTTAGATTCAATTTTATTTTAAAAAAGCAAAAAAAAGACAATTATCGAGTCCTAGCTCTCCACCTATAATGGAGATGGTAATTATTTTCAGCCTAAGGCACAAGAATCTGCAGATAAAGCAAGGAAAAAATAACTGTTAAACAGCAGTTAAATATCATTGAAAATAAGAGAGGTTTACACCTCCTGATAACAGAGGGAGTGAAAAAAAGTTCCATTCTTACAGTACAGTTGTGTACACTTACCATAAATGTAGGTGTTAGAGTGTATTCACTGTTGCAGTCATTACATTTGGGCAATCTGCTGGCAGGTTGCCCTCAGTCGGCCTGAATATCAAAGCCTTGGGTCCTGCGTCGGTTGCTGTTTCCTCTTCCATGACGTCAGGGGTATAAAACATGCAGCCAACGCCATTTTATTCAGTTTTTCTTGCCCCAGATGTCAGGTGCCCCCCCAAATGGGGAGAGAGAGAGAGAGAGAGAAAAAAAAAAAAAAATATATATATATATATATATATATATGTGTGTGTGTGTGTGTGTGTGTGTGTGTGTGTGTGTATATATATATATATATATAAATATAAATAAACAGCAATATATAAACTAATGCACTTTTAGCAACATAAACTTTACCTTCATCTAAAAGCAAATATACCACAAAGGCTTTAGAATATAGTGAAGGAAAGAGAAGTTCCAGAAAAAAGGGGGCTGGCGGGTGGGTAGCCCGTACTGAAACAGTGAATACACTTGAACATCTAAATTTATGGTAAGTATACACAACTGTACTAAGTTCTTCATCTTTCACTGTTGCAGTCACTACATTTAGGTAGAATCCCAAAGCTATGGATGGGAGGATGGAGCTAAATAGCATTAGGAGCGGCTATAAGGCCCTGCAGATCTGCAGTGGCAAAGCCTGCCCTGGACTTAAGAGAAGAGACGCAAATGATAACGCTTTGTGAAAGTATGAAAAGAGCTCCAAGTAGCAGCTTCTAGAATGTCTTTGGTTGGAACTCCTCTGAGAAAAGCTGCTGAGGTAGAAGCAGCCCTGGTGGAATGTGACCCGATTCCCTTGGGCACTGGTTTACCATGATGCAAGTAGCAGAAACGAATGCAGTGGCTTATCCACTTAGAAATAGTCTGCTTTGATATAGCCTTCCCCTCTAATCCTGCAGCAAATGTCACCAGTAGTTGCTCAGACTTTCTTAGAGATATGGTTCTGTTTAAGTAGAATCTTAGTTGTTTGTGTACGTCCAATGAATGCAGAATCCGCTCCCCCTTGTTCTGCGGATTTGGGTAAAATGTTGGCAGGTGAATAGTTTGGTAAAGAGCCACACTGGATACCACCTTAAGCATAAAGGAAGGATTGGTCCTGAGGGACACCCTGTCCGGGTAAAATGTAATAAAAGGCTCCACAACCATGAGGGCCTGTAGTTCTGAAATCCTTCTTGCTGAAGTGATTGCCAAAAGGAAAGCTGTTTTCCAAGATAAAAACTTTATATCAGCAGTAGCTGCTGGTTCAAATGGAGGCAGGGTGAGTTTTTCCAGCACAAAATTCAGGTCCCATGCAGGAGTTGGTGATCTTCTGGGGGGCCTTAAATTTTTGGCCCCTCTAAGATACTGTTTTAGCAGAGGATGAGAAAAGATGGGAGGCTCCGTGTTGTAATGAGCCGAGATGGCAGAGGCATGGATTTTAATTGAAGAAAAAGATAGGCCCTTGTCAAGAATCTCAGTCAAGTATTGTAAAATCTGAGGAATATTTGGTTTTGCTGTGTCCGTCCCTTGTGCTTGGTTCCAAGCACAGAATCTCTTCCCTTTATCAGCATACGATTTTCTAGTACTAGGCCTTCGGGCTTCCAAAATGACATCCATCACAGATTTACTGAGAGGTGTTGTTTGAATAATTACATGATCAGCCATGCTGCCAGGTTCAGAGTTTGGAGCTGAATGTGCAGAATTTGATTGCTCTGTTGAGACAGTAGATGAGGTATTTGAGGCAAGTACCAAGGAGGGAGTTGAGACATATTCCTTAGAATTGGGTACCAGTGCTGGCGAGGCCAGTCCGAGGCAATTAGGATCATTTTTGTTTTTTCCTGTCTGACCTTTAGTAAGGCCTTGGGGAGAAGAGGCAGAGGAGGAAAGGCGTAGACTGATAAGTTTTTCCAACTGAAGGATAGGGAATCCACTTTCCATGCTTGTCTGTGATAAGTCCTTGTGCAGAATTTGTCCAGTTGATAATTTTGGGGAGAGGCAAATGTATGTCTGGGCTCCCCCAATTTCTGTGTTATCATGCTGAAGACGTGTGGATCCATAAGATTTCTGCTTAGGTCGTCTGCCAGATTATTTTGTTTTCCTGGCAGGAGTTGTGCTTGTAGATGTACTTGGAAAGTCAAGGCTGTGTCTCACAATAACATGCCTAGTCTGCAAAGGGGGTAGGAATGTGTACCCCCTGCTTGTTTATGTACCACATAAACGTGGGGTTGTCCGTCTTTATCAGTAGTTGTCCTGGATGAAGTAAGTCCTTGACGGCTGTCAGGGCATTCTGAACAGCTAGCATCTCTTTCTGGTTGATATGCAGATGCATTTGTTTTGGGGTCCATATGCCCTGAATGCATCTCCCCGCAAGGTGGGCGCCCCAAGCATAGTCTGATGAGTCTGTAGTTAGGGTTTGGGTGGCAGGGGGTAGAGTGAAAGACAGTCCCTTGTTTTGGTGACATGTCTCTACCCACCAAAGAAACTCCTGTTGTAGGCAGGGAATGAGAGGAATCATTCGTTTCCAGACTGTGACAATGTTGACTCCATAAACTTTTTAGATACCATTGAAGTTTCCTCATATGCAGTCTTGCATATGGAATTAGTAGAATGCAGGATGCCATGAACCCCAAAGACTGCAGAATTTGTCTTGCAGATAACTGGGTTTTTGTTGCCATCTGTTTGAAGTATATAGTCAGTTGCCTTTGTTTGTCTGGCGTAAGGTAAGCCATCTGGGCAGTTGTATTCAAGCTTGCACCCAGGAATGTAATTTTTTTTAGAGGGTACCAGTTGTGATTTCCTTTTGTTGATTGTGTACCCTAGGCATGTTAAAAGCCTTTCTACAAACGCCAGATGTTGAAGAATGTCCTTGTTCTCTGCTTAAATGAGACAGTTGTCCAAGTTAGGATAGATTTGTACGCTTCTTTGCCGGTAAAATGCAATTACTGGTGCCAGGCACTTTGTAAAGACTCTGGGCGCAGTAGATAAGCCAAAGGGCAGTACAGGGAATTGGTAATGCATAAAACCTGCCTTGAAGCGGAGGTATCTTCTGTACGATTCCCTTACTGGGATATGCAGGTATGCCTCTTAAGTCTAGAGTCACTAACCAAGCGTTCTCGCACAGCATGGGCAGTAGCTGTTGTAAAGTCAGCATTTTGAATTTTGGAATGTCCAAGAACGTGTTCAAAATCGATAAGTCCAGTATTGGATGCCAGGCATCGTCTTTTCTGGGTACCAGGAACAGTCTTGAATAAAAAACCTTGCCCTTTTTCCTGTTCTAGTACTGGTTGAATAGCCTCCATATCTATGAGGGACGTAACTTGTTTCTGAGGCTCTGCCCATTGATTTTGTGGCAGATCTGGCCAACCATTTGGAATTGGCAAAGTATGGAAATTAAATCTGTACCCCTGGGATACTATGTTTAATACCCACTTGTCCTGGGTAATTAAATGCCAATTTTGAGCATGAAGTGCTAATTTTCCCCCCAAGGGGGCTGCCAAAAGATAAGTGCTTGGTGATGGCAGAGGGAAGTTATTGAGACTGTTTACTGTAGGGTTGTGCTTTGTTTTCTCCAGATTTGGAGGTAGAGGCACCCCATTGCTTTGACCTGTAAGAACCCTGTGATTGATATCTAGAGCCTTTTGAGCACCTAGATTTGCCTTGTGAGGCTCTGTTGGACACAGGAAAGGACCAATTTTTAATAGGCCAGTGCCTACTGAATCAGGATGGCTGCACTTGTAAGAAATCTTTTACAGTTTGCATAGATTTAGCTTTGTCTTCCATTTTCTTTAAAACCTCTTCTGCCTTATTACCAGAATATCATGCTGTAAAGGTGCATCCAACAATTTAGCTTGAACATGATCAGGCAGATTTTTCCCCTTGAGCCAAGCATGCCTTCTAATCACAGATCAGTGCAAGAGGCCTCCAAGGAATCAAACCCACATTGCAAAGTATGCTTTCCAACCTGTTCTGCTGCATGCAATAATTCCTGTAATTCTTTATTTTCCACACAATCCGAAATCAACATCTTCTGTTGCAATAAGCCCATAACATGCTGTTGATTTTTAAGCATATGAAACTGGCAGTTTAAGGTCCTAATTGCCAAGGTTGCAGACGTATAAACTTTCTTTCCCCATCTATCCAGCGCCCTGGAATCTCTATCAGAGGGGGTAGGATTTTTGGCTGTAGAGGCCTTTACACCTTTGGGACCCTGTGAGATAGTTTCAGGATCAGCAGGATTTTTGAATAAAAATTTGTGGGAGTCAGGAACCCTGTAATATCTGTCTGCTTTACTAGGAGCCGGAGGTAGGAAATCAGGAGCCATGCTTGAATCCGAAAACACATCATCAACAATGGCTAATACAGGAGGTATAGCCAAAGGCCTATGCTATGTAGGAGGAGGAAATCCCCAAGCCTCTTTTTTGATTGAGAAATCCTGTCTCTCCAATGAAAATGTTCCCTTAAAGTATACAAGGTTTCTTCAAAAGAATAATCCTCAGGAGGAGATGCAGATGGGATGGATTCTTCTGCATCAGAATTCTCATAGGGTGGTATAGAAAATTTCTGATCAAAAGAGGAATCAGAGGAAATAGAAACCTGATCTGAAGATTCATAATCAGTGTCTTGCCTAGGCCACTTAGCTAGGGGGGGTGGGGTGGGAACCCCTGATCAAGGTAATTAAGTCCTCAGCCATTTTGATCATCTGTTTTTTAGGCATAGTGGCCTGAGCACATGGCTTAAAGCATCGTTTTTTTAGACTTAGAAGTTGTTTTTGGCTTTGTTTTTGAAGCTGGCGTCGGTTTTATATAGAAATGTTGAGGCCTGAAAACACCCTCAGAAGCCGGTGCCTGCACAGCAGCTCCAGACCCATCCGAGGGAGAGACATCCGCAGGTTCAATACGCTGAGAATCTCGCAGCATACCAGACTCCGCACAGGTTTTCGGTAGAGTCCTGCAACTCAAAAGTAGCAGGTATCAGGGACTGCGAAAGCGCCTCACTGAGTACCGGCGAACCAGCGACTAGCTTAGGAGAAGCTTCGTCGGTTTTGGACCTTGACGGCCTGTCTTTTTCTTTGCGTTTCTTTTGTGAACTCCGGTAGTCAGATTGCTATCCGACGACATTTCAGGGTAATTAAATCTGGATCCAAAATATTTTGAAGCAAAAATATACGGACGCTTAACAGTGCGTTGGTCAAATCTAGCACAAAACCGACAGCAAGGCACGTTATGATCTGAGCCTAGGCAAGGAATACAGTACAAATGAGAATCCTTATGACATATTTGCTTCCCACAAGTAATGCAATTAACTTTTACTGGCATCAGTAAGGAGCAAGAAAAAGTTTCCCCAACGGGGTACTTGAATTTAATTGAAGACTTCGGTTCTGAAACTTGAATGCGAAAATTTCAGGAGTCGGCCGACTGGCACTTGCGAATTGCTCCTGCTTCGGGCACCGCGCGGCAAGAAAGACTGAATAAAATGGCGTCGGCTGCATGTTTTATACCGCTGATGACCTGACGTCATGGAAGAGGAGACAGCAACCAATGCAGGACCCAAGACTTTGATATTCAGGCCGACTGAGGGCAACCTGCCAGCAGAATACCCAAATGTAATGACTGCAACAGTGAAACACGAAGAACATCATAATGTTCCATCTGTGTTGTTGATTTTCATTTATCGTTGACCTTTGGAACTGTGTTCTGATCCTTGGAACGGGCTTGGCTGCTACACAGCTTGCGCAAGTGAAAAACTCTCAAGCTAAGTCTCTACCCACGATACCCCTTCTCCAGGTAACCTCAGATCAAGTTTCCAGCTACACAGGAGGACAGAAGAATATGTATATGGAATTGAAGAGGCTATGTCCAGGGTCAAACCTGATAAAAGTTACCAGGACAAGTGTCTGATCCTCCAAAGAGTTTGCAGGAGGGGAAGGAGGGTTAGGTGCCAAGGAAAAATGAACAACAACACAGATGGAATGTTATGGTAAGAGCATAACTTGTTTATCTGATGTTGTCAATCTTCATTTATCCTTGACCTTTGGGACAGATTTCCCAACTACTTTAGACCTTCGGTGGCTTTATGGAAGGATACTCCTGAGAACTATAGAGCCAAAGGAAGCCCTTCCCCTGGAGACCAGATCCAATTTGCAATGAGTGATAAAAGGTATGCGGAATAGCTCAGGTTGCTGCTGTGCATATTGCATCCATGGAAGCCTTAGAATGGGAAACAGCAGACGTGGCTATAGCCCTAGTAGAATACGCTCTTACAGGCGCTGGTAATTGGAGATTCTTCTTATTGTAGATGAAAGTAATACAGTTTCTTAACCACCTCGACAAGGTGACTTTTGAAATGGATATCCCCAGAGATGGACCAGAGAAAGAGTCAAATAACTGGTCTGATTTTCTAAACTTTAGTTCTGCTGAGGTAGAAACGTAATTGCCTGTGAACATCCAGCAAATGTAAGCAATATTCACCTTTTCAGAAAATTTTGGAATGAAAACAGGTAAGTCAATGGTTTGATTAAAAAGAAGTTATGTTCTTACCATAACGTTCCATCTGTTTTGTCAATCTTCATTCTTGACTGTTGGGCCTCGGTTCTGTCCTTGGAACCGACTCGGCCATTGTAACAAGCTCACGCCAGCCAGAAACTCTCACAATAAGGCAACCTATAGTGCCTCTCTTCCCTTCTCCTCAGAGTTTTGCCAGTAGAAATAAAATGTTGAAGCTCTGTCTGAGAAACTGCCCTACTACAAAACCAGGACTAGATCCAAACCTCCAGGAGTCTTTGGAAGGGGTTCCTATTACGTTATCGAAAGATAATGCAATCGAACGGCCAAAACATTGAAACAGCCGCATTTCGAAGTTCGCATTGTGGGATCGCAGTACAATGAAGATTAGGATGTTTGCCCTTTCCTCATTGTAGTGCGATCTCGGAGTTGGAATATATATAGCTTCGATATTCAGTCGTTTCGATGTTTTGGCCGTTCGATTATATTATCTTTCGATAACATAATATGAACCCTTTAGAGGGGGTTGAAGGGTGGAATGTGAAGAATGACTGAAGATCAACAACACAAATGGAACGTTGTGGTAAGAACATAACTTCTTTATCTGATGCTGTCAATCTTCATTCATTCTTTGACTGTTGGGACAGAGTCCCTAGCTACTTTATGTCCCGGGGGGCCCTATGGAAGGATATTCCTGAGAAAGTACAGTTGTGTACCTACCATAAATGTTGATGTTAGAGTGTATTCACTGTTGCAGTCATTACTCTTGGGTTATCCTGCTGGCAGGGTACTCTCAGTCGGCCAGAATTCCAAAGTCTAGGTCCGACGACGGTTCCTGTCACCTCTTCCCTGACGTCAGTGCACGAGGGGTATAAAAGATGCAGCCAACGCCATTTTCTTCAGTTTTTCTTGCCCCAGATGTCAGGTGCCCCAATTGGTAGGCTGAAAAATATGCCAATAAAAAATGCATGCATAAAAATAACATTTCCTTCATCTACAAGCAAATACACCAAATAGGTTGTATAGGATAGAGAAGTGTAGGTAAGTCCCAGCACAGAAAAGGGGGATGGTGGGTTGGTAACCTGGACTGCAACAGTGAATACACTTGAACATCTACATTTATGGTAGGTACAAAACTGTACTATGTTCATCGTGTTTCATTGTTGCAGTCATTACTCTTGGGTAGAATCCCAAAGCTGAGGATGGGTGGCTGGGCTAAATAGGATTAGGAGAAACTGCAGTGGCAAAGCCTGCTCTGGACTTAGAGTAAAGAGGTAAGTGGTAGTGCTTTGTGAAGGTGTGCACTGAACTCGAAGTTGCAGCCTTTAAGATATCTTTGGTTGGTAATCCTCTGAGGAAGGCTGCTGAAGTGGCTGCTGCTCTGGTGGAATGAGGCCTAATACCCTTAGGTACTGATTTGCCATGTTGAAAATAGCAGAAACGGATGCAGTGGCCTATCCATTTAGAAATGGTCTGTTTTGAGATAGCCTTTCCTTGTGATCCTGCAGCATATGATACTAAAAGTTGCTCAGTCTTTCTGAAAGCCTTAGTTCTGTCCAAGTAGAAGCGTAACTGCCTGTGTATGTCCAAAGAGTGAATGGTTTGGTTGAGGGCCACACTGGACACCACCTTAGGCATAAATGTAGGGTTTGTCCTCAGAGAAACCCTGTCTGGATGAAAAATGATGAAAGGTTCCACAGCCATGAGTGCTTGTAACTCCAAGACTCGCCTTGCAGAGGTTATTGCTAGGAGCAGAGCTGTTTTCCAGGATAAGAATTTTATATCTGCTGTTGATGCTGGCTCGAAAGGAGGCAGTGTGAGTTTTTCCAAAACATAATTGAGGTCCCAGGCCGGAAGTGGTGCTCTCCTTGGAGGCCTAATGTTTTTGGCCCCTCTGAGGTACTGCCTTATTAAAGGATGAGAACAGATAGGTGGTTCCGTATTGTAATGGGCTGAAATGGCAGAGGCATGAATCTTAATTGATGAGAAAGAAAGGCCTTTGTTCAACATCTCAGTTAGGCATTGTAAAATCTGAGGGATATTTGGTACACACGTGTCAATGCCCTGTTCCTGGTTCCAAGCACAGAATCTCTTCCATTTTTCTGCATAAGATTTTCTGGTACTGGGCCTCCTAGATAACATCCATAACAGCTTTTGAAAGAGAAGTATTCTGAATGGCTACATTATCCGCCATGCTGCCAGATTTAAGGTCTTGAGTTGGCTGTGCAGGATCTGATTGTTTTGTTGGGTCAGCAAGTGAGAAGTTTGAGGCAATATCCATGCTGGACCTTGAGACAGGTTCTTTAGGATTGGGTACCAGTGCTGGCCTGGCCAGTCTGGTGCAATCAGTATCATTTTTGGCTTCTCTTGTCTGACCTTTAGGAGTACCCTGGGAAGGAGAGGTAGTGGGGGAAAAGTATATACTGTTAAGATTTTTCCAGCTGAATGATAGGGTGTCCACTTTCCATGCTTGCTTGTGATAAATCCTTGTGCAAAATCTCTGCAACTGGCAGTTGTGAGGTGAGGCAAATAGATCTATGTCTGGGCATCCCCATTTCCTTATTATCATGCTGAAGACTTGTGGATCCAGTTTCCATTTGTGGGGATCCATGAGGTTTCTGCTTAGTTCGTCTGCCAGAGTATTTGTTTTTCCTGGCAGGAACTGTGCTTGCAGTTGAACTTGAAAAGCCACTGCTGTGTCCCATAAGGTCATTGCCTGTCTGCAGAGGGGGTAGGAATGTGTACCTCCCTGCTTGTTTATGTACACCACATGACCGTAGTGTTGTCTGTCTATCAGTAACTGTCCTGGATGAAGCAGGTCCTTGAAAGCTATCAGTGCATTTTGAACAGCTAGCATCTCTTTTTGATTGATGTGAAGATGCATCTGGTTTGCAGGCCATGTGCCCTGAATACATTTTCCTGCCATATGGACCCCCAGGCATAATCTGTTGCATCCGTTGTCAGTGTCTGTCTGGCTGTGAGTAAACTGAATGGCAGACCCTTGTTGTGGTGACAGGCTTCTGCCCACCATCGAAACTCCTGTTGTAGGCAGGGAATGAGTGCAATTACTGTCTCCAGGCTGTGGCAATGCTGAGTCCAAACACTTTTTAGATACCATTGTAGTTTCCTCATATGCAGTCTGGCATATGGAATTAGTAGAATGCAAGATGCCATGAAACCCAAGGCCTGCAAGATTTTCCTTGCAGATAAGTGGGCTTTTGTTGCCAATTTCTTGAAGTAAGTAGTCAGTTGCTTTTGCTTGTCTGGCGTGAGATAAGCCATATGGGCAGTTGTATTTAAGCTTGCACCCAGGAATATTATCTCTTGAGAGGGCACTAGTTTTGATTTCTTTTTGTTTACTGTGTACCCTAGGCCAATTAGTAATCTTTTTACAAACGCCAGATGCTTTAGAAGAGTGTTTTTGTTCTCTGCTTGAATTAGGCAGTCGTCCAAGTAGGGATATATTTGAATTCCTTTTTGTCTACAAAACGCAATTACTGGTGCCAGGCATTTTTTGAAGACCCTGGGTGCAGTAGATAAGCCAAAGGGCAGTGCAGAGAATTGGTAATGCATTGAGCCAGCTATGAATCTGAGGTATCTTCTGCAAGATTGTCTGATTGGGACATGCATGTATGCCTCTTCTAGGTCCAAAGTTACGAGCCAAGCCTTCATGCCCAGCATGGGCAGCAGCTGCTGTAGGGTCAACATCTTGAATTTTGGAACTTCCAGAAACGTATTTAGTATAGACAGGCCCAGTATTGGTCTCCAGGTTTTGTCCTTTCTGGGTACTAGGAAAAGTCTGGAGTAAAATCCTTGCCCCTGCTCTTGTTGTGGAACTTGCTGAATGGCCCTCATGTCCATGAGGGCTGTAATTAGTTTTTGTGCCTCTGCCCATTGATTGTGTGGCAGGTCTGGCATACCTTTTGACCTTAGTAGAGTGTGAAAATGGAACCTGTAGCCTTGGGACACTATGTTCAGGACCCATTTGTCTTGGGTAACTATTTGCCAATTTGATGGAAAAAGTGCTAGTTTTCCCCCTAAGGGGGCTGCCAAAAGAAAAGTGCTTGGATCTGGTAGAGGAAAGTCATTGGGACTGTTTCCTGTAAGGTTGTGATTTGTCTTCTCCGCTTTTTGAGGTAGGAGCACCCAGTTGTTTAGGCCTGTATGAGCTTTGGGGCTGAGATCTGCCTCTGGGACGCCTGTATCTGCCTCTTTGTGGTCTGTCTGACACTGGAAAGGACCAATTTTTAGAAGGCCAGTTCCTGCTAAACCTGGGTGGCTGTACCTGTAAGAAATCCTTGATTGTCTGCATGGAATTTGCTTTATCCTCCATTTTTTTCAACACCTCTTCTGCTTTAGTACTAAAAGTATCATGCTGTAATGGTGCATCTATTAATTTTGCTTTAACATGATCAGGCAGATTCTGTTCCTTTAACCAAGCATGCCTTCTAATAACAGAACCCGTAACAGCGGCCCTGCAAGAGGCCTCCAGTGAATCATAACCACATTGCAAAGTATGCTTTCCCACTTGTTCAGCTGCATGCAATAAATCCTGCAATTCCTTGTTCTCTGAACATTCAGTATTTGTCAACAATTTCTGTTTAAGCAGTGACATTAAATATTGCTGATATTTAAGCATATGAAACTGACAATTTAAAGCCCTTACAGCCAGGGTAGCAGAAGTGTAGACTTTTTCCCCCATCTGTCTAGAGCCCTAGAATCCCTATCAGAGGGGACAGGGTTTTTTGCAGTGGAAGCTTTAACCCCTTTGGGACCCTGAGATATAGTTTCTGGATCAACAGCGGGTTTTTGTATAGGAATTTATGAGAATCCGACACCCTGTAATATCTGTCTGGCTTAGCAGGTACAGGGGGTAAAGAGTCGGGGGACAGGCCGGACTCTGAAAATACATCATCTACAATGTCTAGAACAGGTAGAATAGCAAGGGGTCTGTGCTGAGTAAGTAGCAGAACGTCTCTGAGCCTTTTCTTAGATTCAGAAAAATCTTGGCTCTCCCAGTGGAAATGCTCCCTCATAGTATGCATGGTTTTCCCAAAAGAATAATCCTCAGGAGGAGAGGCTGAAGGAATGGATTCTTCAGCATCAGAATCCTCATAGGGAAGCATGGAGTAATCTTGTTCAGAAGAAAAATCAGAGGAAATAGAAACCTGACCAGAAGAATCATACTCTGTCTCTTGCCTAGGCCTCTTAACAGGAGGGGGGATGGGAGACCCTGATCAAAGTAATTAGGTCTTCGGCCATTTTGAGCATCTGTTTTTTAGGCATGGAAATCTGAGTAGGAGAATTCTGTACTTGTTTCTTTGTCTTTAGAGCTGCTTTAGTCTTTGTCTTTGAAGCTGAAGATGGCTTAATATATAGTTGTGTAGGTCTGAAGACACCCTCAGAAGCCGATGCCTGCTCAGCGGCTCCGGACCCATCTGAGGGAATGATTTCCGAGTGTCCAATACCTTGAGTATCCAGAGGCCCAGTCGGCTCCACGTGGGAGTCGGTAGCGGCCTGTGGCTCTGAGGTAGCGGGCGCCAGGGGCTGCGAAAGCACCTCACTGAGAACTGGCAACTGGCATAGCAGAGGCCTCGTCGGTTTTGGACCTTGGATGCCTATCCTTTTCCTTGCATTTTTTGTAAACTCCAGTTGTCGGCTGGTCCGACAGCATTATATAATTAAATCTTAGGCCAAAGTAATGAAATGCAAAATCGAACAGATGCTGGATAGTCATCATCTTTCGGCTGTTCCCGTTAGGGGTCGCCACAGCAGATCACCTGTTTCCATTTCTTCCTGTCCTCTGCATCTTGCTCTGTCACACCAACCACCTGCATGTCCTCTCTCACCACATCCATAAATCTTATCTTAGGCCTTCCTCTTTTTCTGTTACCTGGTAGCTTCATCCTTAGCATCTTTTTCCCAATATACTCAGCATCCCTCCTCAGCACATGTCCAAACCAATGTAATCACGCCTCTCTGGCTTTGTCTCCAAAGCTTCCAACCTGGGCTGACCCTCTAATATAGTTATTCCTAATCCTGTCCACCCTCGTCACACCCAGTGCAAATCTTGGAACCGATGCTGGATAGTGCGTTGGTTAAATCTAGCACAAAACCGACAGCTAGCAACGTTGTGATCAGGGCCTAGGCAAGGAATACAGTAAAAGTGAAAATCCTTATGAGGTATTTGCTTCCCACAAGAAATACAATTGTTAAATTTTTCTGACATCGGTCTGGAGCAAGAAAAAAGTTTCCCTAACGGGGTACTTAGCTTTAATGAAGACTTCGGTTCTGAAATTCGGATTGGAAAATCTCAGGAGTCGGCCGACCAGCACTTGCGAACTGCTTTTGCTTCGGGCACCACGTGGCAAGAAAGACTGAAGAAAATGGCATCGGCTGCATCTTTTATACCCCTGGTGCACTGACGTTGGGGAAGAGGCGACAGCAACCGACGCTGGACCTAGACTTTGGAATTCTGGCCGACTGTGGGTAGCCTGCCATCAGGATAACCCAAGAGTAATGACTGCAACAGTGAAACATGATAAACATCCACAGAGCCAAAGGATGCTCGTTCCCTGGTATGTGGGGTAGCCCAAGTTGCTGTTGCCAAAATGTCATCCACAGAGGCTCTAGAATGAAAGGCTACTGAAGTGGAAACTGATCTGGTAGAATGAGCCTCGACCTTAGTTGACAGGTTCAGTTTATTTTGGTCATAAACAAAAGTGATGCAATCTCTCAGCCATTTTGATAAGGTAACTCTGGAAACTGGTTTGTCCAGCTGAGTGCCTGAAAAGGATATAAACAATTGGTCTGATTTTCTAACCGATTTCATTCTATTAAAGTAAAAACGTAATTGCCTGTGTACATCCAACAAATGTAAAGAATATTCTCCCTTGTTTGAGAAGTTTGGGAAGAAAACAGGTAGGACTACAGAATGATTAATATTTGAGTCCAATACAACTTGGGAAGGAAAGATGAGTTTAAGTCCTAAGTGATGCTCTCTGTTTGTGAAAGATGACATTAAGTAAAGCCATGGAACATATCATCATGGAACTCAAACAAAGAAATTAATAACCTCCAAACTCTGGATCCCACCCAGTTCGGGTTTGTGAAAGGCAGATCATGCCTCCTGAACCTGATCGACTTCTTTGAGGCAGTCACCAAAGCCGTAGATGAGGGTAAAGTGGTTCACACAGCCTATCTTGACCTCGCCAAGGCTTTCGACACCACCCCCCATTCTGGAATTATAGCTAAACTCAATAAACTAGGCATAAATCCCTATGTCACAAGATGGGTTGCCAACTGGCTCACTGACAGAACCCACGCTGTAAAAGTTGCAGACTCCAAATCTGACCTCAAACCAGTGACAAGTGGAGTACCACAGGGTTCCATCCTGGGACCGGGACCGCTCCTGTTTGGTATCTACTTCTCTGAAGTACAGACTAACACAGAAGGCCACTGGCTAACGAAGTCAGGAGCCATAGTCAAGTCCCCAAATGATGTGAACATCCTACAGAAGGGCCTCTCTCAGACAGATGCCTAGTATCAGAGCCATGGCCTCAAGCTCAATGCCAAAAAGTGCAGTGTCATCCCCTTTGGTAAAAACTCTGTACCCATGAACTACCACATAGGCAGCAATCTACTTAACACCAAATGCGTGATAAGAGACCTTGGGACCCAGGTGGACAGTAGTCTCTCCTTTGATAGTCACATTGCCACAGTAGTCAGGAAGCCCTTCTAAGTGGCACACCTCATCATAAAAGGGTTCTCGTCCAGGAAAAAAGAGGTCATTGTTACCCTCTACTCATCACTCATTAGACCCATTATAGAGTACAACGCCCCTTTTGGAATGTACCTCAAGACATTTGCAGCAGCTGGAAAGGCCACAGAAGTACCTCACAAAGAGGATTACTGGACTCAAACAAATGCCCGACACTGACCGCCTCAAAAAACTCCAGCTTTACTCCATAGCATATCGCCTACTCAGAGATGATCGCTGCCTAACATATAAAGCTATGTCAAACCCAGAGCTGTTGGACATGCTACACCTAAAGAAATCCCAATCCCTCCGAGCTACACACTCTAGGGACCTAAACCTTGTCACCACAATAAACAGGACATGCTGAAGGGATAGATTCCTATCCCAGAGACTTCCCATACTGTGGAACAGGCTACCCATCTATGTCAAGCACAGTTCTTCATTAGCACTCTTCAAGAAAAATCTTGATGAGTGGATGGGAAATAGGAAATACACCCCAGGAATCACTTCTGTGTCTCTGCTCTTCAGTAGCACAGGAAAATAACTTTCTTGGGTGGCGTAAGCCAGGGAACCTTGTTGGCTAGGCTTGCATAGGCCCTTGGGCCGATAGGTTCATAGGTAGGTACTAGGCTATGATATATGGACATTTCAAACACAAAGCCTGCAATGCTGATATTTTCCTGGATGGGAAATAGGAAATACACCCCAGGAATAACTTCTGTGTCTCTGCTCTTCAGTAGCACAGGAAAATAACTTTCTTGGGTGGCGTAAGCCAGGGAACCTTGTTGGCTAGGCTTGCATAGGCCCTTGGGCCGATAGGTTCATAGGTAGGTACTAGGCTATGATATATGAACGTTTCAAACACAAAGTATGTAATGCTGATATTTTCCTGACTAACATGGCTACCAGGAAAAGGGTCTTCCAAGATAATAATCTGGCTCAAAGGGTTGATGGATTAAACTTTGCAAAACTAATAATTCCAACGTTCAATGGGTTCTTTAAAAGGTGGTTTCAAATGCAAAACTGCTTTCAGGAAGGTTTTGAAAAGGAGATGGGACATTAAGTAAAGGTCATCAAAGCCATTATGAAAATCTGTAATAGCAACTAAATGAACTCTAATAGTAGAAGCTGAGGCTCTTGACTGGAATATAGTTGATACATATTCTAATACCTTATTGATAGAGTTTGAAAAGAGGTCAATTCTTTCTGCAAGAGACCAAAGCACAAATCGGTTTCATTTACTAAGATAAAGTCTTCTGGTGGATGGTTTATGGGAAGCCAGAAGTATTTTCTGTACTGGGGAAGATGGATTATTCTGCCTAGCAATAACCGGAAGTGTAGGTTGGGATGGACCATTCCCTGCAAATGAGACAACAGGTCTGGGGTTGGGTCCACAGTACATGGACGGTGAACGAGGTGAGGCCAGAGAAAGGGGAACCAGACTTGGCGGGGCCAATGAGATTCATCTTGCTTCTCAATCGTTGGGCTTTCTGCAAAAACTGAGCTGAGGAAGCAGGAGGAAAGGTGTAAAGCAGTTCCGGGGGTCAATTGTGTAGAAGAGCATTTCTCGGGGACTCCCCCTGAGGGAGGGATAGGGCAAAGTAGCTGGTGCACTTGTGGTTTATGGCAGATAATGGAGGGTTCCACAGCCATAAGGGCCTGTGACTCAGACACTCTTCTTGCTGAATTGATGGCTAGAAGGCTGTTTTCAAAGAGAGGAATTTTAACTCTGCTGTAGCAGCAGGCTCAAAAGGGGGACGCGTGAGCTTCTCTAGTACAAAGTTAAGGTCCCAGGCAGGAGTGGGAACTCTCCTTGGGGGGGGGGGGGTCTTAAATGGTTAGCTCCTCTCAGGAACTGTTTGATCAGAGGGTGAGAAGAGGGGTGGCTCAGTATTGCAATGAGCGGAGATGGCAGAGGCATGAATCTTAATTGATGAGAAGGATAGGCCTTTGTGCAGCAGCTGTGCTAGACAATCTAGGATTTGAGGTAAGGTGTGTCATTTCCTTGAGACTGGCTCCAAGAACTATTTTTTCCACTTTTCTGATTAGGATTTCCTAGTACTAGGCCTCCTGGCTTCAAGGATGACATCCAGCATCTGTTTGCTGAGAGCTGCTGGTGATGTATTCAGGGAATAAGCCAGGCTGCCAGGATCAGGGTTTGCAGCTGAGGATGCAAAATCTGTCCCTCCTGCTGGGACAGCAGAGAGGGAGTCTGATGTAGGTGCCAGGGTGGCACTGCTGTCAGACTGAGTAGGAGTGGGTATCAGTGTTGGAGTGGCCAGACTGGTGCAATAAGGATTGTCCTTGCCCTGTCCTGTTTGATGTTGAGTAGTACTTTTGAGAAGAGGGGCAGAGGGGGAAAGGCATAGAATGAGAGTTTTTCCCATGTAAAGGATAGGGCATCCACTTTCCATACTTGGCTATGGGGAGTTCTGGTGCAAAATTTGCTCAATTGATGGTTTTGGAGGGAAGCAAAGAGGTCCACTTCTGGTGTCCCTCATCTGTGGATTAGAAGTTTGAATGAATTGGGTTCCAGTTTCCACTCGTGTGGGTCCATAAGATTTTTGCTCGTCATCTGCCAGTGAATTTTGTTTGCCTGGCACGAATTGAGCTTGCAGGTGCACTTGGTTGCTCAAGGCTGTGTTCCACAGAGCCATGGCTAACCTGCAGAGTGGGTAGGAATGAGGTCCCCCCTGCTTGTTTATGTACCACATGACTGTGGTGTTGTCTGTCTTTATCAAGAGCTGTCCTGGATGGTAAGGTATATGAAGGTTGTCAGAGCATTCTGTACAGCTAACATTTCTTTTTGATTGATATGCAGATGCATTTGTACTGGGCTCCATTTGCCTTGAATGCATTTGCCTGCCATGTGAGCCCCCCCCCCGTGCATAGTCTGATGCGTCTGTTGTCAGGGTATGGGCAGCAGGAGGTTGAGTGAAAGGGAGTCCCTTGTTGTGGTTGCATGCCTCTGCCCACCAAAGGAACTCTGCCCTTAGACAAGGAATGATAGGAATCAGTGTTTCCAGGTCCTGAGAAAGTTGACACCAGAGACTTTTTAAGTACCACTGAAGTTTCCTCATATGCAGTCTTGCACATGTAATTAGTAGAATGCAGGAGGCCATGAACCCTAGGGCTTGCAGCATTTTTCTTGCAGATAGCTGGGTTTTGGTGGCCATTAGTTTGAAGCAGTTTGTCAAATAAACCTGTTTTTCTGGTGTTAGGAATGCCATCTGGGAAGTTGTGTTCAAGCTTGCTCCCAGGAATACAATCTTTTAGCTGGGTACCAGATGTGACTTCTTTTCATTGATGGTATACCCAAGAGAAGTTAAGAGTCTCTCTAGAAATGTCAGGTGCTTTAGTAGCAATTCCTGACTGTCCGCCTGAATCAGGCAATCGTCCAAGTATGGGTAAATCTGAATGTTTCTCTGCCTGCAGTATGCAATGGCTGGAGCCAGGCACTTTGTGAATACCCTGGGCGCAGTAGATAAGCCAAAGGGAAGTTCAGAGAACTGATAGTGCATAGAGCCTGCCCTGAAATGTAGACATTTCCTGTAAGATTCCCTTATGGGGATGTGCAGGTAAGGTTCTTTTCAGTCTAGGGTGACCAGCCAAGAGTCCTTGGCTAGCATAGACAGCAGCTGTTGGAGTGTAAGCATTTTGAACTTTGGTACCACCAGGAAGGTGTTGAGAACTGACAGATCCAGGATAAGGCGCCAAGAGTTTTCTTTTCTGGACAACAGAAACAGTCTGCAGTAGAAACCCTGTCCCCTTTGTTCTGTTGGAACAGGTTGAATAGCCCTGATACTGAGAAGAGAAAGTACTTGCATTTGGGCCTCTGCCCACTGGTTTGCGGGAAGGTCTGGCAATCCACTTGGGGTTGGCATTGAATGGAAGTAAAATCTGTATCCCTGGGATACAATGTTTAAGACCCAACTGTCCTGGGTAATGTATTCCCAGTTTTTTGCATGCAGGGCGAGTTTTCCTCATAGGGATGCAAGTACTTGAGCATGACTGGGAAGGATGCACGACAAGTTATTGTGAACTTTTTCCATAAGAGGCTGGCTTACCACTCTGTTTTTGAGGTGGGAGCACTCCATTGTTTAGGTCTGTGCATACCCTGAGACTGTAATCTTTGTGGTCTGCTGCCCCTGGGTTTGGACTGAAGGCCTGGGAGGGACCATTTCTTCGAAGGCCAATGCCTACTGAATCTAGGTGGCTGTACCTGTAAGAAATCTTTAACAGTTTGCATAGATTTGGCTTTTTCTTCCATCTTTTTAAGAACTTCTTCAGCTTTTGTGCCAAACAAACATTCTAGATTTAATGGAGCATCTAGTAATTTTGCTTTGACATGGTCTGGCAAGATTTGTTCCTTCAGCCAAGCATGCCTTCTCAGAACAGACCCAGTGACAGCAGCCCTGCAAGATGCTTCTAAGGCATTAAATCCACACTGCAAGTTATGTTTACCAACTTGGTAAGCAGAATTCATTAACTCTTGTAAATCTTTACTTTCTGCACAATCAGGAACCAACAACATTTTTTTGTTTAATTAGTTCCATTATATGCTGTTGGTACTTCAACATGTGAAACTGACAATTTAAAGCCCTGATGGCAAGTGTTGCAGAGGTATACACCTTTTTACCCCATCTGTCTAAAGCCCTTGAATCCCTGTCTGAAGGTGTAGGGTTTAGGTTGTAGTAGCCTTAATACCTTTAGGTCCTTGGGAAATGGTCTCTGGATCCGCAGTAGGACTTTTAGAGAGAAATTTGAGAGACTCGTGTACTCTGTAGTGCCTGCCAGGCTTTCTAGGAGCTGGAGGTAAAGTATCAGCGGGTAAGACTTGATTCCATGAAGACATCATCGACAATATCCAGGAGAGGGGGTACAGCTAGAGGCCTGTGCTGAGGCAAGTCTAAAAATTCCCCGAGTCTCTTTTTTGACTGAGAGTAGTCCTGGCATTCCAGAGGAAATGCTCTCTTAGGGTACATGCAAGGTTTCACCGAAAAAAAAAATCCTCTGGAGGGGAGGCAGAGGGAATGGAATCTTCTGTATCTGAATCCTCATAGGTGGATAAGGGTATGTCCTGGTTATCAGAGGGATCAGTCATCAGACTCATGGTCCGTAGAATCAGAAGGAAAATCAGTTCTTTGTCTTCGAGTGGGGGAAGGCTGGCTTCCCCTAATTAAAGTAATAAAGTCTTCAGCCATTCTAAGCATTTGTTTCTGAGGCATGGGAGTTTGATAATGGGCTTTGGTCTTCTGTTTCCTAGGCGTAGTGTGAATTCTGGGCCTGAGAAATTTGGTGGTTTTAGTCAAAAACAAAGTAGTTGGTTTAATACGAACATCGGAAGGCCTGAATACACCCTCAGAAGCCGGTGCCTGCACAGTGGCTCCGGACTCATCCAAGGTAGAGACATCCACTGGTTCCATAGTTGAAGCATCTCGTGGCATACCGGACTCCGAATGGGTCTCAGTAGAGGCCTGCGAATCTGTAGAAGAGGGCATCAGGGGCTGCAAAAGCGCCTCACTGAGTACTGGCGACTAGCTTAACGGAAGCGTCAGCAGTTTTGGACCTACGAGGCCTGTCTCTGTCTTTATCCTTGCGTTCATTTTGGAAGATCAGCAGTCAGATGGCTTAAAGCCATTTCGGAATACGGAGAAGAAGAGCGAAAGAATTTAGCGGCAAAGATAGCCCGATGAATAGTTTGGGCACTAAACAAGGCACAAAACCGACAATGAGGAACGTCGTGGTCTGGGCCTAAATAGGTGATGCAGTAAGAATGAAAATCTCTGTGAGGTATTTGCTTTCCACAGGGAAGACAATTGTTAACTTTTTCTGAAATCGGTTAGAGCAAGAAAAAAGGATACCCAACGGGGTACTTAGCTTTAGAAGACTTCAGGTTTGAAACTCGAAAAATGAAAATTTCAGGTAGCGGCCGACCAGCACTTGTGAACTGCTTCTGCTTCGGGCTCCCACGGGGCAAGAAAAGCTGGTGTAATGGCATCGGCTGCATGTTTTATACCCCTGACGTCATGGAAGAGGTGACAGCATCCGATGCAGAAATCCCAAGACTCTGGTATTCGGGCCGACTGAGGGCTACCTGCAGGCAGATAACCCAAGTGTGATGACTGCAACAGTAAAACATGAAGAACATCGACCATTATGCGGAAAGGAGCCACTGCAGGATTCTCATGTGCAGCCTCACCAGTGGTACTAATGTAATGGCAGCCGCCATGGAGACTAAGAGTTGCAGTACAAGATGTGCTGGTACATAGGTCTGAGGAAGAAGGTCTTGGATCTGGTGTCTTTTTTCGAAAGCCTGTGAGGGGGGAGCAAAACTTGACAGGATGTTGTGTTGAAGACCGCTCCAATAAATTCCAGTGTCTTCGTTGGAGACATTTGAGATTTGTTCTTGTTGACTGTAATCCCCAGGCGGAGAGCAAGACCTTGAGTGTAAAGAGAGGCTGTGGACTAGGAGATTCCTGGTCGGAGCGGTAAGGAGCCAATCGTCTAGATAAGGAAAAACCTGAAATCCTTGTAGTCGAAGATGAGCTACCACAACTGCCATACATTTGATGACCACTCGGGGGGGGGGGGGGGGTAGTGATTGCCTCCCAGCCGGAAGCGAAGAAACCTCTAGGAGCGGTGATCCATCTTTATGTGGTAGTACGTGTCCTGGAGGTCTATAGAGCACATCCAGTTGTCCCTCCTTAGGAAGGGAAGAATGGACTGTACCGTGACCATCGGAAATTTCTGAGGTTTGATAAATTTGTTCAATAGGCTAAGATCCAGGATTGGTCTCCAGTCCCCTGTCTTTTTTGGCATTAAATAAAAACCTCGAGTAAAACCCGAATCCTGTCCAGTCTGGTGGGACTGGTTGGATGACTCTTTTTCTTAGCAGCTTTTCTATTTCTAAGGCTGCTAATTCCCTCTGATTGGGTGGTACAGTGGGGATTCGTTTGACGGGTTTGGGAATTAAATCGAATGGTATTTGGCAGCCTCTGGATATTGTTCTCTGCACCCAAAATATCGGCAGTAATAAGATGCTAGGCTGGCAGGTGCAGAGAAAAATGACCCACGACTGCTTCCAGAGGAAAGCAATCGGGCCACTGCTCAGGAGCACTGGTAGGGTCTGCCGGAGAAAGAATCTCCAGCGCCTTGGTTACGCGGATCCCCTCTAGCCTGAAAGGGGCGTCTTCCATATGAGTTGCCCCTTCTACCCCCAGGGGAATTGTTCACCACGAGCGTCATGAAAAGATCCTTGGGATTTCTTGAACCACATTTTTTTCTTCCATTCTGGTTCCTGGAGTAGGACCTCTGGGGGTTGGAAAAGCGAATGCCCACAGCAGACAAGGTATTTCCGTCTTTCTCACTACGTGCAAGTGTGTCTCGTACTTTGGGTCACAAAAGTGCAGATCCGTTGACAGGTGCACTGACGAAGGAAGATTTAAAGGGGTCTGCGAAGTCACACAACCGCATCCAAGCATTACGTCTCATGACAATGCCTGATGCGGCAGCTCGAGCTGCCCCCTCAGTGGTGTGAAATATCAAACATATCGAGGAGATGGATTCAAGGGTCGCTAGCTGCGAGGTGACAGTGTCACGCAACTCATCAGGCAGTACCCCCACCAAAGAGGAAGACATTTCGGAAATTAGGTCTCTTAGGAGGCGAGTAGTGTGCCAGACAGTTCGGCGACTGAATGGCGAAGGTCGCTGAATCATAGGTCTGCTTCCCTAGTCTGTCCATGGTCCCGGACTCCCTGTTCAGAGGACGGACAGTGGAACTATCGCTTCTGCCAGTTCCCTCTTGGTGGCCACCACCACGACCACAGAATCAACTGTCAACTGCTTGAACCAGTGGGGCTGGTCTTCAGGTGTAGATAGAATTTTGTCTGGCCTCCAGGGGACAGGTTCTACATTGTCAGGGGCCTTCCAGGCATGCTGCACAATGAGCTTAACAAGGTTATCTGCCGGTGGGGTCACCTAGGAAATAGATGGCCGGGCATGGAAGGACTGCAAGAACACTAATCCTCAGAAGAAGGGCTAGAGGACTTCCAGTCTCCGCGCTGCTTGAAGATTTCGAGAGTGTCTCTAAATGAGACGTCATCTGGGGGAGACCGTGGGGACCCGCCGCCCTCATCACAATCATGTCTTCGGTGATGGATTCCTCCAGGGAATCTAGGTGCTTCCTCTTGCACTGTTTCCTCCTGGGTGGCTCCCCAGTGGGATCTTCTGAGAAGGACTCCGGAGAAGGGGTTCCCTTCAAAGGGGGGGGGGGGGTCTTGCGACTCCTGTGCCCGGAGTCCCGAAATAGAGGGTTGGGGGAGGTGCATGCTGGGGGGGGGGTTCTGATACTGATGTCACTGGTGCTAACTGCAAGCCTGCGGAGTCGAGGACCCTCTCCATCACCTGGGCAGCAGGCCCACCCGAGGAGGGATGAGAGCGCAGAACTGGGAAGGACAACCTCGGAACCGGGGTCACACCCCACCCTGAGGAGTCCACCTCCAGGTGAGGAGCGCCGAGAGGACTGGAAGTCGGAGGCGTGGACATAGACGGCAACAGCGAGAAAATAGGCACCGGGCTAGGTACCAAGGTACGGACGGTTCAAGCACTGCTCCGAGAGAGCATCAGCTCCACCTGAGCCGATGCAGCAAGGGTGGTCGGTGCCGACAGGGGAAAAACTGCTGCTGGAGCCGAGACAGTATGCACTGGAGTTGACATCGGTACCAAGATTTCCAGGATCTGGGTAGAGGCTGGAGGAGGATAAACAGGGGAAGATGTAGTAAAAGATTCCGAGCCAAGAATGAAAGAAGGTCTAGCTGGAATGTGCAATCCTCTAGTTGCCAGAAGCTGGTCCACAACCCACACTAGATCTAATTCAGAAAAACTCCTAATGGATCTAAAGGAGGCTGCTGAAGGAGAATCAAATCTTTCTAAAAAGGGGCTAAACCTCTGCCCAAAAAAGGGTCATAAGTTGGAGAGTATCTTGTCCTTGGCAGATATTCGAGTTTTGGAGGCTATGGAGCCAAAGAAACTGTCCGCACCGTGGCCGGGGATGGTGTCGAGGCATGCACAGTCATAGGAGCCAATGTCGGATCCAAGGATGGCACCGAAGTCAGTGGTGCTGAGGTTGGAACTGAAATAGGGGTGAATATCAAGGATGGCACAGAGGGAAAAGATACAGAGCCTGGAGCCGAAGAGGTCTGCGCTGAGGGTGCCGGCGAAACACGGAGCCGACTCGGTTCCATAACTGACTGAGATGTAGGAACAGAGTGACTCCATTTTTCCTTATGTTTTTTGGTCTTTGGAGGAGGTGAGACCTCCAACCCAAATGAAGCCCCTGAAAAAGGTGTCTTGATTAAACCTTTTAAAATAAGCTTATTTTTACTTTCTGCTAGTGTACGATTACTAAAATTAGCACAAATGCCACAGTCAGCTTTAATGTGATCCACGCCCAAATAGTAGACACGAGCATGTGTATCAGAGTTAGGCATCTTACGCCCACACTTGTCACACTGTTTAAACCCCAACTTAGCTTTGTCTGACCCAGTAAGGCTATTCTATAGAAAAAACAAAATAAGGGAGAGAAAAAGTGAGAGAATATCAACGATGGTATTTAAAAAATACCACAAGTGGTAAGGAAGGGCCTGTCAAAGGCAGGAGAGAGGGACAGTTAATGGTAAAAATTAAATTACCAAGGTAAAGTGTAGGGAATAGTATTAGGTTATAGGCGACAGTGAGAAAAGGCTTAATTGACCAAAAAATAAAAAATGTTGGAGAAACTATCTTAAAAATGACAATTTTCTACTTAGCTTTGAGAGAGATGGCTAGCACGTCTGATTAGGAACGAGGCAAACAAGATCTGGAGCAACTAGGAGAGGGCCATTATGGGTAGGTCTTAGCTGAGAGTTTTTGGCTGGCACCACTCGCGCGGACTGTGTTCTAATCTCCCGTCCATAAAACAAACCTCTTCTGAAATTCCACCCATTCTCTTGTCAAGTTAAGGAATTCATTAACTATTTCATTTTGGAGATAAACACCAATGAAAGCAACCATTCTTCCCTAAAGTGAGGCCTTCACTGCAATGTATCTACCCTGTTTACCAACTGACTGCATGTTGTTTGTGTCTTTTGGCTTTTCTCGGTTAGGGGTCGCCACAGCGGAACTCCGGTCCGCTAATGATTAGCAGTAGAGTTTTACATGCTGGCTTGCCGGGCCTAACGCACAACCTTCAACGAAGGAACGCCCATTCACGCATGTTGCTACACAGAAGACGCTCTGAGAATCGAACGAGCAACGTCTGTGAGGCAACAACGCTACCGCAGCACCACCACCGCATGTAGGGATCACAAATAACCCCTTTCTGCAACAACACTGCTGATCCTCTCCTTTCTCCCAGAAAAGAAGCCCTTGTATAGATATACTTCCAACTTTGCATATTCTTGAGAATTTAAATAAGTTTCCTGAAGAAATAACACTGTTAACAATAACAGGGTTTGACCTATTTAATGTATGCAAACATTCTACTCGTTTTGACAGCATTAAAAATCTCATTCACATTCCAAATTAAAATTACTCATGTAGAAAAGCAAGTCTAATATTCCTGACTTAAAACAGCAGTGTTATGAATACAGTTAAGGTAGACTACTTACATACACTAATGTCCATAAACAATGAATCCATGTCATTTCCTTCGTATTTCTCAAAACTACTTTAGTAGATAAAAAGGCACCATTTATTTGATTCCAAACAAGAAATTTGTTGTACCACTTACCAAAAGAAATATCATACCTTATTTAACAACTAGAAAACTATGTACATTTTGAAAAAAAAGAGCTCCCAAGGAGGAGGAATGTACTTCTACTGGGCAGGTCTAGCATTGCACCAGACTGTCCCTAAACAGAGCAATGTATGGGGAAGACCTCACTATAACTGCCACTCAGTAAATCGGGCATTAACCAGAGTAATAATGCTTCTGATTACTTACCCCCCACCACATTCGCATAACATTCTGCAGTAATCATAAGTTTAGTATAACTACAGTATTTTCCTAAATAAACTTCTCAAGCAGTAAAAAGTCTGTGACTACCTTTTTGAATTTAATGCTTGCTAGGGCTGATTTCTGATGCTGTACTGGTATCTGGTGGCTAGCAATGCTGTTGTCAAAGATTTCCAAAACATAACTGAATCTTTGTCACATGCAGACTAGCTACAGGCACCATGAAAACTGATACTGAAATGTTCTCCAAGGCTTTGAACATTTCATTGATTGTAAAGCCCATCCCTTTCTGCTAGGTCTGAGAACAAACTTAAGTGTTGGCCTCTCTCCCTAGGCAGGAAAATGTGGGTCCACCTCTAAGTCCAGGGGCACGCCCAGAAAGGCTGTAGAGATTTCTTGTATTATTCTGGATTTTTGAATATTAGGCAGATGCAAAGACTGGTGAAATGTTTTGTGGTCAAGCTCTCAGGATCCAAGACCAGTATGACCAGCCAAAATAATATTGGAGTATGTCCAGGAGTGTAACAAGTTAGCTGGCAGACCCGATGAGGAGAACTGGGGAGTCAGGCTGGTAAAATACAATCAAGGGGAGAAAAAAAAATTGGTCTTGAAAATCTTAACCCTTGTCTACTGTGTACTACATGGTCTGGGCCAAACTACATGTTGGAACCTTTGACTCCCATATATACGTCCATAAGGTTATCAGTTCAGGAGGTAAGAACTCCTAGTCTTTCCAAAGACTTAGCCCAAGAACTCAGCTAAGCACCATTTTGCTTACCTGACCTGGTTCCAGTGTAATCTTCCCTGATTCAGCCATGAGACACAGAGGTTTCACTTTTGAGGTCCCACAAATGTCACTCATTTTATGAATATTTCTTTAAATCATATGAATAAGACACTGCATTAACATCTTATTTATTCACATTTGATTGCTAGGAAAGGCTGACTAGGTAGGCACCCATTTTCAGTGGAGGTCTGGGTGAAAGGTTCCCATGTATTACAAACACATTTTAACAATAATTTTACAATCTCCCCAAAAAATAAATAAATAAATATATATATATATATATATATATATATATATATATATATATATATATATATATATGTGTGTGTGTGTGTGTATGTGTACACACTGTATAAATATCAAATTATACATAATGCAAAAACATTGTCTAAGAATACATACAACTTATATGATGATGATTTAATATTTACAGAAACTGTAGCCATACGTAAACAAGGATACAACACCAAAGGTCACAAGGAATTCCCATTCCCAGTGTAGAAGGTGTTGAAAATGTGCGATTATTTCTGCCTAATTTAAGTGGGTTTTCAAATGGGAAAATAGAGCTTGTATGTACTCTGCTTGAACAGATACTTGAAAATAATGTATTTGTCTTTGACTCTGATTACTATTTACAAAAATTAGGGGTTGCAATGGGTACAGCCTCTGCCAACAGTTACGCAAACTTAGTGTTGGCACAATTGGGGGGTGAGCTTGTCCTGAAGGATAACCCTTTTTTTCAACATGACTACTAAAAACGTTTTGTGGACATTTTCTTAATTTGGGATGATATACCCCAAAGATTAGCAGAATTTATCGATTTTCTTCATAATGCAACCCCTTTTTTTTGAAATATGGTTCTAAGTTCTCTCGAACCAATACTGACTTCTTAGATGTCACCATTAATATGAATGAACCTGGGTTTTTGAGACAATGAGAAACCTTGCAAGAAAAATACTATTTTATATAAGAGCATGCACTCTAGACAATTCCATGGAATGTTCTTAAAAATCAGTTTCTGTGAACCATGACATTACGTAACAATGATGATGAAATAGCTATACAATTTCAGGACTTGGGTGCAGATTTTATGGTCAGAGGTTATACTAAAGCAGAAATAGATAAAACTACACAAGATGACATGCAGGAACGTGACACTAAAGCTAAACCATATTTTTCGTGACCAACTGCCTCACAAGATTATGGCACAAAATTCCATACACAACATCACAAATATAAGTTTCTTTTAACGTATTTGAGTGATATTCATGTAGTATGCAACATTGTGAAAAAGACCTGGCCACTTTTAATGTTTGATGAAGATCAAAAATAAGTGCTAGGAGATGGACCTAGTTTTTCCTTTACGGAAAGCCTTTCATTGAAACATCAGTTGTGTTACAAAAGGCATCAAGTACAATGGCATCAGATTTCTGATAGGAAAGGCACACTTCCTTGTAGAGGCAGCAGTACCTGCAAATTTATTAATACGAGTTCATATTTATTGAATCAATTTTCTGGGTATAGATTTGAATTTGATATTAATGTGGACTGGTGAAGTCGTAACCTTGTATATTATGCTAATTTCACTTACTGTAATGCATTCTACAGTTTATTTAAAGAAAGGATACTGGAGCACATTAAAAATATCAGATAGCACAAGATGCTGAATGCATTAGCCAGGCATGTATGACAGTTTGGCATAGAACAACTTTAAATTTCTAGTATTAAAATTGAATATGGATGACGCACAAGTGACAATCTCAAAAATAGAACTGAATAAACAGGGTTAAAATATATTTTGGATTTGCAAGCTGGTAAGTTCCAAGGCTTGAATGACTACCATACCTCTCAACCTGGAAACATCAAAAATCTGGACAAGGCCCATGAAAAATAGGTACAAATCTGTACGCTGATTAACATCTAATTTGCATGCATAATTACATAACCCCAACCACTCCCGATAGAATTGTGGGATACGAACTTTCAAACGCAGAGTGAAGAACAGACAACCAAAATATGGCACCAGAGTCCCCCTGCAGCCATTCCAGTGTCCCATTACCTGGCTATTTTGCCCCATTTACCATAAACACCATGTATGCATGTATACTACTTTACGTCTACAATGATTATTTGGATTTTATTTTTACACTTTGCAGCACAACGATGCACTAATAGACATCTGCTAATTTAAAGAAAACTGTCTCAATGAAAATAGACTTGGCATTAAAACTTCTCTGCCCTTGAAACTCACATTCATTGAAACAGCATTGAAACCCACATCACATCCAAAGAAAATGCATCTAGCCAGTGGTGGATAAAGATTACCTTTGGGCTGTTTTCAAATCCTTGGCCCCTTGCACACAAAACAAGAAACATGCATGTGTGTTCTTTTCTTTGAAACACCTTCCTAAGTTATATTCCTTGTATAATACAGTACACTTGTTAGATAGAACACATTTTAAATGTATTGTTTGAACATTTTTCCAGTAGGCTGTACTGTAGGCAATGAAACAAAATGCATGAACCAATAACGACAAAACTGCCCAACTCAGAACATTTCCATCATAAAAGTCTTACTTCCACACTCACACTATATATGTGACTCTAGAGCAAACATCAGTCAAGGTAAGTATGTGTGACAATTTATTTTATGCTACATCTAGGCTTTCACCAAATTAATTTTTTGCTTAGCTACATTAACAATGTTTTGTGAACATTTCTGCTTCAGCAGTCGGCTTGATGTTGTAACAGAAGACCTGAGTCACTGACTACCGAAACTTGCAATACAAAGAAATGTTTCATGTTTCTTTCCTGCACAGTACAATAATGTACTGCCAATGGTCAATTCCAAATGCAGCAGTGGGAACAAAACTATTCAACATAGCAAGAATAAATTGCTAAGTGAAGTGCTCCACTTCACAGCCCGTTTCAACAAAAGGAACGAACTGCAGCTAAAATCACAGGAGTAATTCAAATTGTAAATTAATACACACACGAGCTGAGCTAAAATCACAGTAATTCAAATTGTAAATTATTCTCCTTATACACACACAAGCAGTGCTCCGCTCAGCTAAAAGTGCAGCTAAACTAAAATGAATTGAATGATAAAGTGCTCCACTTCACAGAACAAATCATGTGAGTCAAGAGCACCAATGGTTAATTCCAAATGCAGCAGCGGGAACAAAACCATTCAACATAGCGAGAATGAATTGCTACGTTAAGTGCTCCACTTCACAGTCCATTTCAACAAACGGAATGAACTGCAGCTAGTCACAGGAGTAATTCAAATTGTAAATTAATACACACACAAGCTGAGGTAAAATCACAGTAATTCAAATTGTAAATTTTTCTCCTTAAACACACACACACACACACACACACACACACACACACACACACACACACACACACACACACACACACACACACACAAGCAGTTTTTCACTCAGCTATAAGTTCAGCTAACGAAAATTAACTGAATGATAAAGTGCTCCTCGACTTCACGGAATGAATGCGAATCAAATGCACCAATGGTCAATTCCAAATGCAGCAGTGTGAACAAAACTATTCAACATAGCGGGAATGTTCAATTCAAAATGCATTCAACTTTTTCTCCTTACCATGATGCGAAAATGCATGAACGGTCAATTCCAAGTGGTCCTGCTAAAAGTGCTGAATTGCTCCACACATTTCACAGTTAGCAAAATTCAGCTATTCAACATAGCAACAGAACGGAACGGTAAATTCCAAATGCATTCAAGCATTCAGCGGAACGGTCCTGATGACTGTCCTACTAAAACGTGTTCTCCTTACCTGGAGGAGCTGGGGAAAAGTGCTACACTTGACAGTTATCAGAAGTTCAACATAACAATGGAAAGGTCAATTCCACATGCACTCAATGAAATAGTCCTGCTGTTGCAGACCTGCAGTCAAGACAGGCATGCAACTTTTACATAAAGCAGTACATTGATTGAAATCAGTCAGTCACACCCCCTGAAGCCCTCAGCAAATTTCGACAGGCTGGCAAGGCTGCTCATGAAGCTGATGTCATCACGCACGCTTCTAAACGTGATGATGTCAGCAGAAAAAATAATAATAAAAAAAAAGGCAGAGAAATTCGGAAATAAAGGGGACAACTCGGGAATTCATGGCACCCCATTATTTGGACTTCAAAACCGGTAAATGCAGAGGAATTCGGTATAGTTGAGAGGTTTGATGACTACACCATTAGAGAGAGAGGACTTTTATGAAAGATAAGCACATTCTTGTGCTTTAATGATTTTTTTTTGATTGGCTACTATGACAACTATGGATTTAACCTTTAATTTGTTTAAAGTTTTGCAATATATCTATGGAAACAGAAGAGGCCACGAATGAATGACAGTTGAGTCTATATGATCTAAAGACTCTGATTAATATTGTGACATATTCGTGTAGTCGTCTTCTGATTTGTTATTGTTACGTCACCATATCTTTAGATAGAGTATATCAATGAATGGAAAACAGATGTGTTCTTATGTCATTTGACTGGCTTATACTCATGTATTTATCTTTGATTGGTTAAAGTTACGCCAATATACTTACAGGCACAGAATATGCCATGAACGAAAGATAGGTGTGTTCATAGGTTGATACTAGGTTATCAGCCCTAAGGCCTATACAAGCCTAGCCATAACAATTCCCTGGCTATTTCTTCCCACAATATTTACTTCCCCAGACCAGTCTAGCAGGGCGACTGATGTGATCCCCAGGGTGAATTTCCTATCTCCCATCCAATCGTCAAGGTTCCTTTTGAAGATGGCCAAAGAGGCGCTATGCTTGACATGTATGGGCAGTCTATTCCAGAGTATGGGGAGTCTCTGGGTCAGGAACCTATCCCTCCAGCATATTTTGTTCATTGTGATGACAAGGTTTAGATCCCTGGAGCGTGTGGCTCTGAGGGACTGGGATTTCTTTAAGTGTAGCATGTCCAAAAGCTTTGGGTTTGACACGGCCTTGTATGTTAAGCAGAGATCGCTTCAGAGTAGACGATATGCAACAGAGTACAGCTGGAGTTTTTTTTTTTTAGACTGTCAGCATAGGGCATCTGCTTTATTTATTATTTATGACTCAGACTCTTTTGATTGGTTGACACTGATTTATGCATCCATTTCTCTGATTATTGTCACAACACTATTTGATAGAGCAGACTGTACGAATGAAAGATAGGTGTGTTCTTGTGTCTTTTCATTGGTTAATACTGTTATACATCGTATATTCACTTTCTAATTGGTGAATGCTGTCAGGGTGATTCAATATGCCACTAGAATTAATATTTAACCAGTCTGATTGGTTACTGTTTTAGATTTAGAGATTTACCTTTTGATTGGTTATTGGTGTTTTAAATGCAATATAAAATATTTTTAAAATGGTGTCTTGTGCTCTTGATGATGTGGTGTAAGACTGCAAAAGTGCTTACCATTGTATATTAAAGTTTTTATTTTATCTGCCATGTTTGTCAGAGTTTTCAGTTTCTACAAGTTTATCCGTTTATTACTTGACATTTATCTGTTGGTGCTTCTTTCCTTAGACAGGGGGAAACACCAAAAAAGGAATTTGGCATGGGTACAGCTAGGGTGAGAAGCTAGGTCAAGTGCAGTTAAAGTATAAAAAGGGTGCAGAAGAGATGGTGGGCTGATGAAGTGCATAATGTGCAGGCAACAGAACGAAATACTGAAGCAGGTAATAAATGAACAGGGTAGGAGGAAAGTACAGTTGTGTACACTTACCATAAATGTAGATGTTAGAGTGCATTCATTGTTGCAATCATCACATTTGGGTTATCTGCTTGCAGTAGCAGTCAGTCGGCCTGATTATCAAAGTTTTGGGTCCTACATCAGTTGCTGTCTCATCTTCCGTGACGTCAGGTAGTCAGGGGTATAAAGCATGCAGCCGACGCCATTACATCAGTTTTTCTTGCCCCAGATGTCAGGTGCCCCCCTAATGGGAAGCAATTAATATATATATATATGCAAGGTTATACCTCCAACAAAAAAGCAAATACACCAAAAAGCTTTTAAGCATAGTAAAGGAGAATAGAGGTACAGCCAAAAGAAGTCAGGGGGCTGGAGGGAGGGTAATCAGGACTGCAACAGTGAAAACACTCGTACATCTACATTCATGGTAAGTGTACACAACTGTACTATGTTCTTTGTGTTTCACTGCTGGTCATCAAATTTGGGTAGATTCCCCAAAGCTAAAGATGGTAGGAGAAACTTAGATAGCATTAGGACCAGCTATACGGCTCTGCAAGACTGCAGTGGCAAAGCCAGCTCTGGATTTAAAGAAAATTGGCAAATGGTAATGCTTGGTGAAAGTATGTACAGCACTCCAGGTAGCAGCTTCTAGGATGTCTCTGGTAGGGACACCTCTGAGAAAGGCTGTAGAGGTAGATGCAGCTCTGGTTGAATGGTGTCTAATCCCCTGTGGGATAGGTATTCCATGGTGCTTATAGCAGAAATGAATGCAATGGCCTATCCATTTAGAAATGGTTTGCTTTCAAATAGCCTTCCCCTCTGCCCCTGCAGCAAATGCCACCAGCAGTTGTTCAGATTTCCTTTGAGGTTTAGTCCTGTCCAAGTAAAATCTAAGTTGTCTGTGCACATCTAAGGAGTGCAGTATCCATTCCCCTTTTTTCTGTGGATTGGAAAAGAAGGTTGGCAAATGAATTGATTGATCGAGCCACACTGGATACTACTTTGGACTTGAAGGAGGGATTGGTCCTGAGGGACACCCTGTCCGCAAGAAAGATGAGGAAAAGCTCTAACTGCCATAAGGGCATGTAATTCAGATACCCTTCTTGCTGAAGTGATTGCTAAAAGGAAAGCTGTTTTCCAAGAGAGGAATTTTAACTTTGCAGTTGGCTGAAGAGGAGGAAGAGTGAGTTTTTCCAATACAAAGTTAAGGTCCCAGGCTGGAGTTGGGGCTCTCCTGGGTGGTCTTAAGTTTTTGGCCCCTCTGAGGAACTGCTTGAGCAGTGGGTGAGAAAAGAGGGGTGGTTCTGTGTTGTAATGAGCTGAAATGACTGAGGTGTGAATTTTGATGGAGGAAAAAGAAAGGCCCTTATGAAGCATCTCAGTTAAATATTGAAGAATCTGAGGTAAATTGGGCACTGCTGTGGCCATCCCTTGAATTTGGTTCCAAGCACAGAATCTTTTCCATTTTTCAGCATAAGATTTTCTAGTACTAGGCCTCCTTGCCTCCAAAATGACATCCAACACTTGTTTACTCAGGGATGGTAATGGAGAGATTAGGTAATTAGCCAGGGTGCCAGGTTCAGGGTTTGAAGCTGGGGGTGCAGAATCTGGCTCAACTGCTGTGACAGCAGGGTAGGGGTCTGAGGCAGAGGGTGTACCAGACTAACAAGATGCAGAGGGTTTTGGGGGTGATATGAACTATGAACTAGGAGGACAATGTTAAAAATAAAGAAAGCCCAGTGGAGTACAGCAGGAGTCTGATTTGGGTTCAGCACTCTTCAGCATGCCTCTCAATATCTGAGGAACAAAGAAAAGGGTCAGTTTCTGCTGATGCCGTGAATAAATGCAATAGTGGCAGATTGGGGTAGAATATTTGGACAGTCTAACAAGTGGGCAAAAGGCTGGCAGTTAAAGTACAGTGCAAATATAAAGTACTGTACTATGCCAGGTCAAACCTGGTGTGCATTATCAGTTGAGAAGGGTAGAACTGATGGCAATGGCAGGAAAAATATTTGGTGATTCACCACCTACACTGGAACATTAGCACAGGGAACGGCACTAGTAGCAGACAGAATGCTGTGAAGTATCATCAGAGATAATGCTTCCATTCTACAGGGCTTTGGTCAAACCATACCTTCAGTATTGTGAGGAGTTACGGAGGGCGTACAAATAAAAATTACAATAGGCTACTGGAAGGGACTCTGAGGAAAATCACCAGAAGGACAAATGTGATGGAAGGGAAGAATCAGATCACAGGAGAGAGATACTAGAGCTCTTCTCCCTTAAGACCAGAAGAAAAAAAGGACTTAACACTGATGCATAAATTCATATCACAGATGAGCAAAAGGGTCATTCTGAGACTATCACCTTCTTTTTATAGTACAAACTAACTTACTAAAACTTACAATTAACTACTTCATCCTATGCTTCCTATTCAACCTCCAAAGCTTCTTCTGTAATCTGCTCCCTGAAATTCTTATCTAACCTTTTAAGTGTTTGCTACTCTGCAGACAAAACCTTATATTTACTCAACTCTCTTTTTAAACCAAAACATACAACTTATTCTACTTTGACATTCTTTTTGTTCATAGCATTGTTTTATCTGTCAACAATATACATGTATGTAACTTACGTAAAACTACCAAAATTCTCTATTGCTATTTTTATTGAAATGTATCTGTATTGCTACTTTTATTGCATTGTATATCTTTGGGGCTTTTCTCCCCGGGCCTCCGCTGAAAAAGGGCAAAAGCTCAGCTGGACATTCCCGGTAAATAAATGTAAAATAAATAAATTATTGCTTGGAACTCAACCTACTTTACCACGGAAAGGGCTGTGGACCCAAGGAACAGACTACTGGAATGGGTTGTGGGCAGGGATTCTACAGTCTTGAAGTATAGGATAGATGAGAAAAATGGTAGGGGAAAGGTAAAGATGGACAGGAGACAGAATATTAAATGCATGTAATGTCTGACTAGAAAGGTTTCCCTCATCAGCCACAAAGTAAATATAATATTACACACTAGCAGATTTCAACCTCTGAACAGCAGGAGGAAAAGATGTCAGGTGGCATCCATTCTGCCCCTTTGATGAGTATCCTACATTACAGAAATGAGCAATTTTTTTAAGAGTGGAGACAAAGATGCACAACTATGGAGCATGGATAGCTCTGCAGTGAAAATGGTCAGACAATCTAGACAGCAAAGAGAACAAAACATTCTGATGCATCTGCCCACATACAATAAAACACAACATATTACACAGCAAAAATATCAGATTTAAAATCAACTTACTTTTGTTGCTTGCTGAATTATACTATCCCACACTTGATTAGGCAACAGCATATATTTTTCTATCAAATGTTCCTGCACTGTCTGGTCAGTCTGTGCTCCGATCATATAGCCAACAGCTTCATAAAATGTGTGAACCTGATTTCCAACAAGAATAAATTAGCAATGTGAGACAACCACAAAAGAATACTTGACAAAAATCTTTGCACTTCAAAGATTATAAATAACAGATTATGTTCTTAGAGTAGCACGTTTTCAGGACCAGTCTTGATTTGTTAAGACTTCATCCTTTGTACTAATCAAACTCTGACTTTTAAGGTACTTGATTTAAGGGGAGTGAATAATCCACTCAATGTTGCAACCTAGCTACGTTACAGCAACCAAGTCCACAGCCTACCAGTTTTGCCCATTAGTAACTAGCAAGCACCTTCTTGAAAATCAAGAAATAATTAAGACTACACCTATAACCACTCTTAAGACAATGCACAGGCAAGCACAAGAAGTCCAACAGCTAAGGCTGGATGGAAGGGCTCATCTACTCTCAGGATTATGGCAGGAGGGTATTCCTGTTCCAACAATAAGGTTTCTCAAGTAGATATGTACAACTATGTAAACTTTTCCCTGTACTGACCAGGTGGACCCTCATGCACTTGGACATCTGCATATCAGTGGTATGAGACAGGTCTGAGACCAGAGCATCAAATATACTGGAATGTGGTACTCACTAACAAAGTGTTGTATGTCCCCCCTCCCCCTCAAGTGCCAAGCCCTCACTAGTGAGGTCAGATCACAAAGATCACAAAGCTGTCTCAAAAATCAACTCAGCAAGCCCAGTTAAACCAGTAACAGGAACTATTACAAGGCAAACTACATTCTAAGTGTCAATTTGTCAAAATTCAAGGCTCCCCTTAACCCAGAGATCACGGACACCTACCCAGAATTATTCAGAGTTCCTATACAAACAGAGGCTACCATACTTACCAGAAGGGAACCGAACAGAAACATTAAAAACTAACCCCGTTGGTGGAACCCTCATTTAAACAGGGTATATAAGATAATATAAAGAAGACAAAGTATAGTTGTGTACACTTAACATAAATGTAGATGCTCGAGTGTATTCACTGTTGCAGTCATCGCACACTTGGGGTTATTCTGCCAGAGGTAGCCCTCAGTCGGCCCAAATACCAGAGGCTCAGTATTTCTGCGTCGGTTGAGGACTGAAGTTAGGTCGGCAGGGGTATAAAAACAGGCAGCCGAAGCCATTACATCAGTTTTTCTTGCCCCAAATGCCAGGAGTCCCCAAACAGGGAGCTAAGCTATGGTGGAAAAACACCACCAGTAAAAAAACAAATACTAGTAGCTCTGTAAGGGGTTAGAAAGAGAGCTAGAGTGAGAGAGACAAGGAGGCTGGAGGGTGGGAAACTAGGAATGCAACAGTGAATACACTTGAGCATCTACATTTATGGTAAGTGTACACAACTGTACTATGTTCTTCATGTTTCACTGTTGCATCATCACACTTGGGTTGATTTCAAAAACTGAAGAATGGCTAGTATTCCCTGCAGGACTGCTGTTGCAAAGCCGCACTGGATTTGGAAAACAGAGGCAGGTGGTAATTTATTTTATTTTATTTATTTAACATTTGTTGAATGGGAAAGTCCGACTAGGTTCCACAGATCCTGTTTTCAGCGGAGGCCCGGGGAGAAATGCTCCAGATGCATGTCTTTAGAATGTGGGAGGAAACCGGAGTACCCGGAGGAAACCCACACGAACGCAGGAAGAAAATGCAAACTTTGCACAGAAGGCACCCCGGCTGAGAATCGAACCAGAGAACCTCTTGCTGTGAGGCGACAGCATTAACCGCTGCACCACTGCACCACCCTATGCTTGGTGAAGGTATGAACAGAATTCCAGGTAGCAGCTTCCAGACTATCCTTGGTAGGGACTCTTCTGAGAAAGGCTGTAGATGTTGAACTTGTCCAAGTAGAATGCGTTCTGACCCCCTGAGGGGTGGTTTCCCATGGTGTTTGTAATAAAAATGGCTACTGTGTGCTATCCATTTGGAGATGTCTTGTTTTGATATGGCCTTGCCCTCTGCCCCTGCTGTAAAGCTGACTAGTAACTGGTCAGATTTCCTGAAGGGCTTAGTCCTATCCGGGTACGATCTGAGCTGTCTGTGCACATCTAAGGAGTGCAGGATCCTTTCCCCCTTATTTTGAGGATTAGGGAAAAGGGTGGGCAAATGGATAGATTGGTTGAGAGCCACACTGGACAACACTTTAGGCATAAAAGTAGGGTTAGTCCTGAGGGAGACCCTGTCAACAAGAAAATTAATGAAGGGTTCCACAGCCATAAGTGCTTGCAGCTCAGACACTCTTCTAGCTGAAGTGATGGCCAGAAGCAAGGCTGTTTTCCAAGAGAGGAATTTTAACTCTGCTGATGCTGCAGGCTCAAAGGGGGTAGCGTGAGCTTTTCCAATACAAAATTAAGGTCCAAAGCAAGGGTGGGGGCTCTTCTTGGTGGCCTTATGTTGTTAGCCCCTCTCAGGAACTGCTTGATGAGAGGGTGAGAGAAGAGAGGTGGGCTCGGTGCTGTAATGCGCAGAGATGGCAGCGGCATGGATCTTAATGGAAGAGAGGACAGGCCTCTGTGGAGTAGGTCTGCTAGGTAATCCAGGATGAGAGGTAAGGAGAGTTGTGCTGTATCCGCTCCTTTAGAGTGAATCCAGGAACTGTAACCTTTTCCACTTATCAGTATAGGATTTTGTTGTACTGGGTTGTCTGGCCTCATGTGTGACATCCAGTACCCGCTTGCTTAGGCTGGCCACTGGAGGAGAATTCAAGGAATAAGCCAGGCTGCAAGGTTCAGGGTCTGCAATTGTGGATGCAAGATCTGTTCCTCCTGCTGAGTCAGGAGGGTAGGGATCTGAGGTAGGTGCTATGGTGGCACCGATGACAGACTGTGCAGTAGTGGATACCATTGTTGGCGTGGCCAGTCTAGGGCAATCTAATGTAGGTGCCATGGTGGCACCAGTGACAGACTGTGCAGTAGTGGGTACCAGTGTTGGTGTGGCCAGTCTGGGGCAATCAGGATTGCCCTTGGTCTTTCCTGCCTTACCTTGAGTAGTACTCATGTAAGAAGAGGCAGAGGGGGAAATGCATAGATTGAGAGGTTTGCCCACTGGAAGGATACGGCATCCACTTTCCAGGCCTTGCTGTGAGGTAACCTGGTGCAGAATTTGCTGAGCCGATTGTTGTAGGGGGAGGCAAATAAGTCCACCTTCGGGGTACCCCATTTCTGGGTCAGAGGGCTGAAGGTGTTGTGGTCTAAATGCCACTCGTGGGTCTAGGAGATTTTTGCTCAAGTTGTCCGCCAGAGAGTTTTGTTAGCCTGGCAGGAATTGAGCTTGCAGGTGAATATGCATGGCTGAGGCCGTGTTCCACAGGGTCATAGCTAGCCTGCAGAGTGGATAAGAGTGGGTTCCCCCCTCCTTGTTGATGTACCACATCACTGTGGTGGTGTCAGTTTTTATTAGAAGGGGCCCCGGTGAGAGTAGGGATCTGAAAACTGTCAGAGTGTGCTGAACAGCTAGCAGCTCTTTTTGGTTGATGAGCAGATGAATTTGGTTTGGGTTCCAGTGGCCCTGAATGCACCTGCCTCCCAGATGTGCACCCCAGGCATAGTCTGATGCGTCCGTGGTTAGGGTCTGGGAGGCATGGGGTTGTGTAAAGGGAAGTCCCTTGTTGTGGTTGCATGCTGCTGCCCACCAAAGAAACTCTTTCCTTAGACAAGGTATTATAGGTATGATAGTTTCCAGGTCCTGAGAATGTTGACACCAAAGACTTAAGTACCACTGAAGTTTCCTGGCATATGGAATTAGCAAAATGCAGGAAGCCATGAACCCTAGAGCCTGCAGGATTTTCCTTGCGGACAGCTGGGTTCTGGTGGCCATTCGAGAGAAGTAGCCTGTCAGATAGGCTTGTTTTTCTGGAGTAAGGAATGCCATCTAGGATCTGTGTCCAAGCTTCTTCCCAGCAATTCAATTTTTTGACTGGGGACTAATTTGGATTTCTTTTCGTTGATAGTGTACCCCAAGGAGGTTAGAAGGTCCTTTACAAATGTCAGGTGCTGCAACAGCTTTTCCTGTCTGCCTGAATCAGGCAATCGCCCAAAGTAAGGGTAAATCTGAATCTTTTTCAGTCTGCAAAAGGCAATGGCTGGAGCCAGGCATTTTGTGAAAACTCTGGGAGCAGTGGATAAGCCAAAGGGAAGTGCAGAGAACTGATAATGTATAGATCCTGCCCTGAAACGTACATATCTCCAACAGGAGTCCCTGACTGGGATGTGCAGATAGGCCTACTTTAGGTCTAGGATGGCTAACCAGGCATCTTTGGTCAGCATAGGGAGAAGATGCTGGAAGGTGAGCATTTTGAATTTTGGTACCACCAGGAAGGTGTTTAGAACGGATAGATCTAAGATTGGGCACCAGGTGCCCTCTTTTCTGGGTACCAGGAAAAGTCTGGAATAAAGACCTTGGCCTATCTGTTCTGCAGGAACAGGCTGAATTGCCCTTATGTAGAGAGCAGGGACTGAACTTGGTTTTGTGCCTCTGCCCACTGGTTTGGAGGAAGGTCTGGGAACCCTTCTGGGGCTGGCAGCGTGTGGAAATAAAATTTGTACCCCTGGGATACTATGTTGAGGTCCCAACGGTCGTTGGTGATGGAGGTCCAGTGTTTTGCATGGTGGGCAAGTTTTCCTCCTAGGGGCATGAGCAATTGGGCAGAGGTGGGGAGTGGAACTGAAAAACCATTGTGAATTCTTTCCATAAGGGGGGGGGGTGGCTTAGCACTCCCCATTTTAGAAGGGGAGGTACTCCATTGCTTAGATCTCTGCATACCCTTTGACTGAAATCTGGGGGGGGGGGGGTCTGTTTCCTCCGAGTCTAGTTTGAGATGGCCTTGAGGGGGTTGGAAAGGACCAATGTTTCGAGGGGCAATGCCTACTAAATCTTGGAGGCTGCACTTGCAAAAAATCTTTGCCTGTCTGCATAGACTTAGCTTTTTCTTCCATCTTTTTTAAACCCTCTTCTGCTTTGGTGCCAAACAGATTGTACTTGGTTCAGAGGAGCGTCCAATAATTTTGATTTGACATGGTCTGACAAGGTCTGCTCCTTAAGCCAGGCATGCCTTCTAAGTACAGAACCTGTGACTGCTGCCCTGCAAGATGTTTCTAGGGCGTCAAACCCAGATTGCAGGGTATGCCTGCTGACTTGGCTTGCAGAATGCATAAGCTCCTGTAAATCTTTAATTTCTGCACAGTCAGGAAAGGTAGATAGTTTTTGCTTAATAAGTTCCATAGTATATTGCTGGTATTTCAGCATGTGGAACTGAAAATTCAATGCTCTAATGGCGAGAGTTGCAGGGGTGTATACTTTTTTTACCCCATCTGTCTAAAGCTCGGGAATCCCTGTCCAAAGGGGTGGGATTCTGAGCTGTAGTAGCTTTTATTCCTTTAGGTCCTTGGGAGATGACCTCTGCGTCAGCAGTAGGATTTTTGAAGAGAAATTTGTGAGGGACTCTATAGCACCTGTCAGCTTTCCTTGGAGCAGGGGGTAAAGTATCGGGAGTTAGACTGGATTCCATAAAGACACCATCCACAACATTCAGAACAGGAGGGATAGCCAAGGGTCTGTGCTGTGGTAAGTCTAAAAATTCCCTGAACCTCTTTTTGGACTGAGGATAATCCTGGCATTCCCAGTGGAAATGCTCTCTCAATGTATGTAGGGCTTCACCAAAAGAAAAATCCTCTGGAGGTGAGGCTGAAGGAATGGATTCCTCTGCAACAGAATCCTCATAGGCAGATAAGGGCATGTCTTCATATTCAGGAACCTCAGAGTCGTCAGACTCTTGGTCAGATAAAGCCACTGGGGATAAGTCTCTTTCTTTTAGCAGGGGAAGGCTGGCTTCCCCTAATCAGCATGACCAGGTCTTCTGCCATTTTAAGCACCTGAGACTGTGGCAAGGAAGCAGGCTCTTGAGTTTTGGTTGTCGTCTTTTTTTTGGCATAGCTCGTACTCTTCGCCTTAGAAACTCTGAAGTTTTAGAAAGAACTGAAGACGCGAAAGAAGTCGTCGGTTTGTGTCGAATATCGGTAATGTGAGGAACTTCCTCAGAAGCTGGTGCCTGCACAGCGGCTCCGGACCCATCCAAGGTAGAGACATCCGCAGGTTCCGTAGTCAAAGAAGAGTCTCGCGGCAAACCGGACTCCAAACGGGTCTCGGTAGAGGCCTGAGAATCCATCGAAGTGGGCATCAAGGGCTGCGAAAGTGCCATACTGAGTACCGAACTGGCGACTAGCTTAACGGAAGCGTCGTCGGCAGTTTTGGACCTGTGCAGTCTGTCTCTGTCTTTATCCTTACGTTTTTTTCGGAAGATCGGCAGTTGGATGGCTTACCGAAGCCATTTAAAAATACGGAGATAGAGAACGAAAGTATTTAGCTACAATAAGGCCCCGACAGCGAATAGTTCGGGCATCGAACAAAGCACAAAACCGACAGCGAGGTACGTCGTATGGGCCTAAACAGGTGACGCAGTAAGAATGGAAATCTCAGTGTGGTATTTGCTTTCCACAGTGTGGTATTTGCTTTCCACAGGTGAGACAATTGTTACCTTTTTCTGACATCGGTTAGAGCAAGAAAAAAGGATCCCCAATGGGGTACTTAGCTTTAGAAGACTTCAGAATGATTCCATTTTGGAAACGAAAACTCAGGTAGCAGCTGGCCGGCGCTTGTGCAAACTGCTTCTTCTTCGGGCTCCTTGGCAAGAAAGACTGATGTAATGGTGTCGGTTGGCTGTTTTTATACCCCTGACGACAGTCCTGAAGCGACAGCAACCAACACAGAAATACTAAGCCTCTGGTATTCGGGCCGACTGAGGGGTATCCCTGGCAGGATAACCCAGAATGTGATGACTGCAACAGTGAAACACGACGAACATCTCATGGCTAAAATTAGGAACAGCATCTTCCTTAAGGAGAAGTGCTCTCTTATACAACTAAGAAACAGAGGTCTAACTATAACAAAGCCAACTACGAGGTAAGGAGAGCCTCTCATGCCAAAGACATCACAAAGCCTTATTCAGCTATGTCTGGAACCATAAAGGTAACAGACCAATGTGCTGAACTGGTATTGAATATACATTTTCATCGATCAGGGTGACAAGTCTAACAGCTGATAAATTTCAGATCAAACTTCAACCGCCACTCCTCCCCAGCTCCTCCAGGTAAACTTTCCTCCAACATACTATTTATTTATTTACTTACATTTACCAGGACAGTACAACTGGCTGGTAGCCCATTTTCAGCAGAGGGCCTGGGAGAAAAGCTCCTGTACAGATCAAATTAGTTACAAAAATTATACAGCGAACACTAATGGGAGTTTATACAATATGTAGAATATTTGCAAAACAAAGAATTTTACATACAGCAATATTTGGAAGCTTTTACAAAAACACAGAACTATATTTAGGTTTTACTACCTCCAACTATTAGCAGGGATTGCTTGCGCACTTTCCAACTGAATGGAGGACCACAAATGTCATTCCCCCTCCACAAGAGCCGACAGTCAGCAAACTCTGGGAACAACAGACCCATCAATCTACCAAGTCTAATATACAAAGCCATGGAATAAATTATCACTGAAATGATAAACAAGGACACTGGCAACCTATAGACACTGAACCCATCCCATTTTGTCTTTAAGGGAAGGTCATGCCTATTTAACCTGGCAGATTTGTTTGTGACCGTCACCAACGCAATAGACAAGGGTGAAACACTACATAATGCGCATCTTAACATAGCCAAGGCATTAGATAACATAGCCCACCACAGGCACTGTTGACAAGATCTCTGAGCTAGGCAAACATACATAACTCTCTGGACTGCTGTCTAGCTCACAGACAGGACTCAAGAAGTCAGGATCAGTGAGAAAGTACAGTTGTGTACACTTACCATAAATGTAGATGTTCGAGTGTATTCACTGTTGCAGTCATTACATTTGGGTAATCTGCTGGCAGGTTGCCCTCAGTCGGCCTGAATTACAAAGTCTTGGGTCCTGCATCGGTTGCTGTCTTCTCTTCCATGATGTCAGGTCGTCAGGGGTATAAAACATGCAGCCAACGCCATTTTCTTTAGTTTTTCTTGCCCCCGATGTCAGGTGCGCCCAAAAAGGTAGCAATATTATATGTATCTATATATACATGCATCAATATAAAATTTACCTCCTTCTACAAGCAAGTACACCACATAGGTTGTAGAAGATAGAGAAGGAAAGATAAACTGTAGAATGACAGGGGGATGGCGGGAGGGTAACCTGGACTGCAACAGTGAATACACTCGAACATCTACATTTATGTTAAGTGTACACAACTGTACTATGTTCTTCGTGTTTCACTGTTGCAGTCATTACATTTGGGTAGAATCCTAAAGCTATGGTTGGGAGGCTGGAGCTAAATAGCATTAGGTGCGGCTATAAGGCCCTGCAGCATTGCAGTGGCAAAGCCTGACCTGGACTTAGAGTAGAGAGGCAAATGGTAATGCTTTGTAAACATGTGAACAGAACTCCAAGTAGCAGCCTCTATAATGTCTTTGGTTGGTACTCCTCTGAGAAAGGCTGCTGAAGTAGCTGCAGCTCAGGTGGAATGAGACCTAATGCCCTTGGGCACAGGTTTACCATGGTGCAAGTAGCAGAAACGAATGCAGTGGCTATCCACTTTGAAATTTTCTGCTTTGAAATAGCCTTTCCTTCTGATCCTGCAGCATATGTCACTAGTAATTGCTCAGTTTTTTCTTAGAGCTTTAATCCTGCTCAAGTAGAATCTTAGCTGTCTGTGTACATCCAAGGAATGCAGAATTCTCTCCCCTTTGTTCTGCGGATTTGGATAAAAAGTTGGCAGATGAATTGTTTGGTTAAGAGCCACACTGGAAACAACCTTAGGCATAAAAGTAGGATTTGTCCTCAGAAATACGATAAAAGGCTCTACAGACATGAGGGCCTGTAGCTCTGAAACTCTTCTTGCTGAAGTAATTGCTAGTAGCAGAGCTGTCTTCCATGATAAGAACTTTATATCAGCGGTAGCAGCTGGTTCAAATGGAGGTAGGGTGAGCTTTTCCAACACATAATTGAGGTCCCATGCAGGTAATGGTGATCTTCTTAGAGGCCTTAAATTTTTGGTTCCTCTAAGATACTGCTTTAGTAAAGGATAAGAAAAGATTGGTGGCTCTGTATTATAATGAGCCAAAATGGCAGAGGCATGGATCTTGATTGATGAGAAAGATAGGCCTTTGTCAAGCATCTCAGTTAAGTATTGTAATATCTGAGGAATATGTGGTTCTGCTGTATCAGTTCCTTGTGCTTGATTCCAAGCAAAGAATCTTTTCCATTTGTCAGCATAAGATTTTCTAGTACTAGGCCTTCTGGCTTCCAAAATGACATCCACGACAGCTTTACTGAGAGGTGTCGTTTGTATGATTACAGGATTAGCCATGCTGCCAGGTTCAGTGTCTGTAGTTGATTGTGCAGGATCTGATTGTTTTGCTGGGACAGTAGTTGTGGTCTTTGAGGCAAGGTCCAAGCTGTGTATTGAGACAAGTTCTTTAGGATTGGGTACCAGTATTGGAGGGGCCAGTCCGGGGCAATTAATATCATCTTTGGCTTCCCTTCTCTGACTTTATGGAGGACCAAGGGTAGAAGAGGCAGAGGAGGAAAGGCATAAACTGATAGGTTTTTCCAATTGAAGGATAGGGCGTCCACTTTCCATGCTTGTCTGTGATAAGTCCTTGTGCAGAATCTTTTCAATTGACAATTTTGAGGAGAGGCAAATAGATCTATGTCTGGGCTCCCCCATTTCTCTGTTATCATGCTGAAAACTTGTGGATTTAATTTCCACTCGTGAGGATCCATAAGGTTTCTGCTTAAATTGTCTGCCAGAGTGTTTTGTTTTTCTGGCAGGAATTGAGCCTGAAGATGTATTTGGTAGGTCAAAGCTGTGTCCCACAGTGCCATGGCTAATCTGCAAAGGGGGTATATGAGTGTGTGGCCCCTTGCTTGTTTATATACCACATGACTGTGGTGTTGTCCGTCTTTATCAGTAGTTGACCTGGATGAAGTAAGTCTTTGAAGGCTGTTAGGGCATTTTGAACAGCTAGCATCTCTTTCTGGTTGATATGTAGATGCATTTGTTTTGGTGCCCATATGCCCTGAATGCATCTTCCTGCCATGTGGGACCCCAGGCATAATCTAATGAGTCTGTTAAGGTTTGGCTGGCAGGGGGTAGAGTGAAGGGCCATCCCATGTTTTAGTAACAGGCATTTGCCCACCATAGAAACTCCTGTTGCAGGCAGGGAATGAGAGGAATCGTTTCCAGACTGTGTGAATGTTGACTCCATAAACTTTTTCGATACCACTGAAGTTTCCTCGTATGCAGACTTGCATATGAATTAGTAGGATGCAGGATGCCATGAAGCCCAGAGCCTGCAAAATTTGTCTTGCAGAAGACTGGGTTTTTGTTGCCATCAGTTTGAAGTAAGTAGTCAGTTGCCTTTGTTTGTCTGGCGTGAGGTAAGCCATCTGGGCAGTTGCATTCAAGCTTGCACCCAGGAATGTTATCTTTTGAGAGGGTACCAGTGGTGATTTCTTTTTGTTTATTGTGTACCCTAGGCATGTTCGAAGCCTTTTCACAAATGCCAGGCTTCATAGAAGAGTGTCCTTGTTCTCTGCTTGAATGAGACAGTCATCCAAGTAAGGATATATTTGTATACTTCTTTGTCTGCAAAATGCAATTACTGGTGCCAGGCACTTTGTAAAGACCCTGGGCACAGTACATAAGCCAAAGCGCAGTGCAGAGAATTGGTAATGCATTAAGCCAGCCTTGAATCTGAGGTATCTTCTGCACGACTGTCTTATTGGGACATGCAGGTATGCCTCTTTTAGGTCTAAAAGTCTCCAGCCAAGCATTCTTGCCCAGCATGGGCAGAAGCTGCTGCAAAGTCAGCATTTTGAATTTTGGAATGCCCAGGTATGTGTTCAAGATCGATAAATCCAGTATTGGCCGCCAGGCCTGGTCCTTTCTGGGTACCAAGAACAGTCTTGAGTAAAAACCTTGTCCTTTTTCCTGTTCTGGTACAGTCTGAATGGCCCCCATATCCATGAGGGACTTAACCTGTTTCTGTGCCTCTGCCCATTGATTTTTTTGGCAGATCTGGCCAACCATCTGTCATTGGCAGAGTGTGGAAATGGAATCTGTATCACTGTGACACGATGTTAAGTACCCACTTGTCCTGGATTATTAACTGCCAATTTTGAGCAAAAAGGGCCAATTTTCCCCCTATGGGTGCTGCCAAAAGATAAGTGCTTGGTGTAGGCAGAGGGAAGTCATTGGGATTGCTTTCTGTAGGTTTGCGCTTTATCACCTCCATATTTGGAGGTAGATGTGCCCCATTGCTTTGACCTTAGTCTTGCGCCTGGTATCTGGAACCCTTGGGGCATCTGGATTTGCCCCTTTGAGCTCTGTCTGACACAGGAAAGTACCAATTTTTAGTAAGCCAGTGTCTACTGAATCTGGGAGGCTGCACTTGTAAGAAGTCTAACAGTTTACGTAGACTTAGCTTTGTCTTCCATTTTCTTTAAAAACTCTTATGCCTTAATACCAAACAGAATCATGCTGTAAAGGTGCATCTAGCAATTTAGCTTTAACATGGTCAGGCAAATTTTGTTCCTTTAACCAAGCATGCCTCCTAATCACAGATCCAGTAAATGTGGCCCTGGAGGAGGCCTCCAAAGAATCAAAACCACATTGCAAAGTATGCTTTTCAACTTGTTCAGCTGCATGCAATAATTTCTGCAATTCTTTATTTTCTGCACATTCTGAAATCGTCATTTTCTGTTTCCCATAACATGTTGTTGGTACTTAAGCATATGAAATTGACAGTTTAAGGCCCTGATTGCCAAGGTTGCAGATGTATAAATCTTTTTTCCCCATCTGTCCATTGCTCTTGAATCCCTGTCAGAGGGGGTAGGGTTTTTTTTGCTGTTGAGGCCTTACCTCCCTTTGGACCGTGTGAAATAGTTTCAGGATCGGCAGCAGGGTTTCTAAATAAAAATTTATAAGAGTCAGGGACCCTGTAATATCCGTCAGGCTTACTGGGAGCCGGAGGTAAGGAGTCAGGGCTCAAGCTCGACTCCGAAAACACATCATCCACAATGTCTAAAACAGGGGAAATGGCTAAAGGCTTGTACTGAGGGAGAAGAAGGAAATCCCTGAGCCTCTTTTTTGATTCTGAGAAGTCTTGACTCTCCCAGTGAAAATGCTCCCTCTAAGTATGCAAGGTTTCTCCAAATGAATAATCCTCAGGAGGAGATGCAGATGGAATAGACTCCTCAGCATCAGAATCCTCATAGGGAGGTATAGATAATTCCTGATCAGACGAGGAATCAGAAGAAATGGAAACCTGATCTGAAGATTCATATTCAGTGCCTTGCCTAGGCCTCTTAGCAGGAGGGGGTTGGGAATCCCTGATCAAGGTAATTAAATCCTCAGCCATTTTGATCATTTGCTATTTTGGCATAGGGGCCTGAAGGCGTGGCCCATGCGTAATTTTTTTACACATATAGGTTGGTTTTAGCCTTGTTTTTGATGATGGCGTCAGTTTAATATACAAATCTTTAGGCCTGAAAACACTCTCAGAAGCCAGTGCCTGCACAGCGGCTCCGGACCCATCTAAGGGAGAGACATCAGTGGGTTCAATACTTGAAGTGTCTCACGGCATACCAGACTCCGAATGGGTCTCGGTAGAGGCCTGCGAATCAAAAGTAGCGGGCATCAGGGGCTGTGAAAGCACCTCACTGAGTACTGGCGACTGGCTTAGGAGAAGCTTCGTCGGTTTTGGCCCTCAACGGTCTGTCTCTGTCTTTTTCTTTGCATTTTTTGTGAATTCCGGTAGTCTGATTGCTAACCGACATTTCTGGATAGTTAAATCTTGAGCCAAAATATTTAGAAGCAAAAATATACCGACGCTTAACAGTGCGTTGGTTAAATTTAGCACAAAACTGACAGCAAGGCATGTTATGGTCAGGGCCTAGGCAAGGAATACAGTGCAAATGAAAATCCTTATGAGGCATTTGCTTCCCACAAGTAATACAATTATTAAATTTTACTGACATCAGTAAGGAGCAAGAAAAAGTTTCCCCAACAGGGTACTTAGCTTTAGGTTGAAGACTTCGGTTCTGAAACTCGAAAAAGTACAGTTGTGTACCTACCATAAATGTAGATGTTCGAGTGTATTCACTGTTACAATCATTACAATTGGGTTATTCTGCTGGCAGGCTACCCGCAGTCGGCTCGAGTTCCAAAGTCTAGGTCCGGCGTCGGTTGCTCTCGCCTCCTCCCTGATGTCAGTGCGCCAGGGGTATAAAAGATGCAGCCAACGCCATTTTCTTCAGTTTTTCTTGCCCCAGATGTCAGGTACCCCTAAAACGGTAGGCTAAATATGCCAATAAGCATGCATATACAAAAAAACAACTTTTCCTTCATCTAAAAGCAAATACACCACATAGGTTTTATAGAATAGAGAAGTACAGATAAGTCCCAGCAAGGTAAAAAGGGGGATGGTGGGAGGGTAACCTGGACTGCAACAGTGAATACACTCGAACATCTACATTTATGGTAGGTACACAACTGTACTATGTTCATCGTGTTTCACTGTTGCAGTCATTACAATTGGGTTGAATCCCAAAGCTAAGGTTGGGAGGCTGGTGCTAAATAGGATTAAGAGGGGCTATCAGGCCCTGCAGAACTGCAGTGACAAAGCCTGCCCTGGACTTAGAGTAGAGAGGTAAGTGATAGTGCTTTGTAAAAGTATGCACTGAACTCCAAGTTGCAGCTTCTAAGATGTCTTTGGTTGGTACTCCTCTGAGGAACGCTGCTGAAGTGGCTGCTGCTCTGGCTGAATGTGGCCTAATGCCCTTAGGCACTGATTTGCCATGCTGTGAATAACAGAAACGAATGCAGTGGCCTATCCACTTTGAAGTAGTCTGTTTTGAGATGGGCTTTCCTTGTGATCCTGCAGCATATGCGACTAGTAGTTGTACCGTCTCTCTGAAAGCTTTGGTTCTGTCCAAGTAGAAGCATAGCTGCCTGTGAATGTCCAAAGAATGCAGAAGTCTCTCACCCTTATTCTGTGGGTTTGGATAAAAGGTAGGCAAATGTTTGGTTAAGGGCCACACTAGACACTACCTTAGGCATAAATGTGAGGTTTGTCCTTAGAGAAACCCTGTCAGGATGGAAAATGATAAAAGGTTCCACAGCCATGAGTGCCTCTAACTCTGAGACTCGTCTAGCGGAGGTTAATTGCTAGGAGCAGAGCTGTTTTCCAGGATAAGAATTTTATATCAGCTGCAGAAGCTGGCTCAAACGGAGGCAGTGTGAGTTTTTCCAAGACATAGTTGAGGTCCCATGGAGGTTTTGGTGCTCTCCTTGGAGGTCTTATGTTTTTGGCCCCTCTGAGGTACTGCCTTAGTAATGGATGAGAAAAAATAGGTGGCTCTGTATTGTAATGAGCTGAAATGGCAGAGGCATGAATTTTAATTGATGAAAAGGAAAGGCCTTTATCCAGCATCTCAGTTAAGTATTGCAAAATCTGAGGAATATTTGGAGCAGTCATGTCAATACCTTGTGCCTGGTTCCAAGCACAGAATCTCTTCCATTTTTCTGCATAAGATTTTCTGGTGCTAGGCCTCCGGGCCTCCAAAATAACATCCATCACTGCTTTAGAGAGAGGTGTGTCTTGAATGGCTACATTATTCGCCATGCTGCCAGGTTTAAGGTCCTGAGTTGGCTGTGCAGTATCATACTGTCTTGTTGGGTCAGTAAGTGAGGAATTTGAGGTAATGTTCAAGCTGGGCATTGAGACAAGTTCTTTAGAATTGGGTATCAGTCCTGGCGGGGCCAGTCTGGGGCAATCAGTATCATTTTTGGCTTCTCTTGTTTGAACTTGAGGAGTACCTTGGGGAGTAGAGGCAGAGGAGGAAAGGCATATACTGTTAGGTTTTTCCAGCTGAAAGATGGAGCATCCACTTTCCATGCTTGTTTGTGATAAGTCCTTGTGCAGAATCTCTGTAGTTGGCAGTTGTGAGGGGAGGCAAATAGGGTCTATGTCCAGGCACCCCCAGTTCCTTGTTATCATGCTGAAGACTTGTGGATCCAATTTCCACTTGTGGGGATCCATTATGTTTCTGCTTAGTTCATCTGCCAGAGTATTTATCCTTCCTGGCAGGAATTGTGCTTGCAGATGTACTTGGTAAGTCAGTGCTGTGTCCCACAAGTTCATGGCTAGTCTGCAGAGTGGGTAGGAATGCGTGCCCCCCCCCCCCGCTTGTTTATGTACCACATGACTGTAGTACTGTCCGTCTTTATCAGAAGTTGTCCTGGATGAAGTATATCCTTGAAGGCTGTCAGGGCATTCTGAACAGCTAGCATCTCTTTTTGATTGATATGTAGTTGCATTTGACTTGCGGACCATGTGCCCTGAATACATCTTCCTGCCATATGGGCCCCCCAGGCATAATCTGATGCATCTGTTGTCAATGTCTGCCTGGCTGTGGGTAAGGTGAATGGCTGTCCCGTGTTAAGGTGACAGGCTTTTGCCCACCATCAAAACTCCTGTTGCAGGCAGGGAATGAGGGTAATAATTGTTTCCAGGCTGTGGCAATGTTGAGTCCAAACACTTTTTAGATACAATTGAAGTTTCCTCATATGCAGTCTTGTATATGGAATTAGTAGTATGCAGGATGCCATGAAGCCCAAAGCCTGTAGAATTTTTCTTGCAGATAACTGGGTCTTTGTTGCCAACATTTTGAAATAAGTAGTCAGTTGTCTGTGTTTGTCTGGCGTGAGATAAGCCATCTGGGCAGTTGTATTTAAGCTTGCACCCAGGAATACTACCTCGAGAGGGTACGAGTTTTGATTTCTTTTCGTTTACTTTGTACCCTAGACCTGTTAGTAATCTTTTTACAAACGCCAGATGCTGTAGTAAGATGTCCTTGTTCTCTGCTTGAATAAGGCAGTCGTCCAAGTAGGGATATATTTGAATTCCTTTTTGTCTGCAAAACGCAATTACTGGTGCCAGGCATTTTGTGAAGACCCTGGGCGCAGCAGATAAGCCAAAGGGCAGTGCAAAGAATCTGTAGTGCATTGAGCCAGCTATATATCTGAGGTATCTTCTGCATGATTGTCTGATTGGGACATGCAGGTATGCCTCTTTTAGGTCTAAAGTCACAAGCAAAGCTTTCTTGCCCAGCATGGGCAGAAGCTGCTGCAGAGTTAACATTTTGAATTTTGGAATATTCAGGTATGTGTTTAGGATAGACAGGTCCAGTATTGGTCTCCAGGCTTTGTCCTTTCTGGGTACCAAGAATAGCCTTGAGTAAAATTCTTGTCCCTGCTCTTGCTGTGGTACTTGCTGAATGGCTCTCATGTCCACGAGAGATGAAACTTGTTTTTGTGCCTCTGCCCATTGATTGCGTGGCAGGTCTGGCATACCGTTTGGCCTTGGCAGGGTGTGAAAGTGGAACCTGTAGCCTTGAGATATGATATCCAAGACCCATTTGTCCTGGGTGATCATGTGCCAATTTTGTGAAAAAAAGTGCAAGTTTTCCCCCTAAAGGAGCTGCCAGAAGATAAGTGCTTGGTGCTGGCAGGGGAAAGTCATTGAGACTGTTTCCTGTACGGCTGTGATTTTTCCTCTCCACTTTTGGAGGTAGAAGCACCCCATTGTTTAGGCCTGTATGAGCCTTGGGGCTGTGATCTGCCTCTGGGGTGTCTGTATCTGCCTCTTTGTGGCCTGTCTGACACTGGAAAGGACCAATTCTTTGTAGGCCAGTTCCTGCTAAATCTGGGAGGCTGTACCTGTAAGAAATCCTTTACTATTTGCATAGATTTAGCTTTGTCCTCCATTTTCTTCTACACCTCTTCTGCTTTAACACCAAACAAGGTATCATGTTGTAATGGAATATCGAATAGTTTTGCTTTAACATGATTGGACAGATTCTGTTCTTTTAACCAAGCATGCCTACTAATGACAGAACCTGTAACTGCGGACCTGCAAGAGGCCTCTAGAGAATCAAATCCACATTGCAAAGTATGCTTTCCCACTTGTTCAGCTGCATGCAATAAATCCTGCATGTCTTTGTTTTCTGCACATTCTGAATTTGCCAACATTTTCTGTTTAAGCAGTGACATAAGATATTGTTGATATTTAAGCATATGAAACTGACAATTTAAAGCTCTTACGTCGCCTCACAGTTAGACGGTGCCCGTTCGATTCTCAGTTAGAGCGTCTTCTGTGTGGCGACATACGTGAATGGGCGTTCCTTCGTTGAAGGTTGTGCGTTAGGCCCGGCAAGCCAGCACGTAAAACTCTACTGCCAATCATTAGCATACCGGAGTTCCGCTGTGGCGACCCCTAACTGGGAAAAGCCGTAAGACAAACAAACAGCCAAGGTAGCAGAAGTATAAATCTTTTTCCCCCATCTGTCCAGGGCCCTTGAATCCCTATCAGAGGGGATAGGGTTTTTTGCAGTGGAAGCTTTGACACCCTTGGGACCCTGAGAAATAGTTTCTGGATCAGCAGCAGGGTTTTTGTAAAGAAATTTATGTGAATCAGGAACCCTGTAAGTATCTGTCTGGCTTAACAGGAGCTGGTGGTAGAGAGTCAGGAGACAGACCAGACTCTGAAAATACATGATCTACAATGTCTAAAACAGGAGGAATAGCAAGGGGCCTGTGCTGAGGTAATAAAAGGAAGTCTCTGAGCGTTTTCTTGGATTCTGAATAATCTTGGCTCTCCCAGTGGAAATGCTCCCTCATAGTATGCAGGGTCTCCCCAAAAGAATAATCCTCAGAAGGAGAGGCTGAAGGGATAGATTCTTCAGCATCGGAATCCTCATAGGGAGGAAGGGAATATTCATGTTCAGAAGAGGAATCAAAGGAAATTGAGACCTGATCTGAAGATTCATATTATATCTCTTGCCTAGGCCTCTTATCAAGAGGGGAATGGGAACCCCTGATCAAAGTAATTAGGTCTTCAGCCATCTTAAGCATCTGTTTTTTAGGCATGGAGGCCTGTCCAGGAGAATGCTGCACTTGTTTCTTGGTCTTTAGAGCTGCTTTAGTCTTTGCCTTTGAAGCTGAAGTTGGTTTTACATATAACTGTGTAGGTCTGAAAACACCCTCAGAAGCCGATGCCTGCTCAGCGGCTCCGGACCCATCTGAGGGAATAGTTTCCAAGTGACCAATACCTTGAGTTTCCAGCGACCTAGTCGTCTCCACGTGGGAGTCGGAAGCAGCCAGTGGCTCTGAGGTAGCAGGCGTCAGGAGCTGCGAAAGCGCCTCACTGAGAACCGGCGAGTGGCCTAACAGAAGCCTCGTCGTCAGTTTTGGACTTCGGATGCCTGTCCTTTTCTTTTTCTCTGCGCTTTTTATAAACTCCGGCAGTCGGCTGTTCCGACGGCATTATATAATTGAATCTTCTGCCAAAGTAATGAAATGCAAAATCGTACCGACGCTTAATAGTGCGTTGGTTAAATCTAACACAAAACTGACAACTAGCAACGTCGTGGTCAGAGCCTAGGCAAGGAATACAGTAAGAATGAAAATCCTTATGAGGTATTTGCTTCCCACAAGAAATACAATTATTAACTTTTTCTGACATCGGTCTGGAGCAAGAAAAAAGTTTCCCCAATGGGGTACTTAGCTTTAATGAAGACTTCGGATCTGAAATTCGAATTTGAAAATCTCAGGATTCGGCCAACCGGCACTTGCGAACTGCTTTTGCTTCGGGCACCGCGCGGCAAGAAAGGCTGAAGAAAATGGCATTGGCTGCATCTTTTATACCCCTGGCGCACTGACATCAGGGAGGAGGTGACAGCAACCGACGCCGGACCTAGACTTTGGAACTCGGGCCGACTGTGGGTAGCCTGCCAGCAGGATAACCCAACTTGTAATAACTGCAACAGTGAAACACGATGAACATCGAAAATTTCAGGAGTCGGCCGACCGGCACTTGTGAACTGCTTCGGGCACCGGGCAGCAAGAAAGACTGATTAAAATGGCGTCCGCTGCATGTTTTATACCCCTGACGACCTGACGTCATGGAAGAAGAGACAGCAACCGACGCAGGATCCAAGACTTTGTTATTCAGGCCGACTGAGGGCAACCTGCCAGCAGATTCCCAAATGTAATGACTGCAACAATGAAACACGAAGAACATTGGCCAGTTTCTGTTTGGCATCTACTTCTAGGAAGTTGAGTGTAATGTTCAAGGCCTCTGGCTTACCAAGTTCTTGGGAGCTATTACAGATTCACCCCAAGAATATCAACATCTTGCAAGAGGGTTTAACACAAACGACTGTGCCAAAGCCATGGCCTAAAACTCAATGCCAAAAAATGCATTATAATGCCCTTTGGTTTTGTTGCCCTTGTCAGCAGGCAGGAGGATAGTTGAAGGCAGTAGTGCTGAAGCCTTGTCAGAGGAGATAGAAATGGTGGCTGGGTCTGTAGCTGGGCATTTTACTAAAAATGTTGCTGTCTCATGGACTTTATAAAAACCTATCAGGTCTGTGTGGAGCTGGGGTTTGGAAGTCTGGGTTCAATGATACTGCTGAAAAAGCATCTAGAACAACTGGAAAAATGGCAGGAACAGCAGTAAGGGCTGGGGAATCCATCTGGAATACCTTCTTTTATACCTCAGTCATCTGACGACTCCCAGCAAAAATGTTCCCTCATTTTTGCTACAGTTTCCTCAAAGGTTAAATCTTCTGCTGGGGAATTTGCATCACCAGAGTCTTCCTCTGGGGAACCATATTCAAGTGGGAAGGGAATTGATAGGTGTAGGAGAGAGATTCTTCAGAAGAATCAGAGTACTTTTCCTTTTCCACCTGAGGGGGTTTTCAGGCCTGAGGCCTACGTCTCAAAACTGGAGGAGGGACTGTGAAAGTCCCAGCTGCAGTAGGCTGCAGGGCCATAAAGGCATTAAACAGGCTTTGAGAGAAAGTCTGCCAATCCGGTAGACTTTCTGTAACAGGGGATACATGCTTCCTCCTCTTCTTTTTGAGTGAAGGCCTAGCGGGCGTCTGAACAGAGGAAGGTCTAGGGTCAGATGACTGCAAAGGGATGGAGGGATCCGATTGGCCTGCCAAGAGTCCTGGTTCGTCCTCGGTGTTGGAGACAGACATCCGGAAAGCCTCCATGGGCGTGCTTTCCATGCAGGATTCTGCGGCTTCCGAAGAGGTACCCGCTACATCCGTGGTGGCGGAGCCTGAATGTTCAACCAGGCTTTTGGCCACAGGCTGAGCGTCGGACGGTGGAGGTGCTGCAACAGTAGCAGGCCTTGCGGTCTTGGCCTTCTTCTTTGGTGGTTCAACAGGCAAGTCGGAAGAACCAAACTATTTAAGACATTGGTTCTCTAACTATAAGTTGAGCGCATGGAGTCGGCTACGAAGGGTTTTGGGAACAAAAGCCTGGCAGACAGGGCATGCCTTGTAGTTGTGCAATTTACCTAAACAAAACAAGCAAAGATCATGGGAGTCTGTGTGTGGTATTTGACGACCACACTTGCCCTTTCTGGATGACATGAACAAGCATTCGAAAACAATGATGAAAAGAATGTTCCCCAGAATCTGACGGATGGGAAGGTAGGAACAACTGATGACCAAGTACCTGCTTCCAAATTGGGCTGAGTGCTGACCTTTATTAGAAAGACAGTGGTAGCAGCAGCGGCTCTAGCAGAATGTGATCTTACTTGTCCTGGGATTGTTTTGCCATGGAATGAATAGCAGAATATGCAACGTCACCCATTACAAAACTGTTTGCTTAGAAACAGGTCTGTTTCCATACTTTGTGCAAAAGCCAATCAACTGGTGTATCTTCCTTATTTCCTTGACTTTGTCCAGATAAGTCAGCTGTCTATGTAAAATCTAGAAAACTCAAGATCACAACCTCTGCTTTAAGTGTAAGGTAAATAAAAAGGGAGGTGAATAGCCTGATGTAAAGACATCTCAAATTTACTAAATTAGGCATGAAGGATTGATTGGTTTTAAGCGCAACTCTGTTCCTATGAAGATGAGGAAATACTCTTTACACACAAAGTCCTGTAACTCAGACTCTTCAGGCAGAGATTATGGCTACAGAAAGTCTTCCAGGACAGGCACCAGAGAACAGCAGGAGCTAGTTCAATGTTGACTTTTCTAAGACATAATTGAGATTCCATGGTGGAGAGATGTTTTTTCTTGAGGAATTCTCTTGCAGGCAGTCTAGGAGTTCTAAAGGCAGAGGTGTCAGTGGAGCAACAAGTAACACACTCAGCTTTAGTGCTGGAAGACCAGAAAGAATGTGGTTTCTATTCCCATCACAGGTGATTACATTGCTGATACTGCAATGCAGCACTAGGAGGGAGATACTGCAATCTTGAGCATGTCACCCTTCAGATGAGATGTTAAACTGAGCTATGCTTGAGTTGGTGGGCAGCTTAGCTGGACTCAAGATTCCACAGCATTTATCAAAAAGAGTACGGTAGGTTCCCTCATGCACTGGCCTAAATCCCCCTAGTACTAGACATACCATCGCGGGTCTCCCCAAAGAGAAACCACCAGTCTAGTGGGACTAACCCCAGTCAATAAAAGGATAAAACAAACAAAAAAAAAGATACAGAACAGTGAAATGACAGATCCATGCATCTTAGGTTCATACTAGGCTATCTGCCCTAGGGCATTTATAAACCTAGCCAGAGTGTGTTTGGCTTTCGCCACCCATTTTAAATTAATTTTGCTATGCCTTTTTTTGAGGTTAGTATACTGTGCCTCTGTCTAACAGTGACACAGAAGTGATAGCCGGGGTAAACCTACGATCTCCCATCCACTCATCAAGATTCCTCTTGAAGAGAGTCAATGTGGGACTCTGCCTAACCTGGACTGGGATTTTATTCCAGAGTGAAGGGAGCCTCTGGGTTATGAATCTGTCCCTCCAGCATGTCCTATTTATTTCAGTGCTGAGGTTCAAGTCTCTCGAGCGTAGCTCGATGGGATTTGGATTTTCTGAGGTGCAGCATGTCCATTAATTCTGGGTTGGACATGGCTTTATCGTCAGGCACAGATCGCCTCTGAGCAGGCGGTATGCCACTGAGTAGAGCTGGAGTTTCTTTAACCGGGCAGCATATGGCATCTGTTTGAGTCCTTTGATCCTCTTGGTGAGGTACTTTTGGGGTCTTTCCAGTTGCTGCAAGTGTCTGGTAAGGTACATCCCAAAAGGGGCATTGTACTCAATTATGGGCCTGATGAGGGATGAGTAAAGAGGCACGATGACCTCCCCTGATCTAGATGTGAATCCCTTCATGATTAGGTGGGCTATATAAAATGTTTTTCTAACCACTTTGGCCACGTGGTTATCAAATGAGAGATTGCTATCAACTTGGGTCCCCAGGTCCCTAATGACTTCTTCTGTACTTAATGGATTACCACCTATGTGGTAATTTGTGGGCGCTTTGTTTTTGCCAAAGGGGATGACTATACACTTTTTGGCGTTTAGCTTGAGGCCATGGCTCTGGCACCAGTTGTCTGTTTCTATGAGGCCCTTTTGGAGGATGCTTGTGTCGGCTGGAGAGTTTATTATGGCGCCCATTTTGCAGTCATCTGGGAACTTGGTCAGCCACAGTCCTTCCATGTTGGCCTGTACCGCCGAGAAATATATACCGAACAAGAGAGGCCCCAGGACTGAGCCTTGTGGGACGCCACTTGTAACTGGTTTGGAGTCTGACATGGCTCCAGCAATTCTAACCATGTGGGTTCTGTCCTTGAGCCAGTTTGCAACCCATCTAGTGACATAGGGGTTTATATTTAAGCTGGTGAGCTTGTCTATAATGCCCGAGTGGGGTATTGTATCGAAGGCTTTTGCGAGGTCCAGGTAGGCTGTGTGGACCACCTTCCCCTCGTCAATGGCCTTGGTGACTGTTTCAAAGAAATCGACCAGGTTTAAGAGGCAGGATCTGCCTTAACAAAGCCAAACTGGGTAGGATCCAGTGTCTGTAGGTCCCCAATATCTTTATTTATGAGGTCCATGATGATCCTTTCCATAGCTTTGCAGACTAAGCTAGTCAGGCTTATGGGGCAATAGTTTCCAGGATCCGTTGAGGCACCACCTTTGTGGAGAGGGACCACTGTTGCTGTACGCCACTCTTTGGGTACATATCCTGTAGTAAGGCTAAGATTGAACAGTAGTTTTATGTTTGGGTTTAGCTCTTCTTGGAGTTCATGTAGGACGAGCCCGGGACACCATCTGGTCCCATTGATGCTGTGTTTTTGCTTAGGAGAGGGCGGCTCTTACCTGAGCATCTGAGATGTCAGGGGCAGCACTCTGTTGGGATAGATATTTGCCCTTTTGGTGGGGAGAGGGAGAAGTTTGCACTGAACCTGTCAGCTAGGATGTTGGCAATGTCTGTGAGCTCGGTGTATTTTTTGTCATTTTGGACTAATTCTGAGCATATCTGGGAATTCCCACCCAGGTTCCTAACATAACTAAAGAAAGCCTTGTGATTATCCTTAGTGTTCTGTGCAATTTTTCTCTCAAGCTGGCCTTAGACGATTTTATGAGTGCCCGTAGTTTTTGCTAATACTGATCAGAGATGCCTTCCCTTTTGGGATTTTGCTCTATCATGTAGTAGCATCCTCCTACTATTGTATAGTTTGTTTATGGCTGGGGCCCACGAGACACGACGCCTGCCTTTGGAGGATAGGGTCTTGGTTTTATTTGGGATTGCATGATCCATGCATTCCTGAAGGTGTTCATAGAATGCGTTTATAAGGGATTCTGCGGTCTGGGCCAGATTAGCCACAGGCCCGGGGCTTTGAAGGATTTCACCGGTTTTGAGGCGTGAAATTTGCTTTAGAGAAGTTTTTCACTGTGGTTTTCTGGGCAGGGGTGGGGTCGGGATGTGAATATCCAGTGAGATTAGTTTATGGTCTGATCTTACCAGTGAGGGATACACTTCTGGTCTGGAGCATAGTGTCCCCATGTTGGTGATGATCAGGTCCAGTATGTTTTCCCCTCTTGTGGGAGTGGTAACAAGTTGTTCCATAGCATTTGAGTTTATAAATTCTAGGAACCTTTGGGCTAGGGTGTTGGAGCTAGAGTAATGCTCCCAGTCTATGTTTGGGTAGTTGAAGTCGCCCAATATAATGGTGTTTGGAGAGACCTTTATATTTTCCAGTATTCTCAGGAAGGCCAAGTGGGGTTCCTGTGTTTGGGAGGGTGGTCTGTAGCAGGCTATAAACTGGAAGGCAGTTTTACCCACAGTTAGTTGCACATGGATAGTCTCTGATGCTTCGTGCTGTGCCACCAACCTGGAGGTGTGGGTATCTTTGACTAATATTGATACTCCCCCTCCTTTTGTGGTTCGGTCCAAGTTTTGGGGCCGAAAAGCATGGTATGAGGTATACCCTGGTAGTGCTGGGGTGCTGTCGGGAGCCTTGAACCAGGTTTCTGTTACTGCACAGATATCGATGTTCTCCATGCTAAGGAGAGTTTCGAGTGCGTGCATCTTGAGGTTTAGACTTCTGGCGTTGAGTAGCATTACTCTTAGTTTCTTATCCCTTGCGATACCTAGGGAGGTGTGTTTGTCTTTTGAGCCTTGCCTAAAAAAGGCACTATGGGGGTAGCAAGAGCCTTTGCCAATATCCGAAAGCCCAGGGGTGACAGGTGCAAGCAGTCCCTAGCGAAGCATCGTGGCTTGTCGGGCATGTCATCCCAGGCTGACAGGCATTGGATCCCCTTTGAATGACACCAACACTTAAGCCAATTGTTGAAATTGATCATCTTGTCTTCATATTGTGGCATCATTCTTGGTGAGGGTAAGATGCTACTCAAGGTCAGGGTCATACCGGCCTGGGCTACATGCTCAGAGAGCTCCTCTATGTCTCTTTTCATGTAGTCCAGGGAGGTACGTCTCAGGTCATTCACACCAGCATGGACAATGACTGAGTCATATTTGTACTTGCCTTGGAGTGACCTGAGTGCTTGTGTTATGTGGCGGATCCTAGCGCCCGACAGGCAGCTCACCGTGACCTTCTCCTTGTTCAGCCTGGTGAGCGGGACGCCAGTGTGCCTGACGATAGAGTCACCTATTACAAGTGTATCAGGTGTGTTGTTTAGCCTTAAGGGCTGTGACTGTTCGCACACTGGCTTTGTGAGTTATGTGTTGCACGTGTTTTGTTTTGGGGTAGCGGTTGCTTGGGTGTCTGCTTTGGAGGTCTCTGCTGCTTAGGCAGATTTTTATTTAGAGCCTCGGAGTATGTTTTTGTGTGTTTATGTGTTTGGTTTGTTGTCATGGTAGGTCTATGTGAGACTGGAATTGTAGTGAGTGTGGTTTCCTTCTCCTCCTGACTGGTTACGCCAGTACTGAGTTGAGAGAGCTTAGCCTCCAGTTTGGCTATATGGTTGCATCTCTCATGTGTTGGAATTTGTTGGGAGGAGGAGAGGGTTGTCTGTGTACATGAGGCAGTTGTAACATTGCCTCAAGATTCCCAGATTCACCTGCTGGACCGGAGAGGAGATTGACAACTGACCTTTGGACATGCTAGAATAGTATTGGGAATTCCTTTATAATTGGAAAAAGGGCCAATGGGGAACAAGGTACTCAAGGGGAGTTTGTGAGCGTGTAGTGCTTTTAATTTTTTGAGCTGACTTATATAATTGCTTTAGTGAGCAAGTGCCAGGTAACTTAAATGCAATGTGTTACAGGTAACTTAAATGCAAAAACGACAAACAGTAACTTTCTTTCAAGTGAAACAAGGAAATAAGTACAGTAAGCAATGCAGATATCACTAGGGATCCACAGAAGTGCTAAAAGGCCGCGTTTTAGGTGGAATTAGCGTTTCAGGGAAATAAACAAACAACAAGCATACAAATAAAGCTAGATTCGCAGGCCTGGATCTAGTCTATGCTACAGCAAACAAGGTGTACCAATTTCAGTAAGAAACAGTTAGAATATGCAGGCACTATAAGTCTTTAACCAGAAATTCCCTGCTCAGAAGGGCAAAGTCCAGCCTCTCCTCCCACAAGAGTGCAGACCGCAATCCTTCTTAACGTAAAATAACTGGCCTGAAGCCCAAGTGCTTAAACCAGAACTAATACACTTTTAGAATAACAGACACTGAGCTCTCAATCAGCAGTTCCTAACTTAGAAGGATGTAAGCTACCTGTCCTGCCACCACAGTGCAGGCCACAAACCTTCCTAATGTAAAACAACTGGTCTGAAGCCCAAGTGCTTAATCCAAAAGACTTAGAAATGATAGCTACACTTTAATCAAGATACTACCAGCAGTAATAAATACAACTGAATACTTTAAAGAATGCCTGGATTAGTGCTCAAGTTATACAAACAAAGCTAGATTCAGCAGGTCTGGACCTAGTCTATGCTACAGCAAACGAGGTGTACCAATTTCCTTAAGAAGCAGTTCAAATATGCAGGCACTATAAGCTTTAACCAGAAATTCCCAGCTCAGAAGGACAGAGTCCAGCCTCTCCTCCCACAAGAGTGCAGAACACGAACCCTCTTAATGTAAAATAACTGGCCTCAAGCCCAAGTGCTTAAACCAGAATTAATACACTTTTAGAATAACAGACACTGAGCCCTCAATCAGCAGTTCCCAACTTAGAAGGATGTAAGCTACCTGTTCTGCCACTACAGTGCAGAGCACAAACCTTCCTAATGTAAAACTGTCCACAAAACTATTCTGATTTAAAATGTCTAACAGGTTTTTGCTGGTAACATAGATGGACAAAGCAGTGACCAAATGGTTGATTAGTGGCACAGACACTTTACGGAGAGTTGAGCAGAATGGGGATGCTTATCAAGGAGGGAATGTCATCCCTCTCTATTCCTCTCAGACTTGTAATACAATATAATGCTTCTTTTATGCACTCATCTAAACAGGACTCAAAAGACTAGAGCATTTTCATTAAAAGGAATCAATAACATGTCTTCCTTATGTTACAGAGACCATCTTAAAGCACTCACTTGCTTATTAGTTTACTACAGACTTGGCTAGGACCTCTGCCTCACATAAAAAGCCACAAAGGATCCAGCATGTGATGACCTCGGCATCCGCAAAACCATCACCACCCAAAACATATGCTCAAAGTAATTAAACTTCTACTGCATGTTAAATGGGACTTGTCGAGCTAGAGCTCTCACAAAGAATCCCACATCTATGGAATAGACAAAGAAAAGCTCCCTGAACCTTCTCCTTCAAAAACCTAGACAAACTAATGGGAAGTCGTAAAATCACCACTCATTTGGCCATTCAAACAATCACTGAAAGGGGATGAAATTAGGTAGCGATACTCATGTTACAGGGAACTGACAAAACAAACTCTTGAAGCTAGGTTACAAATGACCTAACCGATTAACAGCCTTGTATGAACCCATCTCAAGTTCCCTGAAATCGCAGGCCCTAAGTGAGCCCCTCCAGGCTGTCTCCTAGGACTCTGGTTAGCATCTGAGCATCTAGCCCCAATACGAAAAAGTATTCCTAAGTTGAGGTTCACCTGTACCCACCATTAGAGCTCATTTTTGGTACAGCACTGAATCTGTGCACACCAAGAGCATCTACTTATTAGGTATCACTGGACTTTAATCATTTGTAGCCTGGCTGGGGGGACCATCAGGACAAAGGAAGACATGTTCTAATGTCCTTAGAAAGTCCCCTGCTGGGATATAGTGGCGCTCTGCTTTGACAGAGTTGAAGACGGCGATCCTTGTGCAACTTGCTCTGTTGGTGATGAGGTTGCATTCAGGATCATCTTGAGACACAGAGACAGAAAAACAAAAAACAAACAAAAAAAAAAAAAACAGAAAATACTTGGGAAGTGCATGACAAAGGTTTCCACAGTTATCATTTTGACTTCACAAGGTCATCACCTAAGTAATGAGAAAACTGATCAAACTTCCTTGAACAGGACACCCAGAGCACTGTTCTGCAGTTCCTCCTAATGAAAGAATTACCTTGGCCAAGTGATTCTATGTAGGAACATTTTCCAACCCTGCTGACATTGCCATAACACAGATAAACTACAACAGGGTATACAGTATTCCACCTTGGAAGCAGGGATCTAAGTCTCCAGTGATTCGAGGCTCAAAGGTTCTCAAGCTTTTCTAGTGCCCTATCTGCTAATGAAGACCAGAACTTGGGTAGGCGAACAGAGGAGAAAAGAAAAACGCACACACAAATATTCATTTATTTTACATTTGTTAACCAGGATAGTCCACTGGACACCAGTCCATTTTCAGTGGAAGCCTGGGGAGAAAAGTTCCACACATATGAATAACAAGTAAAAAAAACTTCAAAGTGTACAAAGCATATTTAGATACAAAATGCAGTAAGTCTTAATTAATAGTATTATATTCATACACAGCAGTCACAATTAGTGAAAACAGAGAAATCTTACAGTAATAGTTTCATTAGTCTAAAGAGATATATATAATGACCTCAATCATTGCTGAAAGGAGCCATGTCTAAACCAACAACTTCTTAAAGGTTACTGTGGTTTAAACCATAACAATCTATTATACAGTATGTATTTCTACAGTAATAGAATACAGACAGTACAGTTGTGTTCACTTACCATAAATGTAGATGTTCAAGTGTATTCACTGTTGCAGTCATCACATTTGGGTTATGTGCCTACAGGTAGCCCTCAGCCGGCCTGAATACCAGAGTCTTCGGATTTCTGCATCGGATGCTGTCACTTCTTCCATGACGTCAGGTCATCAGGGGTATAAAATATGTAGCAGACGCCATTACATCAGTTTTTCTTGCTTCAGATGTCAGATGCACCCACAATAGGAAGCAATTATATGGTATGGAACACCCCCAGCAAAAAGCAAATACATATGATATAATATATGCCAAACAAGAAGGAAAGGTAGAGCCAAGAGAAGTCAGGGGGCTGGAGGGATGGTAACCAGGACTGCAACAGTGAATACACTCGAACATCTACATTTATGGTAAGTGTACACAACTGTACTATGTTCTTCGTGTTTTACTGTTGCAGTCATCACATTTGGGTTGATTCTCAAAGCTAAGGAAGGGTGGAGGCAGTTAAAGAGCATTAGGGCTAGCAAACAGGCCCTGTAAGACTGCTGTGGCAAATCCAACTCTGGATTTAGAAAAGATAGGCAGGTGGTAATGCTTGGTGAAAGTATGTACAGAGCTCTAGGTAGCAGCTTCCAGGATGTCCCTGGTAGGGACTCCTCTGAAAAATGCCATAGAGGAAGAGGCAGCCCTGGTGGAATGTGATCCTATCCCCTGTGGGGTAGGTTTTTCATGGTGCTTGTAGCAGAAATGGATGCAATGGGCTATCCATTTGGAAATGGTTTGCTTTGAAATGGCCTTCCCCTCTGCCCATGCAGCAAAGCTAACTAGCAGCTGGTCAGATTTCGGAGAGGCTTAGTTCTGTCCAAACAGAATCGAAGCTGTATGCGCACGTCCAGAGAATGCAGTATCCTTTCCCCCTTATTTTGAGGATTAGGGAAAAAAGTAGGCAAATGAATGGACTGGTTTAGAGCCACACTAGACACCACCTTGGGCATAAAGGATGGATTAGCCCTGAGGGCAATCCTGTCTGCATGGAAGATAATGAAGGGTTCCACTGCCATGAAGGCCTGCAGTTCAGACACTCTTCTTGCAGAAGTGATGGCTAGAAGTAAAGCTGTTTTCCAAGAAAGGAATTTCATAGGTAGTTACTAGGCTACTGGCCCAAGGGCCTACGTAAGCCTAGCCAGCAAGGCACCATAGCTTACACCACCCAAGAAAGTTATTTTCCTGTGCCACTGTCCAGCAGACACACAGAAGTGATCCCCGGGGTGTATTTCCTATTTCCCATCCACTCATCAAGATTTTTCTTGAAGAGTGCTAATGAGGAACTTTGCTTGACATAGATGGTTAGCTTGTTCCAGAGTATAGGAAGTCTCTGGGACAGGACTCTATCCCTCCAGCGTGTCCTGTTTATTGTGGTGACAAGGTTTAGGTCCCTAGAGCGTTTAGTTTGGAGGGATTGGGATTTCTTTACGTGTAGCATGTCCAACAGCTCTGGGTTTGACATAGCTTTATGTGTTAGGCAGAGATCACCTCGGAGTAGGCGATATGCTACGGAGTAAAGCTGGATTTTTTTGAAGCGGTCAGTGTAGGGCATTTGTTTGAGGCCAGTAATCCTCTTTGTGAGGTACTTCTGTGGCCTTTCCAGCTGCTGCAGATGATTTGTGAGGTACATTCCAAAAGGGGCGTTGTACTCTATAATGGGTCTAATGAGTGACGAGTAGAGGGGAACAATGACCTCTTTTTTTCCTGGATGAGAACCCTTTTATGATGAGGTGTGCCACGTAGAAAGACTTCCTGACTACTGTGGCGATATGACTATCAAAGGAGAGACTACTGTCCACCTGGGTCCCAAGGTCTCTTATCACGCATTCGGTGTTAAGTAGATTGCTGCCTATGGGGTAGTTCATGGGTACAGAGTTTTTACCAAAGGGGATGACACTGCTCTTTTTGACATTGAGCTTGAGGCCATGGCTCTGACACCAGGCATCTGTCTCAGTGAAGCCCTTCTGTAGGATGTCCACATCATTTGGGGACTTGACTATGGCTCCTATTCTGCGAACTTCGTCAGCCAGAGGCCTTCTGTGTTAGCCTGTAATTCAGAAAAGTAGATACCAAACAGGAGAGGTTCCAGGACGGAACCCTGTGGCACTCCACTTGTCAATGCCTTGAGGTCAGATTTGGAGTCTGCAACTTTTACAGTGTGGGTTCTGTCAGTGAGCTAGTCGGCAACCCATCTTGTGACGTAGGGATTTATACCTAGTTTTGTGAGTTTAGCTATAATTCCAGAATGGGGGATGGTGTCGAAAGCCTTGACGAGGTCAAGATAGGCTGTGTGAACCACCTTACCCTCCATCCAAGGCTTTGGTGACTGTCTCAAAGTCGATCAGGTTCAGGAGGCATGATCTGCCTTTCACAAACGCGAACTGGGTGGGATCCAGAGTTTGGAGGTTACCAATGTCTTTGTTTACGAGTTCCATGACGATACATTCCATGGCCTTGCAGACCAGGCTCGTCAGGCTAATAGGTCGATAGTTCCCAGGATCAGTGGTGGCTCCCCCTTTGTGGAGTGGGATAACTGTTGCTGTGCACCATTCAGTGGGCACAAAGCCTGATGCAAGGCTATTATTGAACATGGTGCTTAAGTAGGGAGCCAGTTCGTTCTGAAGTTCGTGTAAAACGCAGCCTGCTGTAGCAGCTGGTTCAAAGGGGGGGGGGGGGGGGTAAGTTTGTCCCAATACAAAGTTAAGGGCCCACGCTGGAGTGGGAGCTCTCCTAGGGGGTCTTAAATTCACCTCTAAGGAATTGTTTTAGCAGGGGGTGAGAGAAGAGGGGTGGGCTCAGTATTATAATGTGCTGAAATGGCAAAGGCATGAATCTTAATTGAAGAGAAAGATAGGCCCTGTGGAGCAATTCTGTTAAATAATCTAGAATATGAGGTGAGCTGGGCACTGTTGTGCCCATCCCCTGAGATTGGCTCCAAGAACAGTATCTTTTCCACTTTTCTGAATACGATTTTCTAGTACTAGGCCTCCTTGCCTCAAGAATGACATTCAGCACCTGCTTATTGAGGGTTGTTAGAGGTGAGCTCAGGGAATTAGCCAGGTTGCAAGGTTCAGGGTTTGAAGCTGAGGGTGCAGAATCTGGAGGCAGGTGCCATGGTTGCAGCACTGTCAGACTGCGCAAAAGGGGGTACCAGTTTGGGGCAATCAGGATTGTCCTTGGCTTGTCCTGTTTGATCTTTAGTAGAACCTTCAAGAGGAGAGCCAGAGGGGGGAAAAGGCATAAATTGAGAGGCTTTCCCAGGTAAAGGACAGGGCATCCACTTTCCAAGCTTGACTATGGGGAGTTCTGGTGCAGAATTTGTTCAATTGGTAGGTCTGAGGGGGAGGCAAACAGGTTTACCTCTGGTGTCCCTCATTTGTTCCTCAACAGCTTGAATATTTTGGGTTCCGGTTTCCATTCGTGTGGGTCCATGACATTTCTGCTTAAGTCGTCTGCCAGTGAATTTAGTTTGCTTGGCAGGAAGTGAGTTTGCAGGTTCACTTGGTAGCTCAAGGCTGTGTTCCACAGAGCCATGGCTATTCTGCAGAGTGGGTAGGAATGGGTTCCCCCCTGCTCGTTTATGTACCATATAACTGTGGTGTTGTCTGTCTGTCTTTACCAAAAGTTGTCCTGGAAGAATAAGGTCTTTGAAGGCTATCAGAGCATTTTGTATTGCTAACATTTGTTTTCATTGATATGCAGGTGCATCTGTTTTGGGTTCCATTTGCCCTGAATGCACTGCCCTGCCATGTGAGCCCCCCATGCATAGTCTGATGCATCTGTTGTTAAGGTTTGGACGGCAGGGGGTAGTGTGAAAGGGAGTCCCTTGTTGTGGTAGCAGGCCTCTGCCCACCAAAGGAACTCTGCCCTTAGACAAGGAATGATAGGAATCATTGTTTCCAGGTCCTGAGAATGTTGACACCATAGACATTTAGATATCACTGAGGTTTCCTCATATGCAGTCTTGCATATGGAATTAACAGAATGCAAGAGGCCATGAACCCCAGGGCTTGCCGGATTTTCCTTGCAGACAGCTGGGTTTTTGTGGCCAGTAAGTTGAAGTAGGCTGTCAAATAAACTTGTTTCTCCGGAGTGAGGAATGCCATCTGGGAAGTTGTGTTCATGCTTGCTCCCAGGAATACAATCTGTTGGCAGGGTACTAGGTGTGATTTCTTCTCAATGATGGTGTACCCCAGTGAGGTTAGAAGACTTTCTACAAATGCCAGGTGTAATAGCTTGAAACAAAGTCGTCGGTTTAATATGAAAATCGGTAGGCCTGAATACACCCTCAGAAGCCAGTGCCTGCACAGCGGCTCTGGACCCATCCAAGGTACAGACATCCACAGGTTCCATAGTCGAAGAAGCATCTCGCAGTATACCGGACCCCGAATGGGTCTCAGTAGAGGCCTGCAAATCTGTAGTAGCGGGTATCAGGGGCTGCGAAAGCGCCTGAGTACCAGTGGACTGGCAACTAGCTTAACGGAAGCATCATCGGCAGTCTTGGACCTATGTGGTCTGCCTTCTACCTTTATCCCTATGTTTTTTCGGAAGATCGGTAGTCAGATGGCTTTACGAAGCTAGTACAGAGATCGAGAACGAATGTATTTAGCTACAACAAAATAGCCAGATGAATAATTGTTCGGGAGTTGAACAAGGCACAAAACAGACAGCGAGGGACTTCGTGGTCTGGGCCTAAACACACGACACAGTAAGAATGAAACTCTCTATGAGGTATTTGCTTTCCACAGGCAAGACAATTGTTAACTTTTTCTGACATCGGTTAGAACAAGAAAAAAGGATCCCCAACGGGGTACATATCTTTTTGAAGACTTCAGGTCTGAAACTCGAAAATGAAAATTTCAGGAGTTAGCCAACCAGCACTTGCGAACTGCTTCTGCTTCGGGCACCGCACGGCAAAAAAACTGATGTAATGGCGTCGGCTGCATGTTTTATACATACCCCTGATGACCTGACGTCATGGAAGAAGTGACAGCATCTGACGCAGAAATCCAAAGACTCTGGTATTCAGGCCGGCTGAGGGCTACCTGCAGGCAGATAACCCAAATGTGATGACTGCAACAGTGAAACACCAAGAACATCTAGCTGTTCCTCTTGAGGTGTGAGATAGTTCAGGTGGTGTAGGGTCTAGCCTGGTGAAGTGCATAAGCATAGCCATTTATTAGTGAGATGCAGTTTTAATGTTTTTTTTAAACTGTAAGAAGGATGTCATAGTAGTTATATTATAGGTAGAGCATTCCATATTTTGGATGCATAATTAGAAAAGAAGGCATCACCTGCTATATTATTTCACTTAGTCACTGTGAGAATATGTTTGTTACTGGAGCGAAGAGTTCTGTTATTGGCGTGGAAGTGAAGTAGGCTTTGCAATGCAGGGTTTTCTTTCTGGTTGATGTAACATTTTATGGGCCAGAGAGAGAGTTGGTTGTAATGCAGGAGTTGAGGAAGTGCCAGCCAGTTGAGTAGCTTCAAGGATAAGCAGTGGTGAGATCTAAATGGGGAGTCAGAGGCAAATCTAGCTATTTTGTTATAGCAGGAGTCAAGCTTAGCTAGGTCTGCTTTTCTAAGGTTGGTGAGAATAGGTAAGGCATAGTACAGGGTAGAAATAAGGTGAGTGTGAGATATAGTAGCTTTTGTTTGTTGGGTAAGGAATTGACTATTTTTATAGAGGGTACCTAGTTTTTTGTGAACTTTCTTGACGGTCTGGGAAATATGAATATCAAATCTTAGATTACCAATCTCAATGCCCAGGAGTTTGGTGTGTTCTGTGGGAGAGACAGTAGTTTTGTTACTGGACATGATATTAAAGGTATTAGTTGATGAGGTGGACCTAGTGGGTTTAAAGAGTAGTTGTTTGGTTTTAGCAGGGTTTATGATGAGATGGATATTGGACAGCTATGTTTCTATAAAGAGGAAAGATTCCTGAGTTAATGTGTGAAGTTCCTGTAGTGAGGAAGCTTCACAAACCAACGTAGAATCATCAGCTTATTGGATGACAGATGCTTTGGGAGTGGAGGAATGAAGCTTATTGGTATAGAGGGTGACAGTAGAGGGCCTAAAATAGAACCCTGGGGAAAACCAAGATTAACTGGGAGAAGGGGGGAGAGTTCTTGTTTCCACAAGACTGCTTGCTGACAGCCAGCTAAATAGCTCTGGAACCAGGCTATGGAGGGAAGAGAGTCCTAATTCGGGCAGTTCTTTGATAAGAATGTCATGTCTAACCATACTGAAGGCCTTTGAGAGGTCAAGAAAAAGTACAGGTGTGTACACTTACCATAAATGTAGATGTTCGAGTGTATTCACTGTTGCAGTCATCACATCTGGGTTATCCCGGCCAGGGTAGCCCTTGGTCGGCCCGAATACCAGAGGCTTAGTATTTTTGCTTCAGTTGCTGTCGCTTCAGGTCTGAGTCAGGTCGTCAGTAGTGTAAGGTAAGGCAGCTGATGTCATTACATCAGTTTTTCTTGCCCTGTCAGGATCCCCCAAGTGGGAGCCAAGTTCTGGTGGAAGAACCCACCAGTAGAAAGTAAATACCAAAAAGTCCTTTGTAAGGAGAAAGAAGAGGGGGATGGAGGGAGGGGAACCAGGACTGCAACAGTGAATATACTCGAACATCGACATTTATGGTAAGTGTACACAACTGTACTACATATTCTTTGTGTTTCACTGCTGCAGTCATCACATTTGGGTTGATTCCCACAGCTGAAAAAAAGGGTGGAGGCAGTCAAGGAGACTAGGGGCTGGCTAGGATGCCCTGCAAGGCTGCAGTGGCAAAGCCTACCCTGGATTTGGAGGAGATAGGCAGGTGGTAATGTTTGGTGAAAGTGTGAACAGATGTCCAGGTGGCAGCCTCCAGGATGTCCCTGGTGGGGACTCCTCTGAGGAAAGCAGCAGAGGTGGAGGCTGCTGTAGTGGAGTGAGTCCTGACCCCCCCCCCTCCTTAGGGGGAGGCTTTCTGTGTTGCTTGTAACAGAAATGGATGCAATGTGCTATCCATTTGGAAATTGTTTGGAGGTGGCTTTGCCCTCTGCCCCTGCAGCAAAGCTAACCAGCAATTGAACAAACTTTGAATGATTTTGTCCTGTCTAGACAGAATCTGAGCTGTGTGCACATGTAGAGTGTACAGGATCCTTTCCCCCTTGTTCTGTGGGTTAGGGAAAAGGTGGGCAAATGAATGGATTGGATGAGAGCCACACTGGACATCACTTTGGGCATGAAGGACGGGTTAGTCCTGAGGGAAATCTTGTCAGCATGGAAGATGATGAAGGGCTCCACAGCCATGACTGCTTGTAGTTCGGAGACCCTTCTGGCTGAAGTGATGGCCAGAAAAAAAGCAGTCTTCCAGGAGAGAAATTTTAACTCTGCTGAAGATGCTGGTTCAAAGGGGGGTAGGGGTAAGCTTTTCCAACACAAAGTTAAGGTCCCAAGCTGGGGTAGGTGCTCTTCCGGGTGGCTTCAAGTTACTAGCCCCTCTTAGGAATTGTTTGATCAGATGATGTGAGAAAAGGGGTTGCTCAGTGAGGAAATGAGCAGAGATGGCAGAGGCATAAATTTTAAGAGAGGAGAAAGAGAGACCACTGTACAGCAGGTCAGCTAAGTAATCCAGGATAAGAAGGAAGGACGGCTGTGCTGTATCTGCTCCCTTAGCCTGAATCCAGGTGCAAAACCTTTTCCATTTGTCAGCATAAGACTTTCTAGTGCTAGGGCGTCTGGCCTCATGTACATCAAGAACCTGTTTACTGAGGCTGGCAGACTGAGGATTGGTTAGGGAATAAGCCAAGCTGCCAAAATGAGGGTTTGCATGAATTCTCCTTCCCTCTCGGTCAGGAGGGTTGGGGTCTGAGTGAGATGCCATGGTGGCAGAGGAGACCGGCTGCGTAGCAGAGGGTACCAGTGCTGGCATGGCCTGTCTTGAGCAATAAGAATTGTCCTTGGTTTTTCCCCTCTTATTTTGAGCAGTACCCTGGGGATGAGAGGTAGTGGAGAAAAGGCATAGACCGATAGATTGACCCAGGGGAAGGACAGGGCATCCACTTTCCAAGCCATGCAGTGAGGCTCCCTGGTGCAGAACTTGCTGAGCTGATGGTTGGTGTGGGAGGCAAAGAGATCGACCTTCGGGCTGCCCCATTTCTGAGTTATTAGGGGGAAGGTTCTTTTGTCTAGCTGTCACCCGTGTGGGCCCAGGAGATTTCTGCTTAAGTGGTCTGCCAGAGAGTTTAGAGAACCTGGTAGGAATTGTGCGAACAGGTGGAGTTGCATGGCAGAGGCTGTGTGCCAAAGGGTCATGGCCAGCCTGCACAGATGGCAGGAGTGAGTCCCTTCCCTGCTTGTTGATATACCACATCACAATGGTGTTCTCTATTTTGATCAGGAGAGCCCCTGGGGGAGATGGGGCCTGACAGCTGTCAATGCGTGCTGGACAGCTAACATCTCTTTCTGGCTGACGTGCAGATGGATTTGCTGTGGGCTCCATTGGCCCTGTATGCACCTGCCGTTCAGGTGTGCATCCCATAGTCTGATGCATCTGTGGTGAAGGTCTGGGCGTCTCTTTTTTTTTGGGGGGGGGGGGGTCACAGACATATTTCAACAGGCAAGGATTCCTTACCACACTCAATGGCACATTTGCTTTTAGAAACAGACTGGGAGAATAATGTGATGGCTTATATTTTAACTTAACCAAAGTGCCCTAGCAAGACTACAGCTGTGACAGAATAAGATTTATGACTGTCTCCAATCATAACCACTGTGAGAATGAAGACATGGGTGCTAATTCTTCCTAGTGTAAGGAGCTTTATATATATATATATTTTTATATAGCTCTATATACATATATATAAAATAAAAAAAAGTGTAGGAGCACAAAGTATTTTAGTGGTTATCAAAGCTTTTGAAAGCCAGTAAAGCATTTGATGCTGTCAGAAAGTAGAAAAGAAATACCCCCCCCCCAATAGAACTAATGACTTTTGCTTAACAAGGTTTAGTTAAGTACCCCTAAAAGCTATCGAGATTGGGTCTTGCATTAGGGTCTTATCTAACAATTACATTCTTCTCAATTTCGGAGCATAATCATGGCACTCCATGCATTACAAAGTGTTTAGTATGAAACTGTTTAGAAAATAGCTGACATGACAGTAATTTAGTAACCACTCTTGTTCAGTTTTGTTTAGAAGCACAGGAAAACAGTTCAGAAAGTACAGTTGTGCACACTTAGCATAAATGTAGCTGTTCGAGTGTACTCACTGTTGCAGTCATCACACTAGGGTTATCTGCCTGCAGGTAGCCCTCAGTCGGCCCGAATACCAGAGACTTAGTATTTCTGCGTCGGCTGCTGTCGCTCCAGGACTGACGTCAGGTTGTCAGGGGGTATAAAAACAGGCAGCTGACACCATTACATCAGTTTTTTTGCCCAAATGCCAGGAGTCCCCCAAACAGGGAGCTAAGTTATGGTGGGGAAACCACCAGTAAAAAGTAAATACCAAAACCCCTGAAAGGGGTGAGTAACAGAAAGGAGAGAGAGAGATAAGGGGGCTGGAGGGAGGAGAAACCAGGACTGCAACAAGTGAATACACTCAAACATCTACATTTATGGCAAGTGTACACAACTGTACTATGTTCTTTGTGTTTCACTGTTGCAGTCATCGCACTTGGGTAGATTAGCAAAGCTGAAGAAGGGTGGAGGCCGTCAAGAAGAGTTGGGGCTGGCTAGTATGCCTTGCAGGACTACTGTTGCAAAACCCGCCTTGGATTTGGAAAAGATAGGCAAGGTGGTAATGCTTAGTGAAGGTGTGTACAGAACTCCAGGTAGCAGCTTCCAGGATGTCCCTGGTAGGGACTCCCCTGAGGAATGCTGTAGAGGTTGTAGTTGCCCTAGTGGAATGTGTTCTGACCCCCTGAGGGGTTGGTTTCCCATGGTGCATGTAGCAGAAATGGATGCAGTGTGCTATCCATTTGGAAATTGTTTTGAAATGGCCTTGCCCTTTGCCCCTGGTGCAAAGCTGACTAGTAACTGGTCAGATTTCCTGAAGGGCTTAGTCCTATCGAGGTAGAATCTGAGCTGTCTGAGCACGTCCTAGGATTGCAGGATCCTTTCCTCTTTATTTTGAGGATTAGAAAAGAAAGTTGTCAAATGGATAGATTTGACAGCCACATTGGACATCACTTTAGGCATAAAGGAAAGGTTAGTCCTGAGGGAAATCCTGTCAGCATGGAAAATAATGAAGGGTTTCACAGCCATAAATGCTTGTAGCTCAGACACTTTTCTAGCTGAAGTGATGGCCAGAAGCAAGGCTGTTTTCCAAGAGAGGAACTTTAACTCTGCTGATGCTGCAGGCTCAAAGGGGGGAAACATGAGCTTTTCCAGTACAAAGTTAAGGTCCCAAGCAGGGGTGGGTGCTCTCCTTGGCGACCTTAATTTGTTTGCCCCTCTCAGGAACTGTTTGATAAGAGGGTGAGAGAAGAGGGGTGATTCAGTTTTGAAATGAGCTGAAATGGCAGAGGCATGGATCTTAATGGAGAAGGATAGGCCTCTGTGAAGTAGATCTGCTAAGTAATCCAGGATTAGAGGCAGTGAGGGCAGAGTTGTGTCCTTTCTTTTAGATTAAATCCAGGAGCAGTACATTTTCCACTTATCAGCATAGGATTTCCTTGTACTGGGTCTTCTGGCTTCAAGAATGACGCCCAACATCTGCTTGCTTAGGCTGGTTACTGGAGGAGAATTCAAGGAATAAGCCAGGCTGCCAGATTTCGGGTTTGCAGTTGCAGATGCAAGATCGGACTCCCCTGCTGAGTGAACAGGGTTGGGTCCTGGTGTAGGTGCCAGGGTGGCACCGGTGACAGGCTGCGCAGGAGTGGGTATCAGTGCTGGAGTGGCCAGTCCGGGGCAATCAGAATTGTCCTTGGTCTGTCCTGTCTTATCTTGAGCAATATTGAGAGAAGTGGCAGAGGGGGAAAGGCACAGATTGAGAGATTTACCCACTGGAAGGATAGGGCATCCAATTTCCAGGCCCTGCTGTGAGCTGTCCTGGTGCAGAATTTGCTGAGCTGGTGATTGCAGGGGGAGGCAAAGAGATCAAACTCTGGCATCCCCCATTTCTGAATCAGAAGGATGAAGGTGCTTGGCTCTACTTGCCACTCGTGTGGGTCTAGGAGATTTCTGCTTAAGTCGTCTTACAGTGAGTTTTGTTTGCCTGGCAGGAATTGAGCTTGTAGATGGACCTGCATGTCCAAGGCCGTGTTCCACAGGGTCATGGCCAGCCTGCAGAGTGGGTAAGAGTGGGTTCCCCCATGCCTGCTGATGTATCACATAACTGTGGCGTTGTCTGTTTTTATTAGCACGTGTCCTGCTGAGAGTAGGGATCTGAAAGCTGTTAGAGCGTGCTACACAGTTAGCATCTCTTTTTGGTTGATGTGCAGATGAATTTGACTTGGGTTCCAGTGGCCCTGAATGCACTTGCCATCTATGTGCCCCCCCCTCAGGCATAGTCTGATGCATCTGTGGTTAGGGTCTGGGTGGCGTGGGGATGAGTAAAGGACAGTCCCTTGTTGTGGTTGCATGCTGCTGCCCACCAAAGAAACTCCGTCCTTAGGGTATGACAGGAATGACAGTTTTCAGGTCCTGAGAGTGTTGGCACCAAAGACTTTTTAAGTACCATTGAAGTTTCCTCATAAGTAGTCTGGCATATGGAATTAGTAGGATGCATGAGGCCATGAACCCTGGGGCCTGCAGGATTTTCCTTGTGGATAGGTGGGTTCTGGTGGCCATTTGAGTAAAATAGCTTGTCAGATAGGCTTGTTTTTCTTGAGTTAGGAATGTCATCTGGGATGCTGTGTCCAAGCTACAATCTTTTGACTGGGGACTAGCTTTGATTTCTTTTCATTGATGGTGTACCCAAGGGAGGTTAGAAGGTTTTTTTTTTACAAATATCAGGTGCTGCAATAGCATTTCCTAACTGTCTGCCTAAATCAGGCAGTCGTCCAAGTACGGGTACATTTGAATATTTCTCTGTCTGCAGTAAGCAATGGCTGGAGCCAGGCATTTTGTGAATACTCTGGGAGCAATGGATAAACCAAAGGGAAGTGCAGAGAACTGATAATGCATAAAACCTGCCCTGAAGTGTAGATATTTCCTGCATGACTCCCTTTATAGGGATGTGCAGATAGGCTTCTTTTAAGTCTAGGGTGACTAACCAGACATCTTTGGCTGGCATAGGTAGAAGCTGCTGCAAGGTGAGAATTTTGGTACCACCAGAAAGGTGTTGAGAATTGAAAGATCTAGGATTGGGTGCCAAGTGCCCTCTTTTTCTGGGTACCACGAAAAGTCTGGAATAGAATCCTTGACCTATCTGTTCTGCAAGAACAGGCTGAATCGCCCTTACAGAAAGCAGGGATTGAATATGGTTTGTGCCTCTGCCCCCTGGTTTGGAGGAAGGTCTGGGAACCCTTTTGGGGTTGGGAGTGAGTGGAAGTAAAATTTGTACCCCTGGGATACAATGTCGAGTACCCTTCGGTCTTTGGTGATGGGAATCCACTTTATTGCATGAAGGGCAAGTTTTCCTCCTGGGGGCACAAGCAGTTGGGCAGAGGTGGGGAGTGGAGTTGAGAAGTCATTGGGATTTTTTTCCGTAAGGGGGTGGCTTAGCACTCCCTGCTTTTGAGGTGGAGGCACTCCATTGCTTAGATCTCTCCATACTCTGAGACAGTAGTCTGGGGGGGTCTGTTTCCCTGGGTCTAGTTTGGGATGGCCTTGAGGGGGCGGGAAAGAACCAATGTCTCTAGGGGCAATGCCTACTGAATCTAGGAGACTGCACTTGCAAAAATTCTTTTGACTGTCTGCATATTTAGCTTTTTCTTCCATCTTTTTAAGAACCTCTTCTGCTTTGGTGCCAAACACTGTTCTTGTTCAAAGGAGCATCTAATAACTTAAGATTTGACATGGTCTGGCAAGGTCTGCTCCTTAAGCCAAACATGCCTTCTCAGTACAGAACAAGAAGTTATGTACTCACCATAACGTTCGATGTATGTAGTCCATCTCGCCTCACATTCTTACCCGTGGGTTTGGAGCCAAATATCGGCACTGACTCGGCCGATTTTACTAGCTCAAAGTCTCTCATTGGCTGGGCTAAGAGGGTATCCCATAGTGCACTGCTCCATATCCCCAGATCTAGTTTGCTGTGAAAAACATTTGTACTCCATACACACATCACATCCATATAAACAATAAACTAATCAAAGGGACTCTGTAGGTGACAACCTAACCTCCAAATCCTCCAGGCAGGGGGAAGGTGGGAGGGTAAGTAAGAATGTGAGGCGAGATGGACTACATACATCGAACGTTATGGCGAGTACATAACTTCTTGATGTTATGTAGTCCTATCTCGCCTGCATTCTTACCCGTGGGACAGCGTCCCTAGCACCTACATCCTGGGTGGCTCATAGGAAAATACTCCTGAGAACTGTGGAGCCAAAGGAAGACCTGCCCCTGGAGACCACGTCCAATTTGTAATGAGAAACAGGTGTGAGGAGAAGCCCAAGTAGCTGCAGCACATATATCATCCATTGACAATCTATAGCTTGATAGGCTGTGGATGTAGAAACAGCCCGAGTAGAATGTGCCTTGACTGGAAATGGCAAATTTATACCTCCTGCCTGACAGATGAAAGAGATACAACTGGCTATCCATCTAGACAGCGTGACCTTGGATACTGGAGAACCCATTCGGTTTTCCGAAAAGGAGACAAAGAGTTGGTCAGATTTTCGGATATTTTTTGTCCGGTGTAGATAGAAGCGTAACTGTCTATGTACATCCAGTTGGTGAAATCTAAATTCTGCCTTGTTAGAAAAGTGGGGGAAGAAAACAGGCAACTCGATGGACCGATTCATGTTAGACATGGAAGCCACTTTACGAAGGAACGAGGGGTTTGGTCTAAGAGACCCTATCTTTATGGAAGATTAAATATGGGGGGGTTGATGGAGATGGCTTGAATTTCCGAAACCCGCCTTGCGGAAGTGACTGCTGTTAAGAATGCTGTTTTCCATGTCAAGAATTTTAATTCACAGGTAGCTGCAGGCTCAAATGGTGGTAGAGTAAGGGCTTGTAGAACAAAATTGAGATCCCAGGGCATGATCAGTTCGGAAACTGGGGGACGAAGCAACAGAGTACCTTTAAGGAATGCTTTGCATAGTCTGTGTGCCATGAGACTAGGTTCATTCGCTACGTGGAAATTAGATATCGCTGCCAGCTGAACTTTTATGGTGGCTGATGCAGACCCCTGATAGAACAGCATTGACAAGAACTCCAGAACTGAATCTATTGGAGCTGTGTAAGGATCAATGCCTCTAGTATGTGCCCAGATAGAGAAGCTTTTCCATTTGCTAGAATAAATCTTTCTATTGGATGGCTTATGAGAGGACGATAATATATGGACCACTTCCGGTGAAAAATTATGACGTCTGACTAACAATGGAAGTGGAGTAGCCAGGCTGTCAACCGGAGGGTCATCAGAGAGGGGTGGAAATGTCCCGACGTGTGTCAGTAAATCTGGTTGAGGGTCCAGAATCCAAGGAGTGTCCACAATGTATGGTTGAAGAAAGGGGAACCAGACTTGACAAGGCTAGTGTGGGGCAATCACAATCATTCTGCTTCCCAAGGATTGCGCTTTCTGAATCACCCTTGACAGCAGGGGAAATGGAGGGAAAGCATAAAGCAGACTGGAGGGCCAATCGTGAACCAGAGTGTCCCTGGGTGATTCCCCCTGTGGGTGGATCAGCGTGAAGTAGTTGCTGCATTTTGCATTGAGAGGGCTGGCAAAAAGGTCGCAGCAAGGCTGACCCCATCTGCTGAAGATTCGCTCTGCAACCAGGCGATTCAGGGACCACTCGTAAGGCATAAGGATCGCTCTGCTTAGCCTGTCCACTATTACGTAGGACTTCCCCGGAATATGCATTGCTACCAGAAACCGTTGGGAAGCTATTGCCCAATGCCACACTGGCATAGCCTCTCTGCACAGAGGGTAAAGACCGGGTTCCCCCTTGCTTGTTGAGATACCACACTACTGACATGGTGTCTGAATGTATCGCAATAGTCCCTAGAGGAAGAACTTTCTGAAGTGCCTGCAACGCAAGAAGCACTGCTCTCATCTCCAGGACATTTATATGCAAATGTATCTCGTGTTCCTGCCACGTGCCTTGGACTGTCCTGCCGAGATAATGCCCCCCCACCCCATCTGGGAGGCGTCCGTGGTCACCGTGGCAACAGGGACAGGTGGAACGAAGGGCTTTCCACCGTTCAAATTGTTGGTGCACAGCCACCAATGGAGATCCTGCTTGCACCTGAGTAAGATGGGATGAGATAGTGGGAGTCTTTGTAGAGACCAATGGACACAGAAGAGCCACTGAAGAAGTCATGTGTATTCTCGCTAGAGGGACCAACATGATAGTTGCTGCCATGGTCCCTAGGAGTTGAAGAACCAGTCTTGCCTTCGCTTGTCTCAGGGGCATCAGCATGTTATTTGTTGTTGTAACACTGTGATCTTTTCTTGTGGCAAGAATGCTCGCATTCGAATGGTGTCTAAATCTGCTCCTATAAAGGTGACACGCTGTGAGGGCAATAAGGCAGATTTTTCCCAGTTTATTGTTATGCCCAACTGGTGACATAGACTGATGGTAGCCTCCCTGGTCTGAACTAGTTGATGCCTGGTGGGGACGGTAAGGAGCCAGTCGTCCAGGTACGGAAACACCTGGAATCCCTGACGTCTCAAGTGAGCCGTCACCACCGCCATACATTTGGTGAACACCCTGGGGGCTGTGGTGAGACCAAAGGGCAGGGCTTGAAACTGGAAGTGATTGGCTCCCAGCCAGAAGTGTAGGTGACTCCTGGATGCTCTGTCCATTTTGACATGGTAGTAAGCATCCTTGAGATCGATGGAGCACATCCATACCGCCTCTCCCAACAATGGGAGAATCGATTGTAGTGTGACCATACCGAACTTGGACTTGTGTACGTAATTGTTGAGTTGACAGATCTAGTATGGGTCTCAGGTCCCCTGTTCTTTTCTGCACCAAAAAGAATCTTAAGTACCTAATCCGATTTGGTCTGAGGGGACACATTGGATGGCTCCTTTTTCTGGCAGCTGCAAGACCTCTAAGGCTGCTTGATCTCTTTGACTGGGTGGAACGTCTGGGATTTTTCTGATTGGCGGGGGTTCTGAAGAGAATGGAATGAGGTAACCTCCGGAAATTATCCGTAATACCCATCGGTCCTGGGTAATGCTCTCCCAGGCTTCCGGGTATAAGGAAATTCGACCCCTGACTGGCTCCGGATAAGCGCAGTCGGGCACACCCTCAGGAATGAGAGTATGGAGAGCCACAGAAGGAGTCGTGGTCTCCCGAATTGCAAGGGCCCCTTCTGCCTCTGGGGCGACGTCTCCCTGAAACCCCCCCTCCCCTGCCTCTGGAGGGGGGGTTCACCTTGTGCGGCAGGAAAAAACCTCTGATTTCTTGAACCACACCCCCCCCCCCTGCTGGGCCTTGGGATAAGGCCTAGAAGGAAGGGAAAAACGGACCCCTACGGCACACAGGGTCTTTCCCTCTTGCTCGCACCTGGTGAGGGTGTCTTTCACTTTGGTCCCAAACAAGGAGGAACCGTCAAATGGGGCGTCAGTGAAGGAAGACTTGAAGGCCTCCGCAAAGTGACACAGGTGCAGCCAGGCTTGCCTTCTAAGGGCGACCCCTGAGCTTGCTGCCCTACTCGCTCCCTCGGCTGCATACGAAATGAGCCGCAAGGACGAGTTAGCAATGGAGTTGAGGGTAGAGACCTGGGCGTTAACTGTCTGAGCCACCTCCTCAGGTATGTTATCCGCAAGAGTATCTCCCAACTCTTTGAGGAGATCTCTCTGGAGCCGAGTGAAGTGAGACAGATAATTCAGCGACCGCAGAGTGAAGGTTGCTGAAGACAGGGTATGCTTCCCGTACTGATCCATGGTCCTAGAGTCCTTGTTAGGAGGATGGACGGATGAAGAAGACTGCAACTTCCTTTTGGGTGGCTGCTGCCACTACCATGGCATCTACAGGGACTCCTTTTGACAGAAACTCTTTGCGCCCTGGGGTGCGGAAAGGAATTTGTTGGGATGCCTGGGCACGGACTCCACAGAATCGGGGTTTTCCCCACACTCTTCGACAAATGAGGTCAAGAAGTTCGTCGAAGGGTGGAGACATCCAGGAGGCGGAGGGTTGAACGCCAAAAGCCTTAAGGAATACTGATTCCTCCTCGGAAGGAGCTTTGGAAGGCCAGTCACCTCTTTGTTTCAGTATCTCCAGGATATCGGAGAAGGAAACATCAGAGGAAGACTTAGGGGACCCTTCCGATTCCTCGAGGTCAGTATCGGAGGTGAGAGAGACATCCTGGGAGTCTATGTGCTTCCTCTTGCACAATTTCTTTCTAGGAGGCTCCTCAGGCACGGACTCTGGGAGACCCTCAGAAAGTTGGGGACCGCTCGTGGGGGTATCCTTAGGGCCTGGCGCTCTACTGTCCATGGATATGTGAGTGTCAGAAGCTCTCGCCGGGGTGGTAGGGGACAGAATGACCAACCCGGGTGATGTAGCTGACGATCTGGCCAGCGTGCTCCGTATGGCCTCGAAGGCCGGCCCCCCACGAGCCGATGCACCAAGTGGGAGACTCGGAACAGACAGATGTCCAGAAGTATCCCCCTTGGGCCTGACCGAAGAGACCCGAGTCCGGAACCCTGTGGACGGAACCGACATGGTCGGAGCAGAGGTCGGCACCGACAGACCCAGAGGGGGTATCGGAGCCGGCGCAGGAACATCAGTCGGAGCGGAGCATACCGGCTCCGACGACAAGGATGTGCTCGGAGGAGGAATCATCGAAACGGTCATAGGAAATAGCTCTGGAGCAGAGTGGGTTGGAGCCGAGAACAATTTAGCCAACACCGGCGACTGCAGCAGCCTCTGCACCACCCTATCAACATCCAAATCAGAATGCCTGGAGGATTTGGAGGAGAGCTATGGAGATTGGGATCTCTTGTCAGGTGAACCATGCATCATACTGGGCGACCGGCTCCGAATGGGTTCAAGAATAATAGGAGCCGACGCCGATTCAGTTAACAATGATACCTCCAGCGGCCCCGAGGACAGTGGAGCCGAGGAGGTAGAATCCAATACAGTAATCTTCGCTGGAGGCTCCGAAGTGGCAGATGGAGCCGGAGACCTTTTCTTAGCCTTGGAAGCTTTGGATTTTGACTGAGGACTGGGAGCAGAGTCTATAGCTTCCTCAAACGATGGTTTTAGAAGTCCCTTTAATATTAATTTATTTTTTCTCTCCTGGAGCACCGTAGGACTGAATGCGTGGCAAAAGCTTCATGACTCCTTGACTCCTGTAAATGGATGGCTCCAAGGCAGTAAACACACACAGTGTGTCCATCCGTGATGGACATCTTATATCCACACTTGGAACATTTTTTAAAGCCAGAAGGCTTATGCTCCTTCTGATCCTTAGACATCTTATACTACCTAGACACAAATTACAAAAAGGGCGGGAACAGCACCCAAATTAGAAACACCAGAAAAACTCTACTAGATACACTCTAAGAACCTCTAACTGAAACGGTTCTTCTAGGGAACACACAGACAAACACAATCACACTAAAAAGTTTATCTAACAGAGGAGAGGACTAGGTCCTCTAACTAAAACGGGCCTAGCCCGCTGGAACAGTTAGGGATACCAAAAACACAACAATCACACTCAAACACAGCAACAAGAAAATAGCCATCAAAATAGCTTTTGGGTATGAAATATATAATTTCTCTAAGAGAAATAGCAAAAAAGAAGGTACTTAGCCACAGCCAAGCGAGACCACGTCCGAGCTACACAAGCGGCAAACGAGATCTGGGGATGTGGAGCAGTGCACCATGGGATACCCTCTTAGCCCAGCCAATGAGAGACTTTGAGCTAGTAAAATCGGCCGAGTCTGAACTGATATTCGGCTCCAAACCCACGGGTAAGAATGTAGGCGAGATAGGACTACATAACATCCAGTGACTACTGCCCTGTAAGATGCTTCTAGGGCATCAAAGCCACACTGCAATGTATGCTTGCTGACTTGGCTTGCAGAATGCATAAGCTCTTGCAATTCTTTATTTTCTGCAGTCTGTAAAGGTAGTTATTTTTTGCTTAATAAGTTCTATAATATGTTGTTGGTACTTTAGCATGTGAAACTGACAATTCAAGCCCTAATGGTGAGAGTTGCAGAGGTATATACTTTCTTACACCATCTGTAGGGGTGGGATTCTTAGCTGTAGTTGCTTTGATACCTTTAGGCCCCTGGGAGATGACCTCTGGGTCAGCAGTAGGATATTTTGAAAAGGAAGTTGAGAGTCAGGTACTCTGTAGTACCCGTCTGGTTTCCTAGGAGCAGGGGGTAAAGTATCAGGAGTTAAACTGGATTCCATAAAGTCATCATCCACAACATACAGGACTGGGGGTATTGATAAAGGCCTATGTTGTGGCAAATCTAGAAATTCTCGGAGTCTCTTTTTGGGACTGAGGATGGTCTTGGCATTCCCAGTGGAAATGCTCTCTAAGTATGTAAGGTTTCACCAAAAGAAAAATCCTCTGGAGGAGAAGCAGAGGGAATGGATTCCTCTGCATCTGAATCCTCATAAGCAGATAAGGGCATGTCTTCATAATCATAAACCTTAGAGTCAGACTCTTGGTCTGTTGAAGCTGCTGGGGACAGGTCTCTTTTTCTCTTAGCAGGGGAAGGCTTACTTCCACTAATCAGCATAATAAGGTCTTCTGCCATTTTAAGCATTTGATGTTGTGGCAAGGGGGCAAGTGCATGAGCTTTGGTCATCGTTTTTTTTAGGCGTAGCACGTACTCTTGGCCTTAGAAACTCGGCAGTTTTAGACAGAACTGAAGACGCGAAAGAAGTCTGTCTGTGCCAAACATCGGTAGTGTGAAGAACTTCCTCAGAAGACAGTGCCTGCACAGCGGCTCCGGACCCATCCAAAGTAGAGACATCCACAGGTTCCGTAGTCGAAGAAGAGTCTCACGGCATGCCAGACTCCGAACAGGTCTCAGTAGAGGCCTGCAAATCCATCGAAGCAGGCATCAAGGGCTGCGAAAGTGCCTCACACAGTACCAGCGAACTGGTGACTAGCTTAACGGAAGCGTCCTCGGCAGCTTTGAACCTGTGCGGTCTGTCTCTGTCTTTATCCTTACATTTTTTCGGAAGATCAGTAGTCGGGCAGGCTTATCGAAGCCATTTCGGAATACGGAGATCAAGAACGAAAGTATTTAGCAACAATAAGGGCCCGACGACGAACAGTTCGGGCATTGAACAAGGCACAAAACCGACAGTGAGGTACGTCGTGGTCTGGGCCTAAACAGGTGATGCAAAAAGAATGGAAATCTTGGTGTGGTATTTGCTTTCCACAGGTAAGACAATTGTTAACTTTTTCTGACATCGGTTAGAGCAAGAAAAAAGGATCCCCAACGGGGTACTTAGCTTTAAAAGACTTCAGGATAATTAAATTGGGAAACGAAAACTCAGGTAGCGGCCGACCGGCACTCGTGCAAACTGCTTTTGCTTCATGCTCCTCTGCAAGAAAGACTGATGCAATGGCACCGGATGCCTATTTTTATACCCCTGATGACCTGACGTCAGTCCTGGCGGGCTAGCAACCGATGCAGAAATACTAAGTCGCTGGTATTCGGGCCGACTGTGGGCTACCTGCAGGCAGATAAAACCTAGTGTGATGACTGCAACAGTGAAACACTAAGAACATCTGCCCTCTCTATTGCAGGCAACTGGTGGGGCCAAGTCCCCTAACCCTACACATGTCTTCGACCAAAGAATAAGTTAACAAAATAATTTTGCAATTATTGCATTTTATTAATCATTTCTTCCTCACTTCTCTCTCTCCCTCTCCACATCCAGAATGGCATGGGACACCTTGGTTATAGCCTTCCACACCAGCTAAAAAGAGATCATTTCCCAAAATGTCTAGAGTCTGAGCTATCATAAAGCAATGCTGGCTCCTCTCGTGGACAGGCACAGCAGGAGTGTAGCAGGCATCACAGAGCACTCCAGTGCCACACTGTGGTGGAGTTGGCCACTGATAGGGCTAAGAACAGACAGTAGGGCCTATACAGAAGTCTAATGCAGTGGGTGCAACACAACTACTTAGCAGGATCCAACCATTGGTACATCAGAAGCCCGCCTCTCATGGACAATTTCCAGTGCAGAATTTCCACCTATGGGACAGTATGGCAGTCATACTTGCATTCATCCAATCTGAAAAGCCAACTAGGGAATTAAATCTATTTCTGAAAACAAAACACCACAGGAGTTTGGGGATGGGTCAAACTACACTAAAGCAAACGTGTGTGGTCTCAGTACAGCTTCACCTGTATATGGAGCTCATTACTGCAGGTAGTCTATCACCCCAGCAGGTAATGCCTGCAGTACTTAGTCCCACATACAGGTGGAGCTTCAGTCTTGCCAAAAAGTCCATGCAGTGCAATGAACTTTTTATTACAGCAGTAATCGAGTTGATGTAAAAACAAAGACATATTTTACTGTAGGAGGTCACAGCAGTTATTCACACCCCCAAATGTTCTTAATGAGTAATCATCTCACAGGAGACAACTATTACAGTGTTACACTTGTGTTACTGCATTGTATATCAAGCATTAGACTATTTGGCATCTTCTTCGAATTCAGCTCTCTTTTGTTACTAGTTATTTGAATATAAACACATTTAGTTATTGACTGATTAAACTATGCTGCACCCTGTGGGCTGAAATCTGCCACAGACTACAGAAACCTTGCCTATCCAGTTTCATGGGGATAGGGGGACACCTTGTATCATCAAAATGCAGGACCACATGACTCAGAACCAAGTAGTACCTTCCTAGATGGATGCGTGGATGGTGCCCTAAAGCTTTGCAAGCTGACCATGTCGGATCCTTTGCTAGTATGAGTCTTTCATAGCTTAGGTTACCACAGTCGTGATTCAATGATGAACAGTTGTAACAGGTGTTGGTGCTGGCACCACACACTTCTTAGGTACCACTGGATTTTCCTCATATGCAACCTGGCCAAGGGTAACATAAGGATGCTGAAGGTCATGAAGCCCACAGTTCTGAGAATCAATCTGACGTGAATGGTCTCCCTTTGCCCGATTTGAAAATACTGTGTAAAGAAATGCAGCTTTTCCAGAGACAGGAAAGCCTTTTAGATCCCTAGAGGAGGGTTGGATTTTTTTCAGTCAGCGATGAAATTCTGCATTTGACTAGCAATCCATAGTCCGTTGGAGTGACTCACACCTTGCTCCTCTAGTGCACATCTGAATGAGGCAGTCATTCAGACGATGACAAATGTGGACTCTTTTGTCCAGTAAAATATTACTGGAGACGCACATCTGGTAAACTCTGTGAGCAGTACAGAAGTCAAAGGGTAAGAAACTTGGTAGTGAGCATCTCCTACCCTGAAGGAAAAGCACTGATGGCATCCTTCTGGCCCCGAGTGACCATAACTGCCCAGGGGAGAATCAGGGGTAAGAGCTTCTGTAAGGTGAACATTTTGAACTGGTACACGGAGAAAAGTATGGTTGTACAGATAACTTATTGTAAAGGAAAGTTGTGTAAAATCTTACCATAACCATAGATGTCCTTCTCTTCCATGTTGCAGTACTCTACACGTGGGTTTACCCTTCTTCCTCTCCAGTTCATCCGGCCAGGATTCCAAAGATTTTCAGTCTCTCTAGGTGCGTAGGACGTCTGATGAGGCAGCAGGAACGTGGGCCATAAAAGTGACGTCTGCACACACCAGCCCTCAGAACACAGAAGATCCAGTCGGAGCCAGTCCTATAAAGGCATAGCCTGTCCAGTGTCACCCAGGAGAGCAAGTGCAACCTGACAAGAGGGGAAGGAATACTGCAACATGGAAGAGAAGGACATCTATGGTTATGGTAAGACTTTGCACAACTTTTCTAAGTCCTTCTATTCTAGTGTTGCAGTATTCTACATGTGGGTGAGTGCCAAAGCTCACTGAGGATTGGGTGGGGTCTAGAAGAGGTTCCCAGGAACCAGTGTAGGATAATCCTGACAAACCCTGCCCTGGCTCTGGAGATATGGTCCAGCTTGTAGTGCTTGGTGAAGGTGTGCACAGAAGACCAAGTAGCTGCGTCAAGTACGGTGTTGGTGTCTAGCCCCTTAAAGAAGGCTGTGGGCTTTGACATTGCCCTACAAGGTTTTCCCATGGTATAGGTAGCAGAATGAAATGGCCCTGGAGATCCAGGTTGAAATAGACTGTTTGGTCACTGCTTTCCCTAGAGCTCTGGAGTGGAAGGAGACAAACAGTTGCTCTGATTTCCTAAAGGACTTGGTTTTATGTAGATAAAACCTAAGCTGTCTGTGGACATCTAGGGAATGAAGTACTCTTTCACTATCTCCCTGCAGATTGGGGGAAAAGGTGGGCAGGTGAATGGCCTGATTCAAGGATAGGTCATTCGCTACTTTGGGCATGAAAGATGGATTTGTCCTGAGAGTAACCCTGTCAAGTTGGAAGACTAAATAGGGTGGTGTAGCCATTAGAGCTTGTAGTTCTGAGACCTTCTGGCTGAGGTCAGAGCTACCAATAAAACAGTTTTCCATGTGCAAAACTTTAGGGAAGCTTTGTCTGCTGGCTCAAAGTTTGCTAAGGTGGGTTTTTCTAATACATAGTTAAGGTCCCAGGGAGGAGGGGACGGTTTCCTGGGGGGTCTCAAGTGTAGTACCCCTTTGAAGAAAAGTTTGGCAGGAAGTCTGGATGCAAGGGGTGGATTCAGAGGTAGCCAGGCAGAAATTACAGACACGTGTGCTTTTAAAGATGAGTAGGCCAGTCCTGTCTGCAGTAGTTCACACAAGTAAGACAGGATAAGAGGGAAGTCATTTTCCAGCAGGTCTAACTGTCTTTTGTGACACCAAATAGAAATCCTTTTCCACTTCGAGAGATAGGATTTTCTTGCATTAGGTTTCCCAGCCTCCTGCAGGACACTGAACACGTCCTCGTTGTACAGGTGTCTGAAGGTGATCAGAATCCTATCAAGCACATGGTGAGGTGCAGGGATTGCCACTGCGGGTGCATCTGTATTCCCTTGAGCTGTGTGAGCAGGTCCACTGAGGGGGATAACTTCCGGCGATTGCCCTTGGACAAATGAAGGAGAAGGGGGAACCAGTGCTGTCTTGGCCAGTAGGGGACTCACTAGCAAGATTTTTGGTGAATCCTGTCGAATTTTCAGCAACACCTTTTGAATCAAGGGGAAGGGGGGAGGTATACAGAAATTTCCCCTTCCAGGTCATTTAGAAGGCATCTGTTGCCAGTGCCTTGGGGTCGGGTGTCCTGGTGCAGTAACCAGGAAGTTGCCTGTTTATAGAGGAGGCAAACAGGTCTATTTGAGGTATATCCCACCTGTGGACTAGATCCAGGAAATCATCTCTGTGAAGCATCCATTCTTGGTTGTTTGAGATGGTCCTGCTTAGGTAATCTGCCTGGGAATTGTGCAGAGAGGGTACATAGGCTGCCTGTAGGGTAATTTCCTGTGAGGTGGCCAGTTCCCACACCTGCAGAGCTAGTCTGCATAGGATGTATGATTTCGCCCCTTCCAGTTTGAGATACCACAGGACTGTGGTGTTGTCCATGAATACCTTGAGAGGGCCTTGCTCTAGGTAGGGTTGGAAGGCTTGTAGAGCAAGGAGGACTGCTCTCATTTCTCTGACATTTATGTGCTCTAGTTTGTGTGCATCTGTCCACAAACCTTGCACTTGTCTTTGTTCTGGAGTTGCTCCCCATCCCAGATCCGAAACATCTGTATGCATAGTCTGGGTGGGTGTGGGTGTCTGTAGAGAGAGAGGCCTGGGTTCTTGGCCACTTGAGCCACCCACCATCGCATTTCCTGCTTCAAGCAGGGAAGATGGGGAACACTGAATTCCAGGGGATGGGAGTGCTGAGTCCATACTGACCGAAGATGCCATTGCAGTTTCCTCATATGCAGTCTTGCTAAGGGCAACATGGGTATGGTGGCTTCCATGTAACCCAGAAGTCTCAGGAACTACCTTGCTGTCAGTTCTGATGCTTGAGGGGCACCAAGTAGGTGGTGTGTCAAGGAAACCACCTTCCCTGGTGGCAAGGAAGGCCTTCATCAGGTCTGTCTGGATTCTGCAACCCAGGAAGACAATGTCCTGTGTGGGCATTCCAGGTGAGATTTTGGGAAGTTTGTTAGAAATCCTAGACATTGTAAGAGGTGCAGAAAGGCCTTGGTGTGAAGAAGTACGATTTTCTGATTGCCTGAATTAGTTGGTAGTCTAGGTAAGGGAATATTTGGATACCTTTTGCCCTGCATTAAGCGATGACTGGAGCCAAACATTTTGTGAATATCCTAGGTGCAGTGGGGAAAGCCCAAAGGACAAGGCACAGAATTGAAAACGGGATGAGCCTGCCAAAAATCTCAGGTATTTCCTGAAAGTGGGCTTTATTGGTATGTGACGCTAGACACCCTATATGTCCAGGGTTGCCTTGAAACCTTTAGGTAGGAGGAGGGGAAAGAAGGTGGGGAGAGTGAGCATCCTGAAGGTAGGAACTTTTAAGAAAGGGTTGAGATGCGAGGGGTCTAGTATAGGCCTCCATGGTCCGTACTTTCTAGGGCCCAGAAAGATTCTGGAGTAGAATCCTTTTATTTTTGTTTCTGTAGGCACTTCTTCTACACTGCCTTGTATTAGCAAGGTTTGCAGTACCTGTCGCAGGAGGGGTAGCTGATTGGTGGGTGGCTGTGAAGTGCCCAGCCTTGCTAGTGGGGTGATCCAGGTCATAAAGTAACTGTTCTGGATGATGGATAGAACCCATTTGTCTGAGGTAAAGAGTGACCACACAGGGAGACAGTGAGAGATGGACAGACAGGGGAAAGGATGTGGGAGGGTTGCGGTAAGAGGTTGTCAGTCTCCCCTATATGGAAAGGGAGGCCTCTGGCTGGAGGAAGGAGAAGCTCTAGCCAGAGGGGGCTGCTTTCTAGGGGGACTCTTGGACCTGGAGGGAGCCATAGGCCTAGAGGTTTTTCTAATGAACTGAGTCTTGGCCGGGTAGTTCCTATGGAACTTAGGGATGGGGGAGACTAGCAGGTGTTTGAGGTCCTGCAATTCTTTGCCATTTTTTTGCAGGGACTTGAAGAGGTCAGCCACTTTTCCACCAAACAGGGCAGAGTGATCCAAAGGGGTATCAATAAGCTTAGCACTGAAGTTGTCAGGGAGGGGCTGAAGGCATAGCTAGTTTCATCTTTTTAACGCAGAAGTTGGTGCAGCTGACCTAGCTGAAGCTTCAGCTGCACCATAACTGCATCTTATGGAGTGTCTATTCACCTGAGAGGCAAGTGTTAGCAGAGTGGACAGGGAAGCTTTGGCTGCACAGTCTGGGATGTCAGCCAATTCCTTAGCGGTTTTGTCCAGCAGGGCTAAGGAGTACTTGGGTCATGTGAGTTTGGCAGTTAGTGGCCTTGAATGACAAGGTGGCAGAAGTGTATACTTTCTTCCCCAGCCACTCCATTGACTTGCTGCCCTTGTCAGCTGGAAGAATGGTTGTAGTAGGGAGCAGTTTAGAAGCCCTATCAGTAGAAATGTAGATAGTGGCTGGGGCAGCCGGAGGACACGAGCAGAAATTTCTCTGTCTCAGGGACCTTGTACAGTCCATCTGCCTTGCGTGGGGTTGAGGTTGGGAGTCAGGATTGAAGGAAGCAGAGGAAAAGGCATCCAGGAAGGCCGGCAGAATAGGAGGGATAGCAGAAGGACTAGGGGGAGTCCATCTGTATGCTGTCATAAAACCTCTTCGGCACTTCAGTCATATCTGAGAATTCCCACTTAAAGTGGCCTTTCATTTTGCTGATAGTTTCCCCAAAGGTTAAATCCTCCACTGGGGTGTCAGGCTCAATAGAGCAGCCTTCTGGAGATCTATATCCTAAGGGGGAGGAGATCTGTGAGGAGTAGGAGAGGGAATCCTCTGAGGAATCAGAAAGATCCTCTTTTTCCAGGTCTTTTACCCTCCTTTCAGGAACTAAAAGTCTAGGACTTAGGAGGGGAGGAGCAGTGCTAGGGGTTCCTATTGTAGTAGGCCGGAGGGCCACAAAGTCATTGAATAAACTTTGGCTGAAGGCCTGCCAATCGGGCATGCTTTCAGAAGCAGGAGATAAATGTTTTGTTTTTTGTTTTACCTTAAGAGGCCTAACTGGCATCCGGCTGGGCAAAGGCCTGAAGTCAGAAGTAAGGATAGCGGTGGTGGAGTCTGACTAGCTCACAGAGAGCACTGGTCCCCCCCCCCTGGAGTCTAAGGTAGACGCCGGTACTGCCTCTATGGACATGCCATCTGCTCGAGACAGGTGGAAGCCGATGTCGGCCACAGACTGAGGAATGAGAGGTAGAGGCGCAGCAGAAGTAGGCCGTATGGTCTTGGGCCTCTTCTTAGGCAGTTCTGACGGGGCACTGGACACAGCTTCCATCCCCAATGCTATTTGTTTTAACCGCTGGTTTTCTAAGTAGAGATTTAAAGTATGCAAACGGTGATGTAAGGTCTCAGGTAAGAACGACTGACAAATATTGCAGTTCTCGTGGTTATGTTCCTTACCTAAACAAGAGAGACACTGATCGTGGGCGTCTTTGTGGGGAATCGGCCACTACACTTGCTCTTTTTGGATGACATGAACAGATTATATAAAACAGGAGGACTGAAAGGATCCCCAACGGGGTATTTATCTGAATTTTTCTTAATCCGACGTCCGTGAGAAGCAGGAGCACCTGGCATATGACTGGTGGCTGAAATGTTCTGAGGGCTGGTGTGTGCAGACGTCACTTTTATGGCCCATGTTCCTGCTGACAAGTCAGACGTCTGAAGCACCTTGAGGGACTGAAAATCTTTGGAATCCTGGCCGGACGAACTGGAGAGGAAGAAGGGTAAATCCACATGTAGAATATTGCAACACTGGAATAGAAGGACATCTGTAGATGTTGTAGTAGATCAGTATTGCAGTAATAAGTCTTGAAAATTTCTGCTGTGCAAGAGCCAGTGGCTGGCCGGAATACCAGAGACTTTTACCACACCCAATTCGGTGGAAGCATTTGCTGACAGATGTTGCTAGAATAAAGGGTCACTGGCCAGTCTAATTCTTAGGTTGTTCTTGCCTACAGTACGAAAGTTCAGCTGCTACTCTGGCAAAGTGCAATCTGGCCCACGTACAGCAACTGACATTTATTTTGGAGGTGGAAGGTTGGGGGGGGGGGTGATAAAGTACAGTTGTGTACCTACCATAAATGTAGATGTTCGAGTGTATTCACTGTTGCAGTCATTACATTTGGGTAATCTGCTGGCAGGTTGCCTTCAGTCGGCCTGAATTCCAAAGTCTTGGGTCCTGCATCGGTTGCTGTCTTCTCTTCCATTTCAGGTCAGGGGTATAAACATGCAGCCGAAGCCATTTTTCTTTAGTTTTTCTTGCCCCCGATATCAGGTGCCCCCAAAAAGGTAACAAAAAAAAAATTATACATATATATATCCATGCATCAATATAAACTTTACCTTCATCTACAAGCAAATACACCACATAGGTTGTAGAAGATAGAGAAAGAAAAACTCCAGAATGACACGGGGATGGCGGGAAGGTAACCTGGACTGCAACAGTGAATACACTCGAACATCTACATTTATGGTAAGTGTACACAACTGTACTATGTTCTTCGTGTTTCACTGTTGCAGTCATTACATTTGGGTAGAATCCCAAAGCTATGGTTGGGAGGCTGGAGCTAAACAGCGTTAGGTGTGGCTATAAGGCCCTGCAGCACTGCAGAGGCAAAGCCTGCCCTGGACTTAAGAGGCAAATGATAATGCTTTGTAAAGGTGTGAACAGAACTCCAAGTAGCAGCCTCTAGAATGTCTTTGGTTGGTACTCCTCTGAGAAAGGCTGCTGAAGTAGCTGTAGCTCTGGTGAAATGAGACCTAATGCCCTTGGGCACAGGTTTACCATGGTGTAAGTAGCAGAAACGGATGCAGTGGCTTATCCACTTTGAAACTGTCTGCTTTGAAATAGCCTTTCCTTCTGATCCTGCAGCATATGACACTAGTAATTGCTCAGTTTTTCTTAGAGCTTTAGTCCTGCTCAAGTAGAATCTTAGCTGTCTGTGTACGTCCAAGGAATGCAGAATTCTCTCCCCTTTGTTCTGCGGATTTGGATAAAAAGTTGACAGATAATATGTTTGGTTAAGAACCACACTGGAAACCACCTTAGGCATAAAAGTAGGATTTGTTCTCAGAGACACCCTGTCTGGGTAAAATATGATAAAAGGCTCTACAGTCATGAGGGCCTGTAGCTCTGAAACTCTTCTTGCTGAAGTAATTGCTACGAGCAGAGCTGTTTTCCATGATAAGAACTTTATATCAGCAGTAGCAGCTAGTTCAAATGGAGGCAGGGTGAGCTTTTCCAATACATAATTGAGGTCCCATGCAGGTAATGGTGATCTTCTAGGAGGCCTTAAATTTTTGGCTCCTTTAAGATACTGCTTTAGTAAAGGATGAGAAAAGATTGGTGGCTCTGTATTGTAATGAGCCGAAATGGCAGAGGCATGGATTTTGATTGATGAGAAAGACAGGCCTTTGTCAAGCATCTCAGTTAAGTATTGTAATATCTGAGGAATATTTGGTTCTGCTGTATCAGTTCCTTGTGCTTGATTCCAAGCACAGAATCTCTTCCATTTGTCAGCATAAGATTTTCTAGTACTAGGCCTTCTGACTTTCAAAATTACATCCATCACAGCTTTACTGAGAGGTGTTGTTTGTATAAGTACATGATCAGCCATGCTGCCAGGCTCAGTGTCTGTAGTTGATTGTGCAGGATCTGACTGTTTTGCTGGGACAGTAGTTGAGGTCTTTGAGGTAAGGTCCAAGCTGGGTATTGAGACAAGTTCCTTAGGACTGGGTACCAGTACTGGTGGGGCCAGTCCGGGGCAATTAGTATCATCTTTGGTTTCTCTTGTCTGACTTTTAGGAGGACCTTGGGGAGAAGAGGCAGAGGAGGAAAGGCCTAAACTGATAGTTTTTTTTTCCAAATGAAGGATAGGGCGTCCACTTTCCATGCTTAGGTTTTTTCCAACTGAAGGATAAGGTGTCCACTTTCCATGCTTGTCTGTGATAAGTCCTTGTGCAGAATCTTTTCAATTGATAATTTTGAGGAGAGGCAAATAGATCTATGTCTGGGCTCCCCCATTTCTCTGTTATCATGCTGAAGACTTGTGGATTTAGTTTCCACTCGTGAGGATCCATAAGGTTTCTGCTTAAATCGTCTGCCAGTGTATTTTGTTTTCCTGGCAGGAACTGAGCTTGAAGATGTATTTGGTAGGTCAAAGCTGTGTCCCACAGTGCCATGGCTAATCTGCAAAGGGGGCATGAGTGTGTGCCCCCTTGCTTGTTTATATACCACATGACTGTGGTGTTGTCCGTCTTTATCAGTAGTTGTCCTGGATGAAGTAAGTCCTTGAAGGCTGTTGAGGCATTTTGAACAGTTAGCAGCTTTTTCTGGTTGATATGCAGATGCATTTGTTTTGGGGTCCACATGCCCTGAATGCATCTTCCTGCCATGTGGGCCCCCCAGGCATAATCAGATGCGTCTGTTAAGGTTTGGCTGGCAGGGGGGGGGGGGGAGTGAAGGCCCGTACCATGTTTTGGTGACATACCTTTGGCCACCACAGAAACTCCTGCTGCAGGCAGGGAATGAGAGGAATCATTGCTTCCAGACTGTGTGAATGTTGACTCCATAAACATTTCAGGTACCATTGAAGTTTCCTCTCATATGCAGTCTTGCATATGGAATCAGTAGGATGCAGGATGCCATGAAGCCCAGAGCCTGCAGAATTTGTCTTGCAGATAACTGGGTCTTTGTTGCCATCAGTTTGAAGTAAGTAGTCAGTTGCCTTTGCTTGTCTGGCGTGAGGTAAGCCATCTGGGCAGTTGTATTCGAGTGCACCCAGGAATGTTACCTTTTGAGAGGGTACCAGCTGTGATTTCTTTTCGTTTATTGTGTACCCTAGGCATGTTAGAAGCCTTTTCACAAACGCCAGGTGTCGAAGAAGAATGTCCTTGTTCTCTGCTTGAATGAGACAGTCGTTCAAGTAAGGATACATTTGTATACTTCTTTGTCTGCAAAATGCAATTACTGGTGCCAGGCACTTTGTAAAGACCCTGGGCGCAATGGATAAGCCAAAGAGCAGTGCAGAGAATTGGTAAGGCATTAAGCTAGCCTTGAATCTGAGGTATCTTCTGCACGATTGTCTTACTGGGACATGCAGATATGCCTCTTTTAGGTCTAATGTCACCAGCCAAGCATTCTTGCCCAGCATGGGCAGAAGCTGCTGCAAAGTCAGCATTTTGAATTTTGGAATTTCCAGGTGTGTGTTCAAAATCGATAAATCCAGTATTGGCCACCAGGCCTTGTCCACAGTCATGAGTAAAAACCTTGTCCTTTTTCCTGTTCTGGTACAGTCTGAATGGCCCCCATTATCCATGAGGGACGTAACCTGTTTTTGTGCCTCTGCACATTGATTTTTTAGCAGATCTGGCCAACCATTTGCCATTGGCAAAGTGTGGAAATGGAATCTGTATCCCTGTGTTACTATATTTAGTACCCACTTGTCCTGGGTAATTAACTGCCAATTTTGAGCAAAAAGTGCTAACTTTCCCCCTATGGGTGCTGCCAAAAGGTAAGTGCTTGGAGTAGGCAGAGGGAAGTCATTGGGATTGTTTTCTGTACGTTTGCGCTTTATCTCCACCAGATTTGGAGGTAGAAGTGCCCCATTGCTTTGACCTGTATGAATCTTGCGCCTGGTATCTGGAACCCTTAGGGCGTCTGGATTTCCCTCTTTGAGCTCTGTCTGACACAGGAAAGGAACAATTTTTTGTAGGCCAGTGTCTACTGAATCTAGGTGGCTGCACTTGTTAGACGTCTTTAACAGTTTGCATAGACTTAGCTTTGTCTTCCATTTTCTTTAAAACCTCTTCTGCCTTAATACCAAACAAAGAATCATGCTGTAAAGGTGCATCTAGCAATTTAGCTTTAACGTGATCAGGCAAATTCTGTTCCTTTAACCAGGCATGCCTCCTAATCACAGATCCAGTAACTGCGGCCCTGTAGGAGGCCTCTAAGGAGTCAAATTCACATTGCAAAGTATGCTTTCCAGCAATTCTTTATTTTCTGCACATTCTGAAATCATTTTCTGTTTCAGCAATCCCATAACATGTTGTTGGTACTTAAGCATATGAAATTGATAGTTTAAGGCCCTGATTGCGAAGGTTGCAGATGTATAAACCTTTTTTTCCCCATCTGTCCAGTGCCCTTGAATCTCTGTCAGAAGGGGTATGATTATTTGCTGTTGAGGCCTTAACTCCCTTTGGTCCCTGTGAAATAGTTTCAGGATCAGCAGCAGGGCTTCTAAATAAAAATTTATGCGAGTCAGGGACCCTGTAATATCTGTCAGGCTTACTGGGAGCCGGAGGTAAGGAGTAAGGGGTCAAGCTTGACTCCAAAAACACAACATCCACAATGTCTAAAACGGGGGAAATGGCTAAAGGCCTGCTGAGGGAGAAGAAGGAAATCCCAGAGCCTAGTCTTTGATTCTGAGAAGTCTTGACTCTCCCAGTGAAAATGCTCCCTCAAAGTATGCAAGGTTTCTCCAAATGAATAATCCTCATGAGGAGATGCAGATGGTATAGACTCCTCTGAATCAGAATCCTCATAGGGAGGAATAGATAATTCCTGATCAGAAAAGGAATCAGAAGAAATAGAAACCTGATCTGAAGAATCATAATCAGTGTCTTGGCTAGGCCTCTTATCTGGAGGGGGATGGGTACCCCTGATCAAGGTAATGAGGTCTTCAGCCATTTTGATCATCTGTTTTTTAGGCATAGAGGCCTGTGCACGTGGCTCATGCGTCATTTTTTAGTTTTAGAAGTTGCTTTTGTCTTTGGTTTTGCAGCTGTCATTGGTTTGATATACAAATGTTGAGGTCTGAATACACCCACAGAAGCCGGTGCCTGCTCAGCAGCTCTGGACCCATCCGAGGGAGACACATCCGTCGGTCCAATACCTTGAGTATCTTGCGGCATGCCAGACTCCACATAGGCGTCGGTAGAGGCCTGCGACTCGAAGGTATCAGGGGCTGCAAAAGCACCTCACTGAGTACCAGCGAACCGGCGACTGGCTTAAGAGAAGCTTCGTCATTGGTTTAGGATCTCGACTACCTTTCTCTGTCCTTTTCTTTGATTTTTTTATGTACTCTGGTAGTCGGATTGCTATCCGACGACATTTCTGGGTAGTTAAATCTGTTTCCAAAATACTTCGATGCAAAAATATACAGACGCTTAATAGTGCGTTGGTTAAATCTAGCACAAAACCGACAGCCAGGCACGTTGGGATCAGGGCCTAGGCAAGGAATACAGTATAAATGGAAATCCTTATGAGGTATTTGCTTCCCACAAGTAATACAATTATTACCTTTTTCTGACATCGGTAAGGAGCAAGAAAAAAATTTTCCCCAACGGGGTACTTCGCTTTAGTGAAGACTTCGGTTCTGAAACTCAAACTTGAATATTTCAGTAGTCTGCTGACCGGCACTTGCGAAATGCTTCTGCTTCAGGCACCGTGTGGCAAGAAAGACTAAAGAAAATGGCGTCGGCTGCATGTTTTATACCCGACGACCTGACGTCACAGAAGAGAAGACAGCAACCGACGCAGGACCCAAGACTTTGGAATTCAGGCCTACTGAGGGCAACCTGCCAGCAGATTACCCAAATGTAATGACTGCAACAGTGAAACACGAAGAACATCTTCTGAAACCACCTTGGGAATAAACAAGGGACTAGTTTTCAATGTTACTCTGTCCCTGTGGAAAATGAAAAAGGGTTTCTTACAAACAAGGGGTTATTAGCTTGGATATATGCCTGGTCAAGGTGAGTGCCAGCAGGAGGGCAATTTTCAAAGTAATATGAGGATGGCTGAGGCTGCTGGCTCAAAAGGAGTAGGGCATGTCAGGGGCACTGTTAGTTTTTATAGTACGTCATTTAAATCTCAAGAGGGTGCAGGCTCTCGTTTGGGGGTCAAAAGTTTAAGATTCCCTTCAGAAACCGCTTCATGCAAAGATGAACATATGCAGGTAGGGAAATAGGTATGCAAACAGATACAGCAAAGGTATGCACTTTTACACTAGCATAAGAATTTTTTTTATACAGGTGGGAGAGCTATTCTAGTACTTGTTCTAACATGGCTTTGCAGGTAGAATACCTTTTGCCTTGCACCATACAGAAAACCTTTTCCATTTTGCTAAATACAATTTTCTAGTGCTATCCATTTTAGCTGCTTAAAAAATACCTAACATGTCCTCAGAAAAGGATTGTCTGGATTGGATCAGTAACCAATCATCCAAGCTGTCAGAGTCTGTGTCTCAAGCTGGGATGGAGTACGACCCCCTTGTTCTGAGTTAGGAGGCCCACTGAGCAGGAAAATAAAGTGATTCTCCCTTTGTCGAGGAGGAAGAGAAGAGAGTACAAGGAGTACCCAAGTCAACAAGGAGCAGTTAGTGTCATTGTTGACATGTCCATCCTCTCCTTCTGTAGTACATGGGGGGGGGGGGGGTGTGTGATGATGAGGGATACTGGAGGAAATGCATAAAGAGGTCTGCCCAGATGAAGGAGAAGGTGCCTACGGGGTTCTTGAACAGAACTTTCTTATTTGCCTGTTAATTGAAGCAGCAAAAAAGTCTACCTCTGGTACACCCAGTTTGTGTCTCAGATCCAAAAATACTTTTCTTTTCAGCATCTAGTCACTGGGGTCTGGGAGGGATCTGCTCAGAATGCCTGTCCACAGGCTGTCCTGACTGAGGATGAATGAGGTTACAGAAGTCAGTTGTTGAGCTACCTGCCAAGCTAATCTGCACAGGCAGTAGGAATACGTGCCCCCGGCCAGTTGATATACCACATCAGAGCTGCACCCCCTCAGCATTTCATTACTCCTGGTACCAGCATTTCTATGAATGCTTTCAATGCCAAAATTACTGCCATAATTTCCTTTAGGATGATAATGTGGTGGGCTGCCAGGTGCTTATACCATGTCCCTTGGACTCCAAATTTGCCTAGGCGTGCTCCTCATGTCAGGTCTAGGCTTTCTATAACTATGGTCTTGTTTGTTTCTGGGAGTTGAAAAGAAGCTCCCAGGTTCACATTGACGCGTTCATCCCAACACAAGACTCTCCTTTTTCAAGCATGGTAGGCGTGACATTGTTGTGTCCAAGAATTATTGGAGCTGGGACCAGCATTTTTTTTTAAGTTATAAGCCAATGCACTTCTCTTATGTGTAATTTTCTTATGAGGATTAACAGGATACATATAATGCTATGTATCCCAGAACCCTCAGTAACGCCCTTACCACAATGGTAAGGCGACTGGGGTGGGGCTCAGAGAAACAATCTTTTCCCTTAGCAAAAAGGCCTTCTGTTGAACAAAAGTTAAGTCTGTTCCCAGGAAAGTAACCCTGGTACTGGACTATCAGCTGAGACTTCTGGATATTCAGGGTTAGGCCTACACACCTAAAAACAATCCATGGTGATCTACATGTCTGACGAAGCTCTGCTGGGGAAGCTACCTGTATCAAGCAATCATCCAAATATGGACTCCCTTCCCTTTGTTCTGCAAAATGCAATCACAGGTACCAGACATTTAGGCGACACTTTGGGTACAGTGTACAAGCCAAATGATAAGGCACATAATTGGTAGGAGGATTCCCTCGCCTAGAAATGTTTCCAAGAACTTCCCAGGTTCTGAAGGACAAAAATATGAAGTTTGGTGTCCTTTAGGTACTGTGTCGCCATTCAGGCCTCTACAAAAATGAGGGGCAGAAGCTTTTGTAGGATTAACATTTTGAATGAGTACTACCAGAAATCGGTTGAAGGATCTAGTACGAGTTTCCATGTCCCTTCTGTCTGAATCTTCTGGTGGAGTTGGCTGAATGGAGCTTGGCTGTAGAAGGCTACTATAATGGGTGGAATCAACTTTGTTATTTTAGAAGAGGAGGGATGTCTAGCAATTTTTTTAATTGCAAGGAGTAACCTTTCTTATTATCCGTACTACCCACTTGTCCTGAGTAATTGGTTCCCAATAACTGACAAAGGAGGAGCTCCTCCTTCTTGGGTATATAATAGATTGAGGTGTGATACAGGGGAAAGGTGCTAAATATAGAAACAGCTACTCCCTAAAAGGGGCTGGGTCCTTTGACCCCCGCAAATCTAAAGTGTTGGTTAGTTTACCATTTTCTTTGTTACTTAGTCCTTTTCCCTTTTGAAGGTTTGAGTTTTTCATGCTGGGGGGTGGGGAGGAGAGGCCAGAATTTGCTAAGGTAGTTTCTGATGCATCTGGGAGTAGAAGCTCAACCCAACCCCATAACCCCAGGTCTTTCCTTAGGAACAATCTATGCCTTACCTTTTGGGCCATTTTAGATCCGGCAGTCCAAGAACTTATTTCTCCACAAAAATCACATTGTCCAGTGAACACTAGAACCAGAAATATTAACCTGCTTCAGCAAGTAAACAAAAATCACAGCAGAGACAGATTTATCATGCAGTGACAACCCCTTCTCTGGAACAAGCTTCCTCTCCAGATCAAGCTATTTGGTACACGACCTTCCTTTAAGAAGAAATAAAGACAATTGGAAAAGTATTTATAAATTCACTTCCGGTACGATTGGTCTACTGCTTCCAGAAAAAAGGAGGTAAAAGTCCGGGGGGGGGGGGGGGGTCATTAGCAAGGTGTAAATGGCCACACGGCCAGCAGCCTCATACAATCCCATGATTCTTTACCGAACTCATTTGTTCCATCTTCTGCTACAGTCTCTGGAAATACCTTCTTTAGAAATCAAAAGAAAAACTCTGTCTAATGGGGCATTAAAGAGATCTGCTTTACCGTGGTCTGACAGGGGTTGTGTTAGGTGTGCCTCCTTGTGAGAGACCCCATAAAACCGGTCCTGCATCATGCAGCGAATGCTTCCTAGTCATATTTTAGCAAATGGCTGGACACCCACAAAGCACAATTCTTGGGTTTGAATTTGTTCCTGTGATAGAAGGTATTTAAGTATGTGGAACTGGCAAGGTCAGTGTTCTCATGGCCAGAGTGGCTGAGGCAAAGGTCCTTTTGTCAAACCAGTCCAAGTCTACTCTCCTCATCATTTGGCAAAAGGTACTTTGGCAGCAGGCCCAGATAATCCCTTGGTAGACAAAGATTAGTTGTGTAAAACCTTACCATAACATATGATGCTATGGGTGATGTGCCTTGATTCCATACAGATACCTATGTAGTATTCTTTATATGAGAGAGATTGCCCGCCTAGGGACCCCGACATCGGCCAGTATACAAAAGTCTTTACCGTCTAAGGTGCGTGGTACGTTCCATGTAGGCTGCTATCGGACATAAGCCATAAAAGCAACGTATGCACACAACATCCTCAGAATGGAGTGCTCCAGGGAGAACGCTTGAGAAACAGGTATGTAGGCATAGGTACATTCAAGGAAGAAAAAATGCAATGGGATGGAGGGTGGAGCAGAAAACTGCAACAGAGGAGGACATCTAATGTTATGGTAAGATTTTACAGAACTAATATACGTGTTTCAATTCTGCTGTTGCAGCATTCTTTACCTGAGGGAGAATGCAAAAGCTCATGAGCAGGAGGAGGACAGGGAGGTGGAAGGGGCAGAGGAGTTTTCCAGGAAGCCATGGAGAATGGCCCTAGTAAACCCTGCCCTGGATTTGGAGATGTTGTCCAGTTTGTAGTGCCTGGTGAAGGTATGGAATGAAGACCAAGTAAATGCCTTCAGAATGGAGTTGGTGTCCAACACTTTGAAGAATGCTCCAGATGAGGTAGCTGTTGTGGTATGTGCCATAATGGAGGGAGAAAGGGTCTTCCCATGGTATTCATAGCAAAAGGTAATATATTTTGAAATCCAGTTGGAAATAGTTTGCTTACAGAATCCCTTGGGCTCTAGGTTGGAAGGACAAAAATATTTGGTCAGATTTCCTGATGTTTTGGTTTTGTCAAGATAAAACCTAAGGTGCCTATGCACATCGAGGGTATGCAGAGCTCTTTCTGCAGAGTTTTGGGGAGAAGGGAAGAAGGTAGGAAGGTGGATACCTTGGATGAGTGATAACTAATTTACTGCCTTAGCCATAAAGGAGGGGTTGGTACGGAGGGAAGCCTTGCCCTTATGGAACACTAAGAAAGGAGGGGAAGCCATAAGAGCCTGGAGTTCAGAAGGCATTCCGGCAGAAGTGATTGCCAGTAGGAGGACTGCTTCCCCAAAAGCAGAATTTTAGAGAGGCAGAAGCTGCAGGCTCAAAGGGAGCAAAGGTCGGTTTTCCAAAACAAAGTTAAGATCCCAGAGGGATGGAAATGGTCTACTGGGAGGTCTTGTGTGTAGAACGCCTTTCAGAATTGCTTGGCCTTGAACCTGGAAGCCAAGGGGCTGAGAGAAAAAGACAGGCAGAGATGGCGGACGTGCACTTTCACTGAGGACTACGTTAGGCCAGCATTCAGGGGACATCCAATGCTAGCGGGTCCAGATTACTTGAGGGACACCAGAAGGAAAATCTTTTCCATTTGGATAAATAAGATCTTTTCGTACTGGGTTTCCTGGCCTCCTGCAGTACCCTGAGCACGTCCTCTGGAGAAAGGTATCTGTATGGAATCAAGGCACATCACCCATAGCATCATATGCACAGTTGACAACTGGGGGTAAATAAGGGTTCCCCTGTGCTGTGAGAGTAGGTCTACTCTGTGGAGTAATTTGTGGTGACTGTTGCCTCTTTCCAGATCTCTCAGTCTTAGGTTGAGCTGGCCTGGATTACCTCCTGACAAAAGCGGTCTTATAATGGTAATTTCTTTGGAAATTTGGGTCAGCGGAAACCATGAGGCATTTTACGTCTCATCTCCTTACCCTTCTCCTGCAACGTTTTGAAAGGTCAGCAGCCACAGTGCTAAACAGGGCTTCATTGTCCAAGGGAGCATCCATCAATTTGGATTTGATATCCTCTGGCAAGGGGTGTAGTCTTAGCCAAGCAAATCTCCTAAAGACAGATTCTGAGGCAGCTGCCCTAGAGGAAGCCCTGCAGTATCATAGCTACATTTAACTGAGTGCCTGGTGACCTGAGAGGTTGCAGCCAGCAGGGATGTAGCTAGAAATTTATTCTTAAATTCAAGCAGGTCAGAAATAATTTAGGATAACTATGACAAGAGCTCTAATGAGTACTTTGTCATGTGGGTTTAATAGTTGGTTGCCCTAAATGCAAGGGTGGTGGACATATAAACTTTCTTGCCAAGTCTCTCTAGATGCCTGCTGTCCTTGTCAGAAGGTTGCAGGGTGGTTGAGGGAAGAAGCCTTGAGGATTTTTCTGAAGACACAGTGACAATGGACAGGCCAGCTGAGGGTGGTCTGAATAAAAACTTGCAGTCTGCAGGTACCAAACCGTACTCCCCATACACACACCCCCCCAACCACACCTATATACAAGAGTAGGGGATGGATGGTAGGTGTGGCTACTGCAGCAGTGAGGAATTCAAACATCTTTTATGGATAAGTACAACTTAGAAAACTGTACTATGTTCATCACTTTCACTACTGGAGTAGCTTTTATGCTATATGGGTTGATTTATAGACTATACAATCTGACAGAAGGATATGGATTCATGGCCACCTGGAGATGTGTCCTAGCAAAGCTATACTTGGACCTCCAAACAGGAATCCAGTTTGCAATGTTTTGTAAAAGTATGTACACAGGGATATGTAGCTATCTCCAAAATACTTTTAGAGTCCACTCCTTTCCAGTATGCCATCGAAGACAAGGCTCTAGTAGAATGTGACTTGACACTGTCTAAAACGGATTTGCCACGGTGAGAACAAAAAAAAAAAGCAACAGCTGGGGACAGTCACCTGGAAATTATCTGTTTAGATATAAGGTATCCTTTTTTTATCGCAGGATAATAAATACCTGTTCAGCTTTTCTAAAGGGCTTACTTTTGCCAAGATAGTGCCCGGGCTTCTTATGCACATCCAGAGGACACAGAATCCTTTCTTCCTGTTTTTTAGGTTTGGGGTATAAAGCAGGGAGATTGATGGCTTGACTCAAAGTTACATCCGAAACCACTCTGGACACAAATGAGGGGTTTGTTCTTAAAGAGACTGTACTTATGGAAAAATCAGATAGGGCCACCCACCGTGAGATCTTGCAACTCATTTAGTCTTCTTGCAGATGTCAATGAGGAGTACAGTTTTCCAAGTCAAGAGCCTTGTATCAGCTTGATGGGCAGGTTCAAAGGTGACATAAATCAATTTCTCCAGCACAAAGTTGAGATCCCAAGGAGGAACTACCTGTTTACGAGAACATCTCAGGTGTAAAACTCCTTTCAGAGACTGTTTCACAACAAACAAAGAATCAATGGGCAGACATGCTAAAATGGCCACAGGATGAACATTACAGTTGTGTACACTTACCATAAATGTAGATGTTCGAGTGTATTCACTGTTGCAGTCATAACATTTGGGTAATCCTGCTGGCAGGTTGCCCTCAGTCGGCCTGAATTCCAAAGTCATGGATCCTGCGTCGTCTCCCCTTCCCTGACGTCAGGTAGTCAGGGGTATAAAAGAAGCAGCCGACGCCATTTTCTTTAGTTATTCTTGCCCCAGATGTCAGGTGCCCCCTAAAAGGGTAGCCAAAATTTATATCTATATATAAAATTACATGCAGCAATATAAACTTTACCTTCATCCACAAGCAAATACACCACATAGGTTGTATAAATCAGAGAAGGAAAGATAGGTTCCATCAGAAGAAAAGGGGGGATGGCGGGTGGGTAACCTGGACTGCAACAGTGAATACACTTGAACATCTACATTTATGGTAAGTGTACACAACTGTACTATGTTCTTCATGTTTCACTGTTGCAGTCATTACATTTGGGTAGATTCCCAAAGCTATGGTGGTGAGGCTGGAGCTAAACAGCATTAGGAGCGGCTATGAGACCCTGCAGAACTGCAGTGGCAAAGCCTGCCCTGGATTTAGAGTAGAGTGGCAGATGATAGTGTTTTGTAAAGGTGTGCAATGAACTCCAAGTAGCTGCCTCTAAAATGTCCTTGGTTGGTACTCCCCTGAGAAAGGCTGCTGAAGTGGCTGCGGCTCTGGTGAAATGTGGCCTAATGCCCTTAGGCACTGGCTTTGCTATGGTATAAGTAGCAGAAACGAATGCAGTGGCCTATCCACTTTGAAATGGTCTGCTTTGAGATAGCCTTTCCTTGTGATCCTGCAGCATATGCCACTAGTAATTGCTCTGTCTTTCTGAAAACTTTGGTTCTGTAAGTAGAATCTAAGCTGTCTGTGTACGTCCAAAGAATGCAGAATTCTTTCCCCCTTGTTCTGTGGATTTGGATAAAAAAGTTGGCAGATGAATGGTTTGGTTAAGAGCCACACTGGACACCACTTTAGGCATAAATGTTGCGTTTGTCCTAAGGGAGACCCTGTCCGGATAAAAAATGATAAAAGGTTCCACAGCCATGAGTGCCTGTAGCTCTGAAACTCGTCTTGCAGAAGTTATTGCTAGGAGCAGAGCTATTTCCCCAAGATAAAAACTTTACGTCAGCAGTAGCAGCTGGCTCAAAAGGAGGTAGGGTGAGTTTTTCCAAGACATAGTTGAGGTCCCATGCAGGCACTGATGATCTCCTTGGAGGCCTTACATTTTTGGCTCCTCTGAGGTACTGTTTTAATAAGGGATGAGAAAAAATTGGTGGCTCTCCATTGGCCGAAATGGCAGAGGCATAAATTTTAATAGATGAGAAAAATAGGCCTTTGTCCAGCATCTCAGTTAAGTGTTGTAAAATTTGATGAATATCTGGCACAGCTGTATCTGTTCCTTGTGCCTGGTTCCAAGCACAGAATCTCTTCCATTTTCCAGCATAAGATTTTCTAGTACTAGGCCTTCTGGCTTCCAAAATGACATCCATCATAGCTTTGCTGAGAGGTGTGTTTTGTATGACTACATTATCCGCCATGCTGCCAGGTTTAAAGTCCTGAGCTGGCTGTGCAGGATCTGATCGTTTTGCTGGGACAGTAGATGCGGTATTTGAGGTAAGGTCCAAGCTGGGCATTGAGACAAGCTGCTTAATATTGGGTACCAGTGCTGGCGGGGCCAGTCTGGTGCAATCAGTATCATCTTTGGCTTCTCTTGTCTGACCTTTAGGAGTACCTTGGGGAGGAGAGGCAGAGGGGGAAAGGCATATACTGATGTTTTATTCCAGCTGAAGGATAGGGCATCCACTTTCCATACTTGTCCGTGATAAATCCTTGTGCAGAATCTCTTTAGTTGCTAGTTGTGAGGGGAGGCAAATAGATCTATGTCCGGGCATCCCCATTTACTTGTTATCATGCTGAAGACTTGTGGATCCAGCTGCCACTCGTGGGGATCCATGAGGTTTCTGCTTAGATCGTCTGCCAGAGTATTTTTCCTTCCTGGCAGGAATTGTGCCTGTACTTGGTAAGTCAATGCTATGTCCCACAAAGTCATGGCTAGTCATGCGAAGGGGGTAAGAATGTGTGCCCCCCTGCTTGTTTATATACCACATGACCGTGGTGTTGTCTGTCTTTATCAGTAGTTGTCCTGGGTGAAGTAGATCCTTGAAGGCTGTCAGGGCATTTTGAACAGCTAGCATCTCTTTTTGATTGATATGTAGATGCATTTGGTTTGAGGTCCATGTTCCCTGAATGCATGTTCTTGCCATGTGGGGCCCAGAGGCAAAATCTGATGCATCCCTTGTTAGTGTCTGCCTGGCAGGGGGTAATGTGAACGGCTGTCCCTTGTTTTGCTGACAAGCCTTTGCCCAGCATCGAAACTCCTGTTGCAGGCAGAGAATGAGAGTAATTATAGTTTCCAGGCTGTGGCAATGTTGAGTCCAAACACTTTTTAGGTACCACTGAAGTTTCCTCATATGCAGTCTTGCATATGGAATTAGTAGGATGCAGGATGCCATGAAGCCCAATACCTGCAGAAATTTTCTTGCAGATAACTGGGCCTTTGTTGCTAACATTTTAAAATAGGTAGTCAGTTGTCTTTGTTTGTCTGGCGTGAGATAAGCCATCTGGGCAGTTGTATTTAAGCTTGCACCCAGGAATATTATCTCTTGAGAGGGTACTAGTTTTGATTTCTTTTCGTTGACTGTGTACCCTAGGCATGGTAGAAGTTTTTTCACAAATGCCAGGTGCTGTAGAAGGATGTCCTTGTTCTCTGCTTGAATTAGACAGTCGTCCAAGTAAGGATGTATTTGTATTCCTCTTTGTCTGCAGAATGCAATTACTGGTGCCAGGCACTCTGTAAAGACCCTGGGTGCAGTAGATAAGCCAAAGGGCAGTGCAGAGAATTGGTAATGCATTGAGCCAGCCTTGCATTTGATGTATCTTCTGCATATTTGTCTGACTGGGACATGCAGGTATGCCTCTTTTAGGTCTAAAGTTACAAGCCAAGCGTTCTTGCCCAGCATGGGCAGAAGCTGCTGCAAAGTCAACATTTTGAATTTTGGTATATCCAGGAATGTGTTCAGAATCGATAGGTCCAGTATTGGCCCCCAGGCCTTGTCCTTTCTGGGTACCAAGAACAGTCGAGTAAAATCCTTGTCCCCGCTCTTGCTCTGGCACTTGTTGAATGGCCCTCATGTCCATGAGGGATGAGACTTGATTTTGTGCCTCTGCCCATTGACTTTTTGGCAGATCTTGCTAGCCATTTGCCTTTGGCAGGGTATGGAAATGGAACTTGTAGCCTTGTGACATGATATTTAGAACCCACTTGTCCTGGGTTATAATGTGCCAATTTTGAGAAAAAAGTGCTAATTTTCCCCCTAAGGGTGCTGCCAGAAAATAAGTGCTTGGTGCAGGCAGGGGGAAGTCATTAGGACTGTTTCCTGTAAGGTTGTGATTTGTCTTCTCCACTCTTGGAGATAGAAGGACCCCATTGCTTTGACCTGTATGAACCTTGCGCCTGGGATCTGCCTCTAGGGCGTCTGGTTCTGCTCCTTTGAGGTCTGACACAGGAAAGGACCAATTCTTTGTTGGCCAGTGTCTACTAAACCTAGGTGGCTGTACTTGTAAGAAATCTTTGACCGTTTGCATAGATTTAGCCTTGTCCTCCATTTTCTTTAACACCTCTTCTGCCTTAACACCAAAGAAAGTATCATGCTGTAAAGGTGCATCTTATAATTTAACTTTAAAATGATCAGGCAGATTTTGTTCCTTTAACCAAGCATGCCTTCTAATTACAGAACCTGTAACTGCGGCCCTGCAGGAGGCCTCTAAAGAATTAAAACCACATTGCAAAGTATGCTTTCCAACTTGTTCAGCTGCATGCAATATATCCTGCATTTCCTTGTTTTCTGCACATTCAGAGTTTAACAACATTTTCTGTTTAAGCAATGCCATGACATGCTGCTGATATTTGAGCATATGAAACTGACAGTTTAAGGCCCTTATAGCCAAGGTAGCAGATGTGTAAACCTTTTTTCCCCATCTATCCAGTGCCCTAGAATCCCTGTCTGAAGGGGTAGGTTTTTTTGCAGCAGAAGCCTTAACTCCCTTGGGACCCTGAGAAATAGTTTCTGGGTCTGCAGCAGGGTTTTTAAAAAGGAATTCATGTGAGTCAGGAACCCTGTAATTTCTGTCAGGCTTAACAGGAGCTAGAGTAAGGAGAGTCAGGGGTAAGGCTAGACTCCGAAAACGCATCATCTACAATGTCTAACAGAGGAGGGATGGCTAGTGGCTTGTGCTGAGGTAGTAACAGGAAATCCCTGAGCCTCTTTTTAGATTCTGAAAAATCTTGGCTCTCCCAGTGGAAATGCTCCCTCATGGTATGTAAGGTTTCCCCAAAAGAATAGCCCTCAGGAGGAGAAGCTGAAGGTATGGATTCTTCAGCATCAGAATCCTCATAGTGTGGAAAAGAATATTCCTGATCAGAAGAGGAATCAGAAGAAATGGAAACCTGATCTGAAGATGCATAGTCAATCTCTTGCCTAGGCCTCTTATCAGGAGGGGGATGGGAACCCCTGATCAAGGTAATCAAGTCTTCGGCCATTTTGAGCATCTGTTTATTGGGCATGGAGGCCTGTCCACGTGGCTCTTGAGTTTGCTTCTTTGCCTTTGAAGTCGGTTTAATGTACAGATGTTTGGGTCTGAATACACCCTCAGAAGCCGGTGCCTGCTCAGCGGCTCCGGACTCATCTGAAGGATTAGCGTCCGAGGCTCCAATACCTTGAGTATCCAGCGGCATGGCCGACTCCACGTGGGAGTCGGTAGCAGCCTGTGACTCTAAAGTAGCGGTCATCAGGGGCTGCGAAAGTGCCTCACTGAGAACCGGCGACTGGCTTAGGAGAAGCTTTGTCGTCTGTTTTGGGCCTCGGCTGTCTTTTTTTCTTTGCGTTTTTTTGTGAACTCTGGTAGTCGGATGGCTTTCCGACGACATTTCTGGATAATTAAACCTGCGACCAAAATAGTTTAAAGAAAAATCATACCAACGCTTAATAGTGCGTTGGCTAAATCTAGCACAAAACCGACAACCCAGAAAGTTATGATCAGGGCCTAGGCAAGGAATACAGTAAGAATTAAAGTCCTTATGAAGTATTATAAAGTAACTTTTTCTGACATCGGTTATGGAGCAAGAAAAAAGTTTCCCCAACAGGGTACTTAACTTTATAGAAGACTTCGGATCTGAAATTCGAACTCGAAAATCTCAGGAGTTGGCCGACCGGCACTTGCAAACTGCTTCTGCTTCGGGCACCGCGCGGCAAGAAAGACTGAAGAAAATGGCGTCGGCTTCTTCTTTTATACCCCTGACGTCAGGGAAGGGGATATGAAAGCCGACGCAGGACCCAAGACTTTGGAATTCAGGCCGACTGAGGGCAACCTGCCAGCAGGATTATCCAAATGTAATGACTGCAACAGTGAAACACGAAGAACATCTTTATACAATATAAACAGAGGTCAGAGGAAAGTAACTCTCAAAAATTTTCGAGAACCAGTGGTACAAAATCCCAGATGGGCCCCTGGTTACTGGTTAGTCATACACTATAAAATTGCATCGACTAACCATCAGAGAATTTTTTTTTTTTTGTAGCAAGCTTTGATGCCTCCTTTAGTACCTGCTGCATTCCTTGTGAAATAAGTGCCTAAATGGTATCCAAATTGAATCATCCAGGCAGTCAATTGAAGTTAATCGCTGGGGTGTATCAAAACTCCCTGCCTTGTATGAGTAGAATCAGCCTGCAAGCAAGTGTACAGTAAATATCCTTGACCAGTTTTATAAGGGAGAAAGAATAGTTGTGTAAAATCTTACCATAACCACAGATGTCCTTCTCTTCCATGTTGCAGTATTCTAGGTGTGGGATTTCCTGCCCTCAGGCGACTCGTACGTCGGCACTATACAAAAGCTTCAGCTTGGCTGTTGCAGTGTGTGTGGGACGTCACACGTAGGGCTATAAACCAGGGACCTTAAATGTGATGTCTGCACGCACAATCCTCAGAACATGAAGGCCAGCAGGCAGAGAACAAGGCCCAGCAGGAGAAATGCCAGTTGTTTCCAGGTGTGTGACTTGGAGTCCGACTGCAATGGAGATAGTACAGGTAAGGAACAAGTCCTGGGGGGACTGGGGGCGGGAAGAAATACTGCAAGGACATCTATGGTTATGGTAAGATTTTACACAACATTCTATGTCCTTCTATTCCTATGTTGCAGTATTCTAGGTGTGGGAGCGTACCACAACTTATGCGGATGAGAGGGTGGAGGTAGATGAAGAGGGTTCTACAAGACCCTGCAGGACTGCCCTGGTGAATCCTGTTCTAGCTCTGGAAACTTAGTCCAATTTGTAATGCTTGGTGAAGGTGTGGATAGTGGCCCAAGTGGTTGCTTCCAAAATGGATGCTGTGTCTAGGCCCTTCATGAAGGCCCTTGAGGTGGCCACAGTTCTAGTGGAATGGGCCTTGATTCCTCCTGGGGGTTCCTTTCCATAGTGGGAGTAGCAGAAGCAAATAGTTTTCCTGATCCAGCATGCCATGGTTTGCTTGAAGACTGCCTTGCCCAGGGCTCTGGCGTGGAAGGAGACAGAGCTGGTTAGTTTTTTCTGATGGTCTGGTCTTGTCCAGGTAAAACCTAGGTTGTCTGTGCACGTCCAGGGAGTGCAGTATCCTCTCCCCTTTGTTAGTGGGTGAGGGGGGAAAAAGGTGGGTAGATGAATGGCTTGGTTAAGCGAGAGGTCATTGATCACCTTAGGCATAAAGGAAGGGTTGGTTCGCAGCGACACTCTGTCTTTATGGAAGAGGGTGTAGGGGGAACAGGCCATTAAGGCCTGCAATTCTGACACTCTTCTGGCTGAAGTGATAGCCACCAGTAGAACGGTCTTCCATGTACACATTTGTAAGGAAGAAGGCCCAACCGGTTCAAAGGGATGTTGGGTTAATTTCTCTAAGATGTAGTTAAGGTCCCAAGGTGGGAGGACAGCTTTCCTAGATGGTCTCATGTGCAAGACCCCTTTAAGGAAGAGCTTTACGTCGAGCCTGGCAAACAAGGGGGGTTCCATGGGCAGGCAGGTTGATATGGCAGAGAGGTGTACTTTTACAGAAGAATAAGAAAGTCCACTTTTTATCAATTGACACAGGTAGTTTAGAACTAGGGGAACCTCCGCGGAGCTAGGGTCCCTTCCCTTGTGCGGACACCATTTTGCAAATCTTCCCCACTTAGCCAGGTAAGATTTTCTGGTGGTAGGTTTCCTTGCCACCCTTAGGACTGAAAGCATGTCCTTTGAGTAGTGGTGTCTGAAAGGGATCAAATGTTTTATCACCCAGAGTCAGAGAACATCTGTAAGTGTGGGTGTAGGAGAGTTCCTTTGTCTTGTGTCAGTAGGTCCACCTTGTAGGGTAATTTGAAGTGATTGCCCTTGGCTAGTTTGTGAAGTAGGGGGAACCAGTGCTGCCTTGGCCAGTAGGGAGTCAATAACAATATTTTTGGTTTGTCCTTCTAAATTTTCAAGAGGACTTTCTGAATCAGAGGGAATGGGGGGGGAGGCATAAAGGAACTTCCCCTCCCAAGAGATGCTGAAACCGTCCACTCTCCATGCTAGAGGGGAGTGGGTTTTTGAGCAGAAGTTCTGCAGTTGCCTGTTCTGGGGGGAGGCAAACAGGTCTATTTATGGAGCACCCCACTGGTGGACTATGTCTAAGAAGACCTCCCTGTTCAGCATCCATTTGTGCTGAGGTGAGGAGGTCCTGCTCAAGAGATCTGCTTGGTGGTTGTCCTGTGAGGGTATGTAGACAGTCTGCAGGATTACATTGAGACAAGAGGCTAAGTCCCATATCAGCAGGGCTAGTCTGCACAGCTGATAGGCCTTTGTTCCTCCCTGCTTGTTGAGGTACCACATCACCGTGGAGTTGTCAGTGACAATCTGGAGCACCCCTGGAACCAGAAGGGGGGGTGGAGGGCTTTAGAGCTAAGATGACTGCTGCCATTTCCCTGATACTAATGTGCTTGGCCTGAAGAGAGGGAAACCACTTTTCTTGAATCCTGTAAGAGGCCAGAATTGCTCCCCAACCTGAATCTGAAGCATCTGTATGCATGACTTGGGTTGGGGTGGGGGGTTGTAGTGGGAGCCCCTGGGTTCAGTTGCACTTACTGGATCCACCAGCTGATTTCTGTTTTCAGACAGGGAAGGAGGGGGATGGCCTGCTCTAGGGGATGTAGGTGTTGGGACCAGGTATTCTTCAGGAACCACTGCAGCTTGCGCATGTGCATTCTTGCCAGTGGTAGCATGGGGATGGTCGCTGCCATTAAGATTCTGTAGCTTAGGAAAATCTTGTCCTGGCTTGGGGTCAGAGAAGATTTGGGGAGGTTGATTGTGAATCCTAGGTTCTGCAGAAGGGACATGGTGAAATGTAGATGCTTCAATAGAGCATCCCTGGACTCTGCCAATATCAGGATGTCATCCAGATAAGGGTAAATCTGTATACCCAGAGTTGTGCAGAAGGCAATGGCTAGAGCTAGGCACTTCTGAAGAGGTGGAGGTATGTTTAGTTTTCTGCTTCTTTTTTTGGCCAGGGAGGAAGTAGAGAGTGGCCTGGTGCTTGGTTTGGACAGTAGCACATCCAAAGTCTGGATCCTTGCAGGAGGTACCACCAAAACTGGTTCCACCTTGACATCGACAGCTGATGTCTGGATAAGCTCCGAGGACGTGCCCGTCATCGGCTGCGAAACGGCTTCCTCGAGGGATGTCGCTGCAGTCGACGGATCAGTCGAGCATGCCTCAACCCCTAGATCATTAGTTGGCGGTGTGTCAGGAAGCGGAGTGGCAGCCGAAGAAGTCTTAGAAACCTTGGCCTTCGTGCACGAAGGTTCGGGTGTGGCCTCCGATTCAGGATCCATCCGAAGGACTAACCGCTTAAGGCATTGGTTCTCCAAGTAGAGGTTTAACGCGGCTAGATGGCTGTGCAAGGTCTTAGGCAAAAATGATTGACAAATAGCGCAGGAGGAGTGACCATGCTCCCGACCTAGGCAAAAAACACATCTGTGATGGGCGTCTTTATGGGGTATCCGGCGCCTGCATTGGCACTTTCCTTTTTTCCCTGACATCAGCTAAACAATGACAATAATCTTCAAAAATAAGAAAATCAGAAATCCAATGGGTTACTTATCTTTAAGATGCGACGTCTGTGAAGAGGCGATCATACGATGCGAATGTCGTCTGAAAAGTTCTGGGGATTGTGCATGTAGACATCACATTTAAGGCCCCTGGTTTATGGCCCTACGTGTGATGTCCCATGCACACTGCAACAGCCAAGCTGAAGCTTTTATATAGGAGCCGACGTACGAGTCGCCTGAGGGCAGGAAATCCCACACCTAGAATACTGCAGCATAGGAATAGAAGGACATCCAGTGTTGCCTGGGCCAAAGAGAGGGTCATCAAAACAATTATTTTGTGAAATCCCTTTGAATCTTCAGAGTTACCCAAGATATCAGTGGCAAGGGTGGAAACGCATAAAGGAATATTCCCTTTCAAGGGAATGAAAATGTCTCTGTTTTCCGGGCTTGCTGGCAAGGAGCCCTGGAAGAAAATTTAGTTAGCTATGTTGAATGGAGGTGAACAGAGCTATTTGAGGTGTTCCCAACAACTATCACTGCCTGGAAGAACTCCACATTCAATTTCCATTCGCCTGGGCCTGTCCTAGTCCTGCCAATCTGTATTGTTCTAATGGAATGTAAGACGGTTGGAAGGTTAATAAATGCTGAAGAGCTAACAACCTGCAGCTGTACCCTAATGAGACAGTTAACCAAACTTTGATAAAGGACAATGGAGATGTGAGAAATCCACCCTTCTTAAGTTATGCCTCATTCAACATATAAACTGCGCATAAAGAGGAAGACCTCCACAAAATGGAGATCTGTCCAACACTGCTGCCTACACATTGGAAAATACAAAAACTCCCTTGAAAACTAGTCAGGGACTACAATTTTATATAATTTTTTATTTATTTATATTTCATACACATTACCTGCTGTGGTTGCAGATCACAAATAATTGTGTTAATATTGTTGAGAATTTCATCAATGAATGGCATTACTTCTCCAACTTGAACCTGAACAAAGTGTCTTCGACATTTCTGAGCTATTTTGATGAATGTATCACAAGCCATATCTTGGACACCATCATGGGTTTCTAGAGAGAAATAATTATGTTAGCAACAACCATAAAAAGAATGCATAAAATTATGCAAAACTTTCACATTTCTCTTTCAGGATATGCTTAACTCCAATGGCACAACCATCTGGAATAACATTAATGAAACACATACAACAAATAAAAGATGCTCAAACACAAACAGCAGGTATAAATAGGCAGTAAAAACGGCAGATGCAGTTACTGCCCTTCTACACAGACAATCTAAAAGTGAACTAGACGTGGCTGTTCAGTGCCAAGCATTCTTCCAAGCTGTCTTGTTACACACAGAGAATGTAATCGATAACACTAAACTGGAAGTCATCATGGGCTAACTTTGCAGAAAGTGACTATGGTTCTTCATACCTGCACCAATTTCCTGCAATCAAGCAGATGGCTAGATTCCAGCACTATATTTTCTTCAAGTGTCAAACTGCAGTAGACTTCATAAAAAGTAGCAGATATGACTCGAAAAAAACTACTCAATTGCATACTAGTACTTCAGATTTGATAAAGCCATCCAAGGTCTAATCTGCTCACACACGTTCTTACTGTGTAAGCTGATTACTAGAAGATACTCTTGAATGAACCCTAAAGCTCAGTGTTTCCTCTCCACTAACTGAAACTTGGCACTCCATGTGCTTTACCAACACCTGCTGTAATACAGTGCATTAGCTACATAAAGATGTCCACCACTCCATACCACAAGCAAGCAAGCAACACTAAGTAGAAACAAGGGGGTTAACAACTCCATCTGCCAGAGATAAACAAGGGACCTCCCTCCCCAAACATGTCAATTGTTACGGTCCACCTATTGACTACAGAAAGAAGGGGACATCAGTAATCTGGACACCAGACTATAATCTGAAATACTTTATCAGAAAATCTTGCTTGGTATTAACAGACAGAACCCATCAGTTGACATGCAACTAAAAGGTTTACAGCATTGGGCCAAAATGCATCACAGAAGGTATGAAAACTGCAATCAGGTAGTGTTATTGAAATTGTTGGCCTTATATGCTGCTACTGCAAAACAACCAGAAAATTGAGCAAAAGGGCTTTACAAGCAAGAAGCAGCTTCTCTGAGAAGGGAAGACTACAGTTTCTAAAACTATTAGATGCACTGACAGCAAATAAATTATCAAGGACAGAATGACCACCTTAGAGGGCAATACAGAAGAACACTGCACAGTATCCATTATAAGCAAAAGGTATCAAAAGATACATTACAGTATCAACTGATTAAGAGAGAAGCCTTTCCTTGATAGGTCTAAGATCAAGTATTACTTTTTCCCCACTAAGAACTTAGTACAACACCACATTTGGGAATGTTAATGTATTAGGCCAGTACACCAAAGTGTAAGATGACAATTTCTGGAGTGCACCATTTTATCCCAATCATTTTTTTTCACACTAAATTACTTGCAATATGAAACTTCAAAATTACCAGACTTGCAGCAAACCAACAGCTACAGCTAGCAACAACCACAGATACGCAGAGGAACAGCTAAGTATAGTGGTAAAGAGAGATGCACAAGCGTCTTCATTCTTATAATATAAATCATCTTTGGTATTTGGGCTGTTCGCAGGCTTCCAAGGCAAGAAACGTCACAGATTTTGCCCCTTTCCCCAGGTGCAGTGGATGACTCCCATCCAATGTCAGAATGTCAGGGTAAAAAGGGTCATAAATCAGCACTATTTTCTCAGGTCTTTCTTGCCCCTTGACTGGAGTCCAACTTCCCTTGATGTTAGCCAGGAGCATGACCTGCTCAGCACTGTCCCCAGTGTAAGAAATGGGGGGATGGGGGTGGAGGACAATAGGGGACCTAACTAAGGTTGAGAAAAGGGACCTTAGAGTGGGTAAATAGGGAACCCATCCCAACTCAACATGGGTAGCCAAGAAAGAGGAGCTGGTAGGAGGGTATATGTAGTGCAACAGATGCTCATTACATACTGTGTGAGTATAACCCACAGCCTTCTGCATCAAAAGCATGTATACTACCTGTTGTGCTACTAACACAAACAAACTATGTATAAGCAGCACTAAACTTCTCTCCTCCTGAAGAACTATGCATCTTTAGAAATCTGGAAAAAGCCAAACTTTATTGGGGGGGACATAGGGCACAAAACCAGCAGGGACACATTTTAAATACTGCTTGTATTATCTTAAAAAGTTGTTAGAATAAAATGTTTTGTGTTACCATGAGTTTCCTAAAAGACAGGAAAACAAACTTAAATAGTTATCAATATTTAGTGAATTCAGTTCTCACTGATTTGCCAGAAAATAAATTTTAAGAGGAACAGACCAAATGTACGAGTCAAACATTCTGGAAGCTTTGGACACTTGAAAAACTCCATGATTCATGAGTGGTGGTGGTATGGGTGGAGAATTTAGACAGTTATACCTACCTGGGGCATTTTACACACACACACATACACACACTTCTCCTAAGCCAAATTTATAATCTAGTTTATAAAAAGTACAGTTATGTACACTTACCATAAATGTAGATGTTCGAGTGTATTCACTGCTGCAGTCATCACATTTGGGTTATCTGCTTGCAGTAGCCCTCAGTTGGCCTGATTATCAAAGTCTTGGGTCCTGCATTGGTTGCTGTCTCATCTTTCATGACGTTCAGGTAGTTAGGGGTATAAAGCATGCAGCCGACGCCATTATATCAGTTTTTCTTGCCCCAGATGTCAAGTGCCCCCATAATGGGAAGCAATTATATATACAAGGTTACACCTCCAACAAAAAAGCAAATACACCAAAAAGCTTTAAACATAGAAAGCAAGAATAAAGGTATAGCCAATAGGAGTCAGGGGGCTGGAGGGAGGTTAACTAGGACTGCAACAGTGAATACACTTGAACCATACCTCTCAACTGTCCCTGATTTTGACTCAAATTTTAACTCTGTCCCTCTTAATCCCTCCTAAAACTAGTAACATTAGGAAGAAAGGTGTTGAATTACACTTAATGAATAATGATAATGTGTATTAATTCATATGCACTGATTCTATCAATGTTTCAAGTTAATAGCACTAATATTTTAAAAGTGTCCCTGACTTTTTCTTGACTTGTCCCCGATTCTGTAGAAATGTGTCCCCAGTTGGTTGAGAGGTCTGACTTGAACATCTACATTTATGGCAAGTGTACACAGCTGTACTATGTTCTTCGTGTTTCACTGTTGCAGTCATCACATTTGGATAGATTCCCAAAGCTAAGGATGGGAAGAGGAAATTAGATAGCATTAGGACCAACTATAAGGCCCTGCAAGATTGCAGTGGCAAATCCAGCTCTGGATTTAGAGAAAATTGGCAAACGGTAATGCTTGGTGAAAGTATGTACAGAACTCCAGGTAGCAGCTTCTAGGATGTCTCTGGTAGGGACACCTCTGAGAAAGGCTGTAGAGGTAGATGCAGCCCTGGTTGAATATGGTCTTATCTCCTGTGGGATAGGTTTTCCATGGTGCTTACAGCACAAATGAATGAATGGCCTATCCATTTAGAAATGGTTTGCTTTGAAATGGGCTTTCCGCCTGCCCCTGCAGCAAATGCCACCAGCAGCTGTTCAGATTTCCTGAGAGGTTTAGTCCTGTCCAAGTAAAAATCTAAGTTGCCTGTGCACATCTAAGGAGTGCAGTATATGCTCCCCTTTGTTCTGTGAGTTAGAAAAGAAGGCTGGCAAATGAATGGACTGATTAAGATCCACACTGGATACCACCTTGGGCATGAAAGAGGGATTGGTCCTGAGGGACACCCTGTCTGCATGAAAGATGATGAAAGGTTCCAGTGCCATAAGGGCCTGTCATTCAGACACCCTTCTTGCTGAAGTGATGGCTAAAAGGAAGTCTGTTTTCCAAGAAAGGAATTTTAACTCTGCACTTGCAGCTGGCTCAAAAGGAGGTAGAGTGAGTTTTTCCAATACAAAGTTAAGGTCCCAGGCTGGAGTTGGGGCTCTACTGGGTGGTCTTAAGTTTTTGGCCCCTCTGAGGAACTGCTTGAGCAGTGGATGAGAGAAGAGGGGTGGTTCTGTGTTGTTTGTCTTTTGACTTTTCTCGGTTAGGGGTCGCCACAGCGGAACTCCGGTCCGCTAATGATTGGCAGTAGATTTCCCCAAACGCCGAGGTGCCAGTTCGACGTTTAACGTTCAATGAAGTCACGCCCATTTACGCATGTCTTTCGAACGCCCACCCAACCGCGGGGAGGACATGCAGACTCCACACAGAAGGCACGCCCCACACTCCAGCCGAGAACTGAACGGGAGAACCTCTTGCTGCGAGGCAACAATGCTACCGCTGCACCACCGTGGTTCTGTGTTGTAATGAGCTGAAATGGCTGAGGCATGAATTTTGATGGAGGAAAAGGAAAGGCCCCTGTGAAGCATCTCAGTTAAGTATTGAAGAATCGGAGGTAAATTGGGCGCTGCTGTGCCCATCCCTTGAGTATGGTTCCAGGAACACAAATCTTTTCTATTTTTCAGCATAAGATTTTCTAGTACTAGGCATCCTTGCCTTCAGAATGACATCTAACACTTGTTTACTGATGGATGGTAACGGAGAGATCAGGTAATTAGCCAGACTGCCAGGTTCAGGGTTTAAGCCAAGGGTGCAGAATCTGGCCCTCCTGCTGGGACAGCAGGGTAGGGGTCTGAGGCACGTGCCATGATGCCAGCAGTGACGCATTGCGCAAGAGGGAGTACCAGTGCTGGCGTGGCCAGTCTGGTGCAATCAGTATCGTCCTTGGTTTGTCCTGTTTGATCTTTAGCAGTACCTTGGAGAGGAGAGGAGAGGCAGAGGAGGAAAGGCATAAACTGATAGGTTTTTCCAGGTGAAGGACAGGGCATCCACTTTCCAAGCTTGTTTGTGGGGAGTCCTTGTGCAGAATTTGTCAAATTGGTAGTTCTAGGGGGAGGCAAACAGGTCTATATCTGAGCTGCCCCATTTGTTTATCAACATGTCGAATGTCTGGTTCCAGTTTCCACTCGTGTGGGTCCATGAAATTTCTGCTTAGTTTGTCTGTCAGTGTATTTAGCTTTCCTGGTAGGAATTGAGCCTTAGGTGCACTTGGTAGCTCAAGGATGTGTTCCACAGAGACATGGCTAGTCTGCAGAGAGTGTATGAGTTGGTTCCCCCCTGACTGTTTATGTACTACATAACAGTGGTGTTGTCCATCTTTACCATTAATTGTCCTGGAAGAATGTGGTCCTTGAAGGCTGTCAGAGCATTCTGTACAGCTAACATTTCTTTTTGATTGACATGCTGGTGCATTTGACTTGGGTTCCATTTGCCCTGAATGCACTTCCCTGCCAAGTGAGCCCCCCCATGCATTGTCTGATGCGTCTGTTGTTAGGGCTTGGGCGGCAAGGGGTAGAGTGAATGGCAGTACCTTGTTTTGGTGGCAGGCCTATGCCCACCAAAGGAACTCTAACTGTAAGCAAAGTATGATATGAATCATTGCTTCTAAATCCTGAGAATGTTGATACCATAGGCCTTTTAGATACCAATGTAGTTTCCTCATATGCAGTCTTGCATATGGAATTAGGAGAATGCAGGAGGCCATGAACCCCAAGGCTTGTAGTATTTGTCTCGCACATAGCAGGGTTTTTGTGGCCATTAGTTTGAATTAAGCTGTCAAATGAACTTGTTTCTCTGGCGTGAGGAAAGTCATCTGGGAAGTTGTGTTCAAGCTTGCTCCCATGAACACAATTTGTTGACAGGGTACAAGATGCGATTTCTTTTAGTTTATGGTGTACCCCAGACAAGTTATCACCTTTTGTACAAATGCCAGATGATTCAAATGTCCTGGCTTTCTGCCTGAATTAGACAATCGCCCAGGTATGGGTATATTTGAATATTTCTTTGCCTGCAAAATGCAATGACTGAAGCTAGGCACTTTGTGAATACCCTGGGTGCAGTAGATAAGCCAAAGGGCAGTGCAGAGAACTGATAGTGCATGTAGCCTGCTTTGAAGCGTAGGTATCTTCTGCAAGATTCCCTGATTGGGATATGCAGGTAGGCTTCCGTTAAATCCAGTGTTGCCAACCAGGCATCCTTGCCTAGCATAGGATGCTAACTCTTCACCAGTTGCTTCCTGTTAGGCATCCTTGCCTAACATAGGAAGCAACTGGTGAAGAGTTAGCATCTTGAATTTTGGGATCACCAAAAAAGCGTTTAGGATAGAGAAATCCAGGATAGGATGCCATGTGTCGTCTTTTTGGGGCACCAGGAAAAGTCTTTAGTAGAAACCTTGACCCCTTTCTTCTTCTGGGACAGTGTGAATAGCCCTTATACTTAAGAGAGAGAGAGAGAGAACTTGCTTTTGAGCCTCTGCCCACTGATTTGGGGGTAGATCTGGCCAACCGTTTGGGGTTGGTAAAGTGTGGAAGTGGAATCTGTATCCTTGGAAAACTATATTTAAAACCCATTTGTCCTGGATAATGAGTTCCCAGTTTTTTGCCTGCAGAGCAATCTTTCTCCCTAAAGGAGCAGTCAGTTGAGAAGGGCTTGGAAGTTTTAAAGTTAAGTAATTGAGACAGTTTACCATGGGGAGAGTCTTACTATTCCCTGCTGTGGAAGTGGGAACCCCCCCACTGCTTAGTCCTGTGCGTACCTTGGGACTGAAGCCTGGGTGTTCTGCTGGTTCTGGGTTTGGACTGAGAAGGCCTGGAAGAGGCAGGAATGGACCAATTCTTAGAGGGCCAATGCCTACTAAATCTTGGAGGCTGTACTTGCAGGAAATCTTTAACAGTTTGCATAGATTTAGCTTTTTCCTCCATCTTTTTAAGTAGCACTTCTGCTTTGTTGCCAAACAGGCGGCCCAGGTTTAAGGGAGCATCCAGCAATTTAGCTTCAACATGATCTGGCAAAGATTGCTCCTTAAGCCAAGCATGCCTTCTAAGTACAGACCTAGTGACAGGAGCCCTGCAAGATGCCTCTAGTGAATCAAAGCCACTTGTTAAGTATGTTTTCCAACTTGTTCAGCAGAATGCATTAAATCCTGTAAATCCTTACTTTCAGGACAGTCAGGAATCAACATCAACTGCTGTTTAAGTAATCCAATAATATGCTGCTGATACTTTAACATATGAAACTGGCAGTATAAATCCCTAACGGCCAAGGTTGCAGAAGTGTATACCTTCTTACCCCATCTATCCAGCGCCCTGGAATCTCTATCAGAGGGGTAGGATTTTTGGCAGTAGTAGCCTTAATGCCCTTGGGTCCCTGTGAAATGGTCTCAGGATATGCAGTAGGATTTTTAAAGAGGAACTTGCGAGAATCAGGGACCCTGTAATATCTATCTAGTTTTCTGGGAGCAGGAGGTAAGGAGTCAGGGGCCAAGCTAGATTCCAAAAAGGCATCACCAACAATGTTCAGTAGAGGGGGGATAGCTAAAGGCCTGTGCTGGGGCAGGAGTAAGAAATCCCTAAGCCTCTTTTTAGAATTAGAGTAATCCTGGCTTTCCCAGCAGAAATGCTCCCTAAGAGTATGCAAGGTTTCACCAAAAGAGAAATCCTCTGGAGGGGAAGCAGAGGGAATAGAGTCCTCTGCATCAAAATCCTCATAGGTAGATAAGGGTAAATCCTGGTCATCAGAGGAAACAGACATTTCAGAATCCTGATCAGAAGAATCATAAGCAAATTCAGTCCTAGGTCTCAGAGGGGGAAGGTTGGCTTCCCCTGATTAAAGTAATAAGGTCTTCAGCCATTCTTATCATTTGTTTTTTTAGGCATAGAGGCCTGATCATGCGGTCTGGGCATCAGTTTTCTAGGCATGGATCGAGTTTTATGCCTTGAAGAAGAAGATGGCGTCAGTTTAATATGCAAGTCAGTAGGCCTGAATACACCCTCAGAAGCCGGTGCCTGCACAGCGGCTCCGGACCCATCCAAGGTAGAGACATCCACAGGTTCCACAGTAGAAGCATCTCGCAGCATACCAGACTCCGAATGGGTCTCAGTAGAGGGCCTGTGAATCTGAAGTAGCAGGTATCAGGGGCTGCAAAAGCACCTCGCTGAGTACCGGCGAACTGGTGACTAGCTTAGGAGAAGCGTCGTTGGCAGCTTTGGACCTAGGCAGACTGTCTCTGTCTTTATCTTTTCGTTTTTTCGGAATGTCGGTAGTCGGGTGGCTTACCGAAGCCATATCTGGGTAATTGAACAGAGTACCAAAATATTTAGAAGTGTAAATATACCGACGACAAATAGTTTGTTGTTTAAATAAGGCACAAAACCAACAGCGAGGTATGTCGTGGTCAGGGCCTAGGCAAGGAATACAGTACAAATGAAAATCTTTATGAGGTATTTGCTTTCCACAAGAAATACAATTATTGACTTTTACTGACATCGGTTTAGAGCAAGAAAAAGTTTCCCCAACAGGGTACTTAGACTTTGGTTCTGAAACTCGAATACGAAAATTTCAGGAGTCTGCTGACCGGCACTTGCGAACTGCTTCTGCGTCGGGCACTGCACGGCAAGAAAGACTGATGTAATGGCATTGGCTGCATGCTTTACACCCCTGACTACCTGACATCATGGAAGATGAGACAGCAACAGACGCAGGACCCAAGACTTTGATAATCAGGCCGACTGAGGGCTACTGCAAGCAGATAACCCAAATGTGATGACTGCAACAGTGAAACTTAAAAAACATCATATCTGAGTCTGTATTACTGTTTTTAATTTCTAGTACAATCAGTTTTATTTAAACATTTATACATTTTAATCCCACAGTCTTCACTTATGTATGTGTGTGTTTATATAAGCTGGAGCTTTACCAATTGGTTTCCCTCTGAAAATAGGATGCTGCAAACTGACCCCTTTTCCTGCAGGGCTGCAGTATTTACCCCTTTTGTTTCATTTTTAGTTATTGCATTGTGTATTTCTTCTCCCCATTATCATCTATCCTTTTTTAAAAATCTGCTCAGTATCCAACATTATAACTCTGTGGCTGTGGACATTGGAATGCATCAATTTGCCACTGTCATCTGCACAATCATTTTCTCATCTTTTTTTGCTACTTTCATGTCAGTGACTTCATTTTCTTTGACATCTTCATTTCTCAGCACCCATGTAACATCATCAACTACTGAAGACTTTCTCCATTTCTCATGAGCAACCCACAGCTGATTAACTCAAATTCCAATACCTTACTATACCTCATAAGATTAACCACAAATGAGTGCAACCAGAACTTTGCATCTCCCAAAAATTTAAATGCTCACCACCTTTCAAAATAAGTACCTACCTTGCACCATATACAATTGGTCTCCTAATCTGATTTTGCTACTAAACCAGCACAGCTCCTGATGCCAAACAGCAGGACTAAACGCCTCCCAAACACACGTATGCTTGTTCTGGAAGTCAAAAGCAAAAGCAACGAGCTGCTACTAAGCCAACACAGTTCCTAATTCCAAGCAGCAGAACTAAACACCTCCAATAAGCACAGTCAGAGAGGTGAAACTCATCAAAGATAAACACAGCCAGATAGCCAAACTCACTGAGGCAGGTCTTTTTTAATTGTGCAAACATTGTAGATATGTGAGGTCGGGCACATATTTAATGATTAGGCAAATCAAGTACCTTATCAAAGGGAGATACAATTGTGCATCGACACACGTGGTGTACCTCGCTTCTTGTTCGTCATGCCCAGCTTTTTATGTGGGCAAGACGGACAGGAGATTGAATGAACACATGTACGAACATTTATATGCCACGAAGATTAAACTGCAGAATGCCCTAGCAGGTCATGTCTACAATCACCCTGGCCATGATTTTACATTTATGATCATTGACCAGTTGAACTATGTGAATTGGTGGGGGGAATGAATCCCTGAAATTAGAAATGAAGGAGCTTATGTGGCAGTTGAGACTTGAAGCCTACCATCACCCCGGCCTCAATAGTATGTTATCTATCAGCTGTGTCCTTAAGCTGAGGAGTTTGGAAAGATGATGCATGGGGGGTATAACATCGGGTGTGATTTGGTAATAGGACCGGCTGAGGGATCTTGATACATATATATTTTATATCATGTCTGGTAGATTGAATGTCTTTTTATCAACATTTGAAACATGATGGCATGTTTTTTTATTTATTTATTTTAATGTGTCAGTATTATGCGTATTTGGTTCAAAGTAAGTGTGTTTTTATATTATTATTAACTGTTGATTGCATTATTTAAGTGCTATGTAAGGAACAGTATTAGTTTTACAGTTGTATATTTTATATCACATACAACTTTTTATATTGTGTGTTTATGGGATAGGAACATTTTAGTCAGATTGAAGCTACATGTGCCTGTTCCTTTAAGGTAATTGGAGGGTGTGTTTTGTAATAGACTTTGCTTGCAATGGCTTTAAATGTAGCAGCACTGAAGTGTGAGTTGTTATTTTTCAGAGTCTGAAGAAGTTGGTGCAGGGCGTCGACGAAAAGCAGTATCGTGGTGCTTAATAAAATTGAAGTTGTTCGTTTATTGTCGTCTTGTTTGCTTATCCCTTTGGACCTGCCTCAGTGAGTTTGGCTATCTGGCTGTGTTTATCTTTGATGAGTTTCACCTCTCTGACTGTGCTTATTGGAGGTGTTTAGTTCTGCTGCTTGGAATTAGGAACTGTGTTGGCTTAGTAGCAGCTCGTTGCTTTTGCTTTTGACTTCCAGAACAAGCATACGTGTGTTTGGGAGGCGTTTAGTCCTGCTGTTTGGCATCAGGAGCTGTGCTGATTTAGTAGCAGTTTGTTTTTTCTTGCCTTTGTTCTTCAGTTGTTTTTTGCGATGCCCAGCTCTACCCCAGACAGTCAGGACAATATGGAGCAGAGTGATCTTAGTATGCTTATTAATTTGCTCACTCAGAAAGTTGATATGCTGTCTCAACGATTGGATATGATGTACAAAACTACGCAGCCGTGCAGCGGGTCAAATTCTAAGGGTTTACAGCTCCCTAGTCCAGACCCTTTTGGGTTGCAAGTACTGTTACCACATAATAGTGAAGCAGGTTCCATGATGGGTGACCCAGGAGCCCTAGGCATTGGATCAAGCCATAGGTCGGGAGGAGCCGACATCAGGCCATCTGATGGAACCTTGAATGGCGAAAGAGGAGTCGCATTACCATCTTATAACCCCCCAGAGGGGAGGGGGCAAATCAATATTAATTTCAACTTGAACCAAAGGTTGAGTCGTCCATTCCAGCTGTCTACCGACTATGGATCAGCCGGTCCGGTATCCAACACACCCGAAGGCAATGACCTTTCTTCTAAACTCAATGCTTTTGACCAGAAATTAGTTAAGTTAAGAAAATTGCAACTGGAAGTTTCTTATTTTGGAGAGTGTCGGCGTGTGAAGATAGTACCCAAGGGGCTGCGTTCTTGGCAGTATCCCACGGGTTTAGAGGAGGGATCTAAATTCCATGCAGACCTCCTCACTATGTTTGATAGGCATGGATCTGAATTGATTGACCTTATTAGTACACACTACCAGGGAGCAATCTCGTCCCTAACTAGGGAAATTGCGGACTTGGATGAGGATATTAAGTCAGACAATAATTTTTCTAGATATAAATTTGACTATGAGAGGATATACTCCATTATTGATGAGTATATTTCCAAAATCACCTCAACCAAGATTAAAAAATTACATCGAGATATCAAGGCTTACAGAGAGGGGGTAGCTTACCCTAAACCTCCTTAATTGCAAGGCAACTTTAAGGGGCGAGAAGGCGGAGTTCCTGCCCCTTCGAATGGCCCAAATACTTCCATGAATCTTGGATCTTTGCCGAGTAGTTCAGTACCGGAGGAAGAGACTGGCGATAGGAGGGTTGGATATGCTGACCTCAAGGGAAGACGTGAACCAGCGACTCCGACTAGCCATTCGGGGAACCCTAGTTCTGGTTTGGATGGGGCAAATTTTCGGGATCCAGCCTCTTCTCCCCAACAGGCTTCGAACCGGAAGACCAGGTTCAGATACAGGACAAGGAGGAACCAAATGTGAGTGGAGTAGGGTACCCCGGCCCAGAGCAGACCACATTTGAAGTCATTTCCAATTCGGGGATGGATTTCCATATTTATAATTTTTCTCATTTCAAGTTTACCCACACATTAGTTGATTCCCTGGCTAAAGGAATTTCTTATGTTCCATCTAGAAGAGCCTGTGTGGCCAGATCCATTTTGGATCTTAAATTGTTTGTCAGGAAACTAAACTTATGTTTGTTGATGGGGGACCATGAGTACCAAAAGAATCCTTTTCATGTACCTAGTACGTATATAATCCACCTATCCACCCTATGTTGGGGGCATTTGAGCAAATGTGCGATTTGGATTTTCGACATTTCCTACAGTCTAGGTCTGTGATGCATTTTAATATTACCAAAGAAGAAAGGGCGGATTTTAATGAATTATGTGCCTCTTCAGTCAGAATTATGCAACCAGACAAGGGAGGCAGCCTGGTTGCAATGGACATAGATGATTATAACAACAGAATGTCAGCAATTTTGTCTTCTGAATCTTACCAAGAGGTGTCCAAGAATGAGTTGAATGGAAATCTGGCAAGAGTTCGGTCTTATTATGAAGACATGTTTGTTAATGAATCTATTGACCAAGAAATTTTCAAGTTTATTTACTGTGCATCTCCTCGAGTACCTGTTTTGTTCGGGAACCCGAAAATCCACAAAAACATTAGAGACCCTCCCATGCGTCAGTTGGTGAGTGCTAGAGGGAGTGTAAGATACGCAGCAGCCTAAGTTGTGGATCACATTCTAAAAAAATATGTGGCTAGTGAATCATATATTTCTAAAGATTCCTGGTCCTTTTTGGGGAAGGTGAAAAACATTTCGTACAGTCCTGATTACCACTTTCTGACTGTAGGTGTTGTTGACCTGTACTCATCCATTCCACATGATGTAGCGGTGGAATGGATTGAGTTGGAAATTACCACAAAGCAGGCACCAGCGAGTAAAACTTCAATGGTAAAAGACCTATTGGACATCATTTTAACATGTAACTACTTCTCCTTCAACGATAGATGGTTCCATCAGTTAGTTGGAGTCCCCATGGGCTCACCATGTGGGGCGAGTGTGGCCAACTTGGTCATGGCCCATTGGGAGAAGGAATTTGTGTTTACTAACTCTATCTTTCTAGAACGAGTATCCTTATATACCCGTTTCTTGGACGACATTTGTATCATTCTCAAGGGCGACTCTTCGGTGGCCAATGACCTGGTAGAGATGTTCAACAAGTCCATGGATTTCTTAAAGTTTACCTCTACTTTTGACACAGATAGAATAGCATACGTAGATGTGGAATTATTCAAGGACAGCAACCAGAACCAGTTTTTAGGCAAAATTCATCGCAAGCCCACCTTTTCCAATTCTTATTTGCATTTCGATAGTGAACACCCAGCCTTCCAGAAGAGATCAATAGTAAAAGGCCAATTTGTGAGGGCGGCCAGAATGGTCTCGAGAGATGGTGACTTCCAGGAAGAGTGCCGGTTCATATCGAATTTGTTTTTATGTAGGGGCTACCCTGAGGAGTTGGTTGTGGATTTGTGTCTAGAGGTTAGATCCAAAAGGGAAATGGGCTATTTTCAACCCATTTTGGGTCACTCTGTCTCGGAGAATAGCTACCCCAGGAGTGACAGCCAACTTAGAGGTGTATACCATTGCAGTTTCATTACTACCTTTAGCATGGATGCTAGAGCTATAGTGTCCATCATCCAGAAAAATTGGGGTTTGTTGCCAACTGAACTAACAGGACCCAATAATTTAGGGCCGACCCCGAAGATTACATTCAGGAGGGGTCTGAATATCAAGAACATGTTAGAAAGGAAAGGTGGCAACATGGCTCCAAGAGTGCAATATGTGCAAACATTGTAGATATGTGAGATCGGGCACATATTTCATGATTAGGGACATCAAGTACCTTATCAAAGGGAGATACAATTGTGCATCGACACACGTGGTGTACCTCGCTTCTTGTTCATGTCCAGCTTTTTATGTGGGCAAGACGGACAGGAGATTGAATGAACGCATGTACGAACATTTATATGCCACGAAGAAGATTAAACTGGAGAATGCCCTAGCAGGTCATGTCTACAATCACTTTGGCCATGATTTTACATTTATGATCATTGACCAGTTGAACTATGTGAATTGGGGGGGGGGGGGACTGAATCCCTGAAATTAGAAATGAAGGAGCTTATGTGGCAGTTGAGACTTGAAGCCTACCATCACCCGGCCTCAATTGTATGTTATCTATCAGCTGTGTCCTTAAGCTGAGCAGTTTGGAAAGATGATGCATGGGGGGTATAACATCGGGTGTGATTTGGACATAGGACCAGCTGAGGGATCTTGATACATATATATTTTATACCATGTCTGGTAGATGGAATGTCTTTTTATCAACATTTGAAACACGATGGCATGTTTTTTTATTTATTTTAATGTGTCAGTATTATTATGCGTATTTGGTTCAAAGTAAGTGTGTTTTTATAATATTATTAACTGTCGAATACATTATTTAAGTGCTATGTAAGGAACAGTATTAGTTTTACAGTTGAATATTTTATAACACATACAACTTTTTATATTGTGTGTTTATGGGATAGGAACATTTTAGTCAGATTGAAGCTACTTGTGCCTGTTCCTTTAAGGTAATTGGAGGGTGTATTTTGTAATAGACTTTGCTTGCAATGGCTTTAAATGTAGCAGCACTGAAGTGTGAGATGTTATTTTCAGAGTCTGAAAAAGTTGGTGCAGGGCGCCGACGAAAAGCAGTATCGTGGTGCTTAATAAAATTGAAGTCGTTCGTTTATTGTCGTCTTGTTTGCTTATCCCTTTGGAATTTTAAAAAAGACCTGCCTCAGTGAGTTTGGCTATCTGGCTGTGTTTATCTTTGATGAGTTTCACCTCTCTGACTGTGCTTATTGGAGGTGTTTAGTTCTGCTGCTTGGAATTGGGAACCGTGTTGGCTTAGTAGCAGCTCGTTGCTTTTCCAGAACAAGCATGTGTGTGTTTGAGAGGCGTTTAGTCCTGCTGTTTGGCATCAGGAGCTGTGCTGGTTTAGTAGCAGTTTGTTTTTTCTTGCCTTTGATCCTAATCTGATTTTGTTAGGATATCTTCTCCAAGCCTGGGCAACATACCTCTCAACCCCAAGCCACTGATTATACCACCGTAATAACTTGTGCTGTGCAACCCAAAATGTCCTTAATTCCATCAACTAAATGCATGGAAACTGAGAAACATGGCATGAAAAATAAAATCTCTTTCTCATGAATTTAAGCTAGATTGGGTATTGACATTTATATGAATAAACATCCCTTATACACATAGCAAAATAGGCATTCTCCAAAGAAGCAGTCCCTAGAAAGCTTTAAAATGGTTTTACCTGTACTTTGAGAATGCAGTTGTATGAACTGTTTCACCCTTTATGGTTTTCTCTTTTCCCTGATGTGTGATTGAGTCAGCGTGTACATTTATATTCAGCACCATCTTCCTGGTTCGAATAAACTAACTACTGCCTGGTAATGTTTCTACTTTGAGGCTTGAGAGCCAAGTAGAAACACTACATTTAATAACACTTAACACATTGTCTGAACTACTTAGTGGTTGGCGTATAAAACAAATGCAACCATCAGTGAGAAAACTGAAAAGTAGACAAAAGACTGGTTCCACACTTCAATGCAATAATCTCTAAGCACCTGGTAACCAAATGTAGTATCTCACTTTTTTAATTTCTCCAAGTCTTTTGGGTTTCTAATACTATGACGGGAATGGACCCCATTCCCAAGTCAAAGTACAAATAAAGTCCATGAAATTAGTATTGTTTCACTCTTTGATGTTAGTCAAAAGTGCTCTTCGCAGCACCTGCAATGTGCCCAGTAATGACTCCTTCTGCAATTCGTATGGTGTTACATGAACTGGTAACTTTTCTAAATACGATTGTAAATTATTTTTTATAAGACCAGTTGCTCCTACTGCTATTGGACCTGTCTGGGTATCTTTCTTTCACATGGCTCTCATTTCTGCCTGCAGATCAAGGTATTTTATGACTTTGTCTCTCTCTGTACGCAAGACAATGTAGTCACTAGGTGTGGCGATTTCAATGATCAATGCTACTTTTGTCTTCTTTTCTTGGACCACTATATCCGGTTTTCTAGCATCCAACTTTTGGACTGTTGGCATTGGGTGATCCCATGTGATGTAAACTTCATCATTTTCTAGGATTCTCTGTGGCTCGTTTCCAGTGTTTTTCAGCCACTTTGATACCATAATGTTTGCACAATCTCGCCACATTATTATGCCTTTCAGTATACAGTCCCTCTGCCATTAGAGAGACGCAACCAGCAATATGTGTGACCGTTTCCAATTCGGTTCCACAAAACCTACATATGTGTTTCTCCTACATGTTTCAATGGACTTAGTAAACCAGCGTGTACGTAGCCCACTATCTTGGGCTGCCAATATTAACCTTTTATTTCTTGATGTAAATTCAACTCTCCTTAACCATTCCTGTGTTCGTTCTTGATCAACATGAGGCTCTTCCAGAAGTTTTCTATACTTGCACCTATATTTATGTTTTTTCTACATTTCTTGCCTTCTCATCTGGTCCTTCACCTTATATTTTTTCTTTTGTTTTTTAGCACATTCAGTTGCCGTCTGGTTTTTATCCACTTCTGGTTTGATTTCCATTCCTACTTGATGTTGATATGCTTCTGCTAAATTGAGCGAGATGTCATCTTAGATTTACTCTCCTCATGTTTTAAAACATTCACCACATTTGGATCTTGTGAGGTCAGTAGATGTGTGGAGTCCCACGATTGCAGATCTATAGATGTAATCAATTTCAAGGAGGCCCATCCCTCCTTCAGAATGGGGAATATATAATCTTGGTATACACTGATTTTTATAAATCATTTGGTGAGCATGAAGCATCCCTTCTTGTTTTTTAATATCCAATCTATCCCAACACTTTTTGGGGCCAGTCAATTACTCCAAAACTGTAAGTTAGGACAGGAAGAGCAAATTGATTTATAGCTGGGATCTTGTTCCTGGGTGTCAATGCTGTTTTCAGGATTAAGTCTTCTAAAATACTCCTTACTAAGCTTTATTTGCATTTGTTCATGTTTTATTGCTGATCCTTCATCTATTCCCAAGTATTTTGCTCAAGTTCTTTTATATCACAATCTTGTCCCAAACGGATGTTTTCCTAGTGCTGCAATTTTCCTTTTTTAAAGGTTGCTTTTGCACATTTATTAAGACCAAATGACATTCCACTATCATCTGAAAAAGTAGGCTTTGTTTTCTAGAAGCCAAATTATTGCAATGACCTAAGCTGTTAAGTAAACAGCCTAATGGATTAATGGCAAGGCAAAATAGCAACGGTGACAGGGAGTCACCCTGGAATATCCCCCTTTGGATTTTTATCCCTGGGATATCCCTGTCCTTTATCATGGCTTAATTGCAAAGTGGCCTGCCACTGTTTCATGGTTACTGTAATGTAATCAATCAGTGTAGATGTACCTTAGACATTTTTAAGCACTCTTATCCATGAATGTGGGATACTATCAAATGCTTTTTTATAGTCAATCCATGCCATACTTAGATTCTTCCCTTTCTTACAGTTCTCCACTATAACTTTATTTAACAAACAATCCTTTGTTCCATACGACTTTCTTTTACTGCCCTTTTGTTCTACTGCCATAACTGAGTTTTCTTCCAAATGACTATAAACTCTGTCGACGTCAATCCCAGTGTACAGTTTATACGTCGTCGGAAGACAAGTTATTGGTCTATAATTTTAGGGTAGCTTGCAGGTTCACTCTTAAGTAAGAGCATTGTTTTTCCTGTTGTTAACCAGTGCGGTGTCTGTTCGGGGTGTGCATATAAATAGTTCTTACTCATGGCTAGATCCTTGTGTAAAGAAGTTATAATACTTTAAGCCAAAAATTAGGCACTGCATCTGGGCCTGGGGTTTTCCAATTAGAGGCTTTTCTCAACTTTGTTTCAATCTCTCTGGCTGTTATTTCATCCCATTTCATATCCTGTACCTTTAAACTTCTTATTCTTTCTTTTACTACTTCTATCCATTTAGCATCTTTATGTTCCACAGGATCTTCATAGATACTTCTCCAAATGGTATCTACTTCCTCTTTTTTCGGCAGTCTATCAATTCCTTTTACCTTATTTCCCAATTATCTATAAAACTTTTTTGGGTCATCAGTAAATTGCTTACTTTGTGCTTTTCCCTTATATTTATCTTCGTATCTTCTGAGTCTTTGTCGGTTTTGAAATTTTTAGTTTATCATCACCAATAATATAGATCCTGGTCTGTTCTAATACTGCACATTGCTTTTATCACATCTTTCTTAATATTTGTGTTGATCTGCTCCCTCTTCTATAATCGTCTAACAATGACGCTTCTTGTCTTAGCTGCTTTATAGTTTTCTCTATTCGATATTTCCATGATGGTATTCGCTTTCACCCCCCCTTTCCCCTCGCTACCCTATGTTCCTGTGGTAGAACTTTATCAGTTATTAATTTAGCAGCACAGTAATATATTCTGTTTACTTCTCTTATATCGCATGGGTCTCTATGGACAGTCCTAATTACTGTGTTCATTTTTTTTTATCAAGCTTCTGACTTTTGGGGTTTTATTAACCTTCTGCAGTCTATTTCTCTCATTGATCTTGATATATCTGTCTTTGTCTATTAAATCAAGCAAGTCTTCTCAACTCCTTTTCTTCCATACTGAGGGCACATCCCTTGTTTTCCATTTCCTGCGGGCATTGTATAGAAAGTTCTATATCATCATCTTGTGGCACATTCTCTTCAGTTTTATCCTGTGTCATCTGTTGTTTTGTCATATGGACACGCACTGGCCTATCACTCTTCAACATTGACTGCATCACAGTTTCCTGTTGCTTTCCTTCCTGTCTAGCTTCAAGTGAACTTTTATACTGGTTTCCTGTGGAAGGCTTCAAAATATCTTGATATGACACCTGACCTGTTGCTTCCTGTTCCACTGGTTTCCCCTTAATTTGGATATCCATTGCTCTATCCTGTTGTGGTGCTTTCTGCATTTGATTTTCTACACCGAATCCTTATCTTTCCAGCTGTTCCATAACCTCAATTTCTATTTCTTTGACTTCTCCATTACTAATCTCTTTTTCTACTTTTCCTCTTAGTCTTCTTATTTTTTGTATTGTAAAGTTTTCCATATCTGGATTCCTTTGCCTACATTTTCTTCAAATATCTTTGGTGCTGCTCTTTTTGTACTGGTTAGTTTTGCTTTCTTCTTTGCATAAATATTGCACCATATTAAATCTCTTTTGCTTTCCCTGTCCATATTTCTTCTTCACATGTCTCCTGATGATCTTGCTTTTCCTTATTCTGGAGACTCGCTCCATCATGCTGTGATGTAGTTTGTTTTAGACCTTCTACATTAAATCCTTCACTTCGCAGGCAGCCCATAACTTCAACTTCTACTTCTTTAACTTCTGTTATACTAACAGTCTTTTCTACATTGAATCTTTATGCTTTTAAGTCTTTTTATTGTGAAATTTTCCACATCTGGATGCCTTTGCCTGTATTTTTCTTCGAATATCTTTGAAACTGCCTTCTGTATATTAATTAACTTGGCTTTCGCCTTTGCATAAATATTGCACCATATCAAATCTCTCTTTCCCCATGTCCATATTTCTTTTTTATATTTTTCAAACATCTCTAGATTTTGTTCTTTATATTTCCTCACTTCTTCAGAGGCTTCTTTTTCCAAAGCGATCAAAGTTTCTTGATCTATATACTGTTGTTCAAAAATCTGTTGTATTAATGAAAGCAAATTTTTATTTGAAGCTTGTGACAGTTTTTCCTGCGGAAGTATTTTTCTTTCCTCTAATTTCTCTCTTGATCGTTTTGTATATCTTGTGTCGGGAAATTCTGGGCTTTTTACATAATAGTAACAATACATAATTTCTTTCTTAACCTCAATAGTCCACTCTGTTGTCTTTATGGCTCTTCTTTGGCCAATCATTTTTTGTCATTTTGTGGACTACTACTTCCTTTTACAACGGGGGGGGGGGGGGGCATCCTGTATCTCACTGTGAGTGTAACAGCATAAGCATTCAAACTGAACCCAGAGTACAACATCTGTAAATGCAACAGTTAATCATAAAGACCGGTCGGCAGTGTATTCCTACCAACTCCAAACATAAACAGTTTTAAATGCAAAGATCTCTCAAGTACATAACATTGTCTGAGATCGCAGCCTGTACATAAAGGAAAGTACAAATGCAACTGTTAACTCTCACTGGCTAACAGTAAGAGCATAAGCATTCAAATTGAAACCAGAGCTCTTAACATCCGTAAATGCAACCGTTAAGTATCTCTTGCAGGCAGCATAAATCACGTACAGCAAAAAAAAGACCAGTCGGCAGCATATTCCTAACAAGCATAAAAGTCACACACAGCTGGTCCTAAGAATTAAGTAACAGTTTTCAAATGCAAAAAACTCTCAGTACATAACACTGTCTGAGATTGCAGCCCATACATAAAGGAAAGTACAAATGCAACTATTAAATCTTATCGCACTGGCTAATCATTACATAACACTAACAGCATAAGCCTTGCATTCAAACTGAGCCACGCGCGCTCTTAACATCCATTCTGTACATAAAAGAAAGTGCAGTATAAATGCAACCATTAAGAATCTCACTTTAACAGCATAAGCCTTGCATTCAAATTCAGCCCCAAGCTCTTAACATCCATATAATAATAAAGGAAAGTGCAGTAGCAGTACAAAATAAATGCAACCGTTAAGTATACAGCAAGAAAAAGACCGGTCGGCAGCATATTTCTAACAAGCATCAGCATAATAAATCACACACAGCTGGTCCTAAAAATTAAGTAAGTCTTTTTTTTGTACCTGGAAAGAAAGAAATGCTATGCTCAAACAAAACCCATGGAGTTGCAGACCGGTAAAGTTAAACTCAGACACAGTCACACACACACACGCGCACAAACACGCACGGGCACGCACGCGCACACACAACTATGTTCGTGTTTTACTGTTGCAATCATTACATTTGGGTTGATTCCCAAAGCTGAAGAAAAGGGTGGAGGCAGTCAAGAAGACTGGGAGCTGGCTAGGATGCCCAGCAAGACTGCGGTGGCAAAGTCTGCCCTGGATTTGGAGAAGACAGGCAGGTGATAATGCTTGGTGAAGGTATGAACAGATGTCCATGTTGCAGCCTCCAGGATGTCCCTGTTGAGGACCCCTCTGAGGAAAGCTGTACAGGTGAAGGTTGCTCTGGTGGAATGTGTCCTGACCCCCTTGGGGGGAGGTTTCCCATGCTGTATGTAGCAGAAATGGATGCAGTGTGCTACCCATTTAGAAATTGTTTGTTTGGATATGGCCTTGCCCTCTGCTCCTGCAGTGAAGCTGACTAGCAATTGATCAGTTTCTCTAAAAAATTTAGTCCTGTCTAGGCAGAATCTGAGTTGTCTGTGCACATCTAGAGTGTGCAGAATCCTTTCCGCCTTGTTTTGTGTTGTGTTAGGGAAAAAGGTGGGCAAATGAATGGATTGGTTGTGAGCCACACTGGTCACCACTTTAGGCATGAAGGATGGGTTAGTCCTGAGGGAGACCTTGTCAGCACGGAAAATGATGAAAGGCTCTACAGCCATAAGTGCTTGTAGCTCTGATACTCTTCTAGCTGAAGTGATGGCCAGAAGCAAAGCTGTCTTCCAAGAGAGAAATTTTAATTCTGCTGAAGCTGCAGGTTCAAAGGGGGTCAGGGTGAGCTTTCCAACACAAAGCTTAGGTCCCAAGCTGGGGTAGGGGCTCTTCTGGGTGGCCTCAAGTTGTTGGCCCCTTTTGGGAACTGTATGATGTGAGGGTATGAGAAAAGAGGTGGCTCTGCGCTGAAATAAGCAGAGATGGCAGAGGCATGAATTTTAATAGAAAAGAAGGATAGACCTCTGTGTAGTAGGTCAGTCAGGTAATCCAGGATGAAAGGTAGGGAGGGCTGTGCCGTTCCGGCTCCCTTAACCTGGATTCAGGTGCAAAACCTTTTCCACTTGTCATTAAGACTTTCTAGTGCTGGGGCGTCTGGCCTCATGTATAACATCTTGAACTTGTTTGCTTAGACTGGCAACTTGAGTAGAGGTTAGAGAATAAGCCAGGGTGCCAGACTGAGGGTCTGCAATTGGAGATGAATGAATTCTCCATTCCTCTGAGTTAGGAGTGTTGGTATCTGAGGTAGGTGTCATGGTGGCAGGGATGACAGGCTGCACAGTGGGTACCAGTGCTGGCATGGCCAGTCTGGGGCAATCAGGATTGTCCTCGTTTTTTCCTCCCTTATTTTGAGCAGTACCCTTGAAATGAGTGGTAGAGGGGGAATGCATAGACAGACAGGTTTACCCACTGGAAGGATAGAGCATCCACTTTCCAGGCCTTGCTGTGAGGTTTCCTGGTGCAGAATTTGCTGAGCTGACGATTGGAGTGGGAGGCAAAGAGATCGACCTTCGAGGTGCACCATTTCTGGGTTACAAGGATGAAGGTTCTTTGGTCTAGCTGCCACTTATGTGGGTCTAGCAGGTTTCTGCTTAAGTTGTCTGGCAGAGAGTTTAGAGAGCCTGGCAGAATTGTGCTAACAGGTGTAGTTGCATGGCTGAGGCAGTGTGCCAAAAGGTCATGGCAAGCATGCACAGAGGAGAAGAGCGAGTCCCTCCCTGCTTGTTGATATACCACATCACCGTGGTGTTGTCTGTTTTGATCAGTAGAGACCCCGGGGGGAGTAGGGGCCTGAAAGCTGTCAGGGCGTGCTGAACAGCTAACATCTCTTTTTGGTTGATGTGCAGATGGCATTTGATTTGGGCTCCATTTGCCCTGAATGCACTTGCCGTCCAGGTGTGCACCCCAGGCATAGTCTGATGAGTCTGTGGTGAGGGTCTGGGCGGCGAGGGGTTGCGAGAAGGGAAGTCCCTTGTTGTGGTTGCATGCTGCTGTCCACCAAAGAAAATCTTTCCTTGGACAATGTATCATTGGTATAAGAGTTTCCAGGTCTTGAGAATGCTGACACCAAAGGCTTTTTAGGTACCATATAAGTATCCTCATATGCAGTCTGGCATATGGAATGAGTAGAATGCAAGAAGCCATGAACCCTAGAGCTTGCAAGATTTTCCTTGCGGATAACTGGGTTCTGGTGGCTAGTTAAGAAAAGTAGGCTATCAGTTAGGATTGTTTTTCTGGTGTAAGGAATGCCACCTGGGATGCTGTATCCAGGCTTGCTCCCAGGAATACATTTTTTGTGTGGGTACTAGTTTGGATTTCTTTTCCTTGATAGTATACCCCAGGGAGGTCAGTAGGTCCTTTACAAAGGTCAGGTGCTTTAGCAGCTTTTCCTGTCTGCCTGAATCAGGCAGTCGTCTAAGTACGGGTAAACTTGATTATTTCTTTGTCTGCAAAAAGCAATGGCGGGAGCTAGGCATTTTGTGAAAACTCGGAGCAGTGGATAAGCCAAAGGGAAGCGCAGAGAACTGAAAGTGCAGTGATCCTGCCCTGAAATGTAGGTATTTCCTGCATGATTCCCTGATTGGGATGTGTAGGGTAGGCCTATTTTAGGTCTAGGGTGGCTAACCAAGCAGCATTGGAAAGCATAGGTAGAAGCTGCTGGAGGGTGAGCATTTTGAATTTTGGTATCACCAGAAAGGTGTTTAGAATGGATAGATTGAGGATGAGGTGCTATGTGCCCTCTTTTCTGGGTACCAGGAAGAGTCTGGAGTAGAAACCTTGGCCTCTCTGTTCTGCAGGAACATGCTCTATTGCCCTCAGAGAGAGCAGGGAAAGGACTTGCATTTTGGCCTCTGCCCACTGGTTTGGGGGGAAGATCTGGGAACCCTTTTGGGGTTGGCAGAGTGTGGAAATAAAATTTGTATCCCTGGGACACTATGTTGATGCCTCAGCGGTCATTGGTAATGGTGGCCCAGTTGTTTGCGTGGAAGGAGAGTTTTCCTCCTAGGGGCAAGAGCAGGTGGGCAAGAAGGAGGGGGTGGAAGTACAAAGTCATTGTGTGTTCTTACCATAAAGGGGTGGGGCTTTGCACTCCCTGGTTCTGAAGTGGAGAAACTCCATTGCTTAGATCTCTGCATTCCCTGGGGCTGTTGTCTGGGGGGCCTGCTTCCCCTGGGTCTGGGCTGAGCTGCCTTGGAGGGGACAGAAAAGGACCAGTGCTTGGAGGGGCAATGCCTACTGAACCTTGGTGGCTGGACCTGTAAGAAGTATTTAACTGTCTGCATAGATTTAGCTTTTTCTTCCATCCTTTTTTAAGATCTCCTCTGCCTTGGTGCCAAATAAGTTGTCTTTGTGCAAGGCAATAATTTGGATTTGACATGGTCTGGCAAGGGCTGTTCTTTAAGCCAAGTGTGATGCCCGTGCCCTGGCCTACCAATCAAGGAGCCTCAATCCTCACCACTAACACCAGAGAGGGTGTCTCATATGAGAGGAAAGGATAACAAATAAAGATAGTAAAGTGCAATTTCCCTTAAGAGCACACAGAGATCACAGTCAGTCCGGGGCTGGTCGCTCCCTTGCTCCCCAGGTCCTCAATAAGACTCCCCAGAGGCACAGCTATACGGTCCAGATCTCAGCCTAGCTGGCAAGCTAAAACCTCCAGTACACTCTCTGTCCAACCAGTGCTTTGTGTCCCTGCCCAAGTAGCTGACACACACACACACACACACTTTGATAAGTATTTATACAACTTCACAGCCACTCCTGGGAAAGGCTGACACAGATTCTCCAGCTGTGCCCCTATACCCAGACTATACAGCAGTAATTACTGCCACCACCAGCTAACATTTATCAGCTAATCAAAGGCCTTTAAAAGGGTGTCCAATTATTACTGTGCAATATTATTATCCAATAGTAGTATAGTCCAGGACTAAAGCTATAGGAGTGGCTTAGACAAACTCTATAAATATGCAATGTACTCTAGAGCTTAACTTATCTTCTACACAAACCAGCAACAGTTGAAAAGGGTTTAAAAATATTTAATAATAAATACTAAAAACACAAGACAATACTACTACACCCACAGTGCTACTCAAGAGTTCAGAGATCACACAGAAACGTAAAATAATTCCGTAGTACAGTTCAGACATAACAGTCTAATCTTTATAGTTCTAGCTACTTCTACAAGAAAACATACTTCTAAGATAACTTACTTACACAGAGCAAGGCAGTGCTGAGCTAGATATCCAAGATCAAAATGTTTACAGTCTCTCTCTGAGCAATAGTTTTTAAAATCACTAACAAACATCTCTGCTGGGCCCTCCCAGATTACATCATTTTGACACTTAGGTTTTCCCAGTATACACATTACATCATTTTGACACTTACTATGGAGTTCCCAGGCCTACAGGTTACATTACTTAACAATCTAACACCTGCTCAGGAAACTACAATAAAAGACATTTCACATGTACACTCAAGTAATTATTCCTTAAGTTAAAACAATAAGAAGAATGTGATAGCCCAGACCAAATGGCTCCGAGCTCTAGAGATCAAAGAACATACAAAACATAATTTTAATTTCAAAGAACATTTGAAATGCTTGGCTTAGTTTTCCTTACAGCAGATGGCAATGTTGCTACAATCTTGAAATTCACATTTTACAGTGTTTTCTTTCACTTAAGAAACAAGCCTGTATTTTACATTTATATTTACAAATGCCAGAATTATGTATCAAATTCTATTTGGCAAGGCTGGCAGCCTTCACCCATCTCTACCAGTCTGCACACCAAGCATGCCTTCTAAGGACAGAACCAGTGACTGCTGCCCTGCAAGATGCTTCTAAGGTGTCAAAACCACACTGTAAGGTGTGCTTAGTTACTTGACTTGCAGAATGCATTAACTCTTGTAGCTCTCTATTTTCTGCACAAACAGGGAAAGAAAACATTTTTTTGAGGAGTTCCATGGTATGTTGCTGATATTTCAGCATATGGAAATGACACTTTAATGCTCTAAAAGCAAGAGTAGCAGAAGTGTACACTTTTTTACCCCATCTGTCTTATGCTCAGGAATCCCTATCCAAAGGGGTGGGGTTCTTAGCTGAAATTGCTTTGATTCCTTTAGGTCCTTGAGAGATTACCTCGGAGTCAGCAGTAGGACTTCTCAACAGAAATTTGTGAGAGTCAGGGACTCTATAGTACCGGTCAGGTTTCCTGGGAGCAGCAGGGAGGGTGTCAGGGGTCAGACTGGATTCCTTAAAATCATCCACAACATCCAGGACAGGAGAGATGGCCAGAGATATGTGCTGCGGAAGACCTAAGAATTCCCTGAGTCTCTTTTTTGACTGAGGATAGTCCTGACATTCCCATTGGAAATGCTCCCTTAAAGTATGTAGGGTTTCCCCAAAGGAAAATTCCTCAGGTGGAAAGGCTGAAGGGATGGATTCCTCTGCATCAGAATCCTCATAAGCTGAGAGGGGTTGCATATCTTCATATTCAGATGCATCAGAGTCATCGGACTCCTGTTCAGATAAAGCTACTGGGGACAAGTATCTTTTTTTTTGGAAGGGGTAGCCTGGCTTCCCCTGATGAGCATTATAAGGTCTTCCGCCATTTTAAGCATTTGAGACTGAGGCAAAGAAGCAAGTGCCTGAGCTTGGGTCGTCGTCTTTTTGGGTGTGGTTCGTACCCTGGGCCTTAGATATTCAGTAGTTTTCTAAAGAATTGTAGACTCAAAAGAAGTTGTCGGTCTGTGTTGAGTATCAGTAGTGCGAAGTACTTCCTCGGAAGCCAGTTCCTGTTCGGCGGCTCTGGACCCATCCAAGATAGAGACAGACGCAGGATCCTTAGTTGAAGAGTCTAGTGGCATTCCGGACTCCAAAAGGGTCTTGGTAGCAGCCTGCAAATCCACAGAAACGGGCATCAGAGGCTGCGGAAGTGCCTCACTGAGAACCAGAGAACTGACGACTAGTTTAACGGAAGTGTCGTCGGCAGTCTTGCACCTGTGTGGTCTGTCTGTCTTTAGCCTTACGTTTTTTCGGAAGATCTGTTATCAGATGGCTTACCGAAGCCATATCGGAATTTGAGGACTGAGAGCGAAAATATCTAGCTACAATAAGGGCCCGATGACATATAGTTCTGGTGTTGAACAAAGTACAAAAGCGACAGTGGGGGACGTAGTGGTCTGGGCCTAAACAAGTGATGCAGTAAGAATGAAAAGTCTCAGTGTGGTATTTTTGCTTTCCACAGGCAAGACAATTGTTAACTTTTTCTGACATTGGTTAGAGCAAGAAAAAAGGATCCCCAATGGGGTACTTAGCTTTAGAAGACTTCGACTTCAATTCAGAAACGAAAAACTCAGGTAGCGGCCGACCGGCACTCCTGCTAACTGCTTCTGGCTGCTCGGCAAGAAAGACTGATGTAATGGCGTCGGCTGCCTGATTTTATACCACTGACGACCTGACATCAGTCCTGAAGCAATAGCAACCGACACAGAAGTACTAAGCCTCTGGTATTCGGGCTGCCTGAGGGCTACCCTGGCAGGGATAACCCACATGTGCTGACTGCAACATTGAAACACAAAGAACATCTGCACTTTGAGTGCCTAGTTACTTGGGATGCAGTGAAAAGAAGGGTGTTAATTTGAGTTTTAATAGGAAAGTCTGGTGCTTCATATAGTAATGTGGAGGCCTTGGAAATGGTATCCAAGACATATTTAGCCATATGTGTTTGGTAGGTGAGAGCTCTAACAGCCAGAGTAGAGGAGGTATAGGCTTTCTTCCCTTAGTCCGTCCATGAATTTGCACTCTTCTTCTTTAAAAAAGTAGTCAGTGGAGAGAGAATCAGAGCAGACATATGTCTGGGTGACAGAAGGAGCTAGCCCCTCGGATAGACTGAGTCGTGGTTCCCCTCCACCATCCGGATCTGATGGCTGAGTAGCCTCAGTGGACGTACTAAAGGTTTCCGCCACCCCAGCTTCCATAGTGGTTCCCGGGCCTGGCTTGGAAACCAATGTCTGGGAAGATGCCGGGCTTTCATCAGCCTCAAGAACCTTTTCAGACGCCTGAGGTGCAGCAAGGGATTCCGGACTAACTTTTTTGACCTTCTTTCTCGGCGGCTCTTTGGATGGGCCTACTCCCCCCCTTCCATACCAAGCGCAAGACGTCTGAGTCTCTGATTTTCTAAATACAATTTTAGTGCAGCAAGACGGCTGCGAAGGGTTTTTGGAACGAAAGATTTGCAAATGGGGCAGGAAGTATGGTAGTGGGCCTCACCTAAGCAAAAATGCACTTCTCATGAGCATCCTTGTGAGGAATTTGTCTCCCACAAGCACACTTCCCCTTTCTAACTGACATAATAATCAAAGGCAATGAAAAACCCAACAGGACACTTATCTCTATCGGTAGGATGAAATGGTCATCCAATCTGTAAATTTTAACGGTCGTCTGAAACGCAACCTTCTTTCGGAACTGGAAAACAGGAGTCCGGTGCTCACTGTGGCAGGAAAATTCTGAGAAGCGTGCGTGCAGACTTCACCTTCATACCCTTCGTCAGTTTATGGCCCTGACAAAGGATGTCACACGTACCCTCCAGAAACAAACACTTTGGTATACTGGCCGAAATGTGGCGCTGCTGGCAGCAACTCCCTACTGTTATGAATACTGCAACATGTGAACAGAAGGACATCTTGGCACTACAGACTGTAGCCACGTTTTAGTGTCTTGAAAAGCTATGAACAGAGGACCATGTGGTTGCCTCAGGACACAACGGGTAGGCACTCTACTCAGGAAAGCAGTAGAGGTTGCTTAACCCTAGCGGAATGGGTTACTAATGTTGTCAGGCACCTGCTTTCCTTGGTGTTTGTAGCAAAAAGCAATACAACTGATTATTCACATAGAGTTGGTCTGTTTGCTGACAGGTTTTCCATCTATTCTTTGCAAATGTCAAACAGCTTATTTCTCTGGGATTCTCTGTTTTATGCATTAACTGCCTGTGATCATCTAAGAAATGCAGGGCTCTTTCACCTTTATTCTGAGAGTCAGAAAAGAAAAAGTCAGGTTAATGGATTGATTTAGAAAATCCTCAGACACTACCTTAGGCATAAAAGGAGGGTTAGTATACAGAATGACACTATCCATGGAAGATGAAAAATGATTCCTTCCACAAGGGCTTGTAACTCAAATTCTTCTGAATGAAATGGTGGCCACCAGGAAGGCAATTTTCCAGGTAGTGAACTTGAGGTAAGTTGAGATGGCAGACACCAAGGTAAGTCAGGTGAGTTTTTCTAATACAAAATTCAGATTCCAATATGGAACAGAGGTAATGTCATTCTTTAGGTTCTCAGGTTAAAGACACCACTGAGAAACTGTTCCATAGTAGTGTTTGAAAAAAAAGGGGGGTGTACTGGTACACAGGTTGAACTAGCAGTGGCAAGTATCTCTGTAGAAGCTTAGGATAGGCCAGAGCTGTACAGTTCTGATAGGTAAGAGGACTAGGAAGCTTAGCTTATAGTGGTTGCTGGCCCTTGGCCTTGCACCAGTGAGAATCTTACACATTTGGAGCGGTACAATTTCCTGATACATGGTCTTCTGGCCAGTTTGAGGATTTGTAAGACATCCTTGGGAAAAAAGTTGTCTACAGGGTACAAGGAATCTTATCCATCTCAACAGCTTCACAATGACCAAGTATGGTGGGTCCCCTGTTCTGGGTCAGAAGCATTCAAGGTTTCTCCCTGGCCATGATGTGGGGCCTACACACGTGCTATCTGGGTCAAAGGGAGACCATCAGAATTACTCTCAGCCCATCTTACCTGATTTTCTGAAGTTCCCTTTAGATGAGAAGTGGAAAAGAAAAGGCAAAGAAAAATGGACATCAGGAAGATAAGAAGGCAATGGTCCTGCAGTCTCTTTTGGTTGGAACACTTGGCCAAAACTTTCTGATTTGCTTGTTTTCTGAGGAAACTAGGTCTACTTCTGGCATTCCACCACATGTGTGTGAGCTGGAGGAAGACTTTCCTTTCAAGCCTTCATTCACGAGGATCCACCACAGATCTGAGTGAATCTGCCAGGTTTTTCTACTTATGGCAGACACTGGGACTTTCAAGTCCCATTTCCTGTGCAGTCTCCAAGAGCTGCATGGCTACATGGCACACAGGATAGAAGTGAATACCCAGTTTATTGATGTGGTGTCATCTGCTCTCCGAGTGCCTGGTGTCCATTTTTGTTTGAATGATATTAAAGCTTACTGCACAACCATCACTTTCTTTAAACTGATCTTTTTATCCTGAAAAAGCTGCTTCAGATGCTCAGCACTTTAGGTCTCCTGAGTGAACATTGCAGGAAAGGTAAGAAGCTTTAGGTGCAAGCACCTGGGACTCCACCTGAGGTCTAAAGGGTACTCCAAGGTTCAACTGACAAGCCTTGATCCGCCAAAGGAACTCCTCCTTGATCCACCAAAGGAACTACTCCTTGACACAAGGAGGGAGAGGGATTTGAACTTGTAATGGCAGCTGGTGTTGGTACCAACTTTTCTTAAGGTACCACTGAATCTTTTAAGTGCAGTTCAGTAAGAGTGCCATGAAGATGCAAAATGCTATGAATCCCAGAATCCAGTGGAACTCCCTTGGCAGGGATAAAGTTCTGCTGTCTCTGTTGGACTGGAAGTATTGGGTAAGGAACTGGATTAGGAGTTATGTACTTACTACAGCTTGGCATCTGTGTTACTCTACATCATTCATCACAATAGGGTCTTGGATCAGATATTGGATACGAGTCGGCAATATACTACAGACAGATCCAAGGCTCTAGCTCCTCCCTTTCCCATGATGCCCCGCTGCCCTCTGATCCCCAGATCGAGTTTGCTGCAATGTGTCTCAATACTACTTCCACAAGGCTGGAGGGAAACTTCATCTTCCTCCTTGATCTACAAGGTAGGTGGATGGATGGAGAGAAAGACGTGATGAATGAGGACATAGGATAACACGGACGAAAGTTATGGTAAAGTACATAACTCCCAATCTGATGTTATCCAAGGCATCATTCATCATGATAGGGTCAGAGTACCCAGCTACCATAAACCCTGGGAGGTCCCAAAGAAGGACATGCTGGAGCACAGTGGAGCCAAAGGAAGCCCTGCTCCTAGAAACCAGATCAAGCCTGTAGTGAGAAATAAATGTGGGAGGGTTAGACCAAGTCTCAGCAGCACAAATGTCATCAACAGAAAGCCTTGCAACAAAGGCTGAAGTTGACATGGACCTAGTGGAATGAGCCTTGACATTTCTTGGAACCTCAACGTGATTAAGATCATAGACCATAGAGATGCAGCTAGATATCCATTTAGAAATAGTGACCTTAGAAATTGGAAGGCTGTGCCTGTTAGGGGAAAAGGTCACAAAGAGCCGTTCCAGTTTACGAAAACCTTTTGTTCTGTGCAGGTAGAACCGTAACTGGTGACTGTCCAAGGTATGTAGGATATACTCCCCTTTGTTTGAATAGTTGGGGAGGAGAACTGGAAGCCGAATACATGGGTTTACAGACTATTCAGATGCAATCTTGGGCAAGAAGGTGGGGGTTCATCCTGAGAGAGAGGATATCCTTGTGAAAAATCAAGTAAGGAGGAGTAATGGTGAGCGCTAGCAGTTCTGAGACCCTCCTAGCTGAGGTACAGGCAGTCTTCCAAGACAGGAACTTGAGCTCACAGGAACTAGCAGACTCAAAGAAACTCCTAGTCAGAGACTGCAAAACCAGCATGAGGTCTCAAGCAGGCGAAGGGTCCTTAATTGGAGGCCGAAGCAGAAAAAAACCTTTCATAAGTGCTTTACAAAGCTGGGAAGAAAAGGTAAAGCCAGATCACACATGAAAGTTGGAAATCACTGCCAACTGAAGCTTGACAGTGGAAAAACTTGCTCCCGCTTGGAAAAGGAAGAACAAAATTATATGACACTGAAGCAGAAAACGCATCCAGACTCCTGCTCTTAGCCCTGACAGAAAACCTTTTCCACTTACTACTGTATACCTTTCTAGTGGAGGATTTCTGGGAGGCTAGAATGACACACTGAATGGGGGACGCTAACCTGGTCTGTTATATGATCACTGGAACGAGACAAACCAAGCAATCAGACAAAGGGTCCAAAGGTTTGGGAGAGGAAGCCCTGAAGGATGGGAAATCAGATCCTGATGGGGGTCCAGTACCCATGGCAGATACTTCAGATGAGACCTGATGAAGGGGAACCACGGCTGATGATTTCAGAAAGGGGCAGCGAGGATAAAGGATATCCTCAGGTGTATCACTTTCTGCAGAACCTTGGGTATTAAGGGAACAGGAGGGTAGGTGTAAAGGAGACCTGGAGGCCAATATTGAACTAAAGCATCCTTTAGTGACTCCCCCTGAGGAGGGATCAGGGCAAAGTACCTGCTGCACTTGTGGTTGGCTGGGGAGGCAAAAAGGTCACAGAACGGTTGATCCCAATGGTTGAAAATCTGCTTTGCCACTGAAGGTTTGAGGGACTACTTGAGAGAACTCAAGATAGATCTGCTAAGCCTGCTGGCAAACACACTGGAATCTACTGTGTGTGCTGAAATGAGGAAGTGGCCGGAGGACATCGCCTATTCCCACACTCTCACAGCCTCTCTGCACAACAGGTAAGAACGTGTTTCTCCCCGTTTGTTGAAGTACCAAATGAGTACCATGTTGTCTGTCTGAATTACAATCATCCCTAGCGGGATGCAGTCCTAGTAAGGCTTGCAACGATAGAACTGCCTTCATCTCTAAAACATTTACATGCAACTTGGTCTCTACTAGGGACCATGTACCTTGAACAGTCTTCCCCCTGAAAGTGCCCCCCCACCCCAATGGGGAGGCATATGTGGTCACTGTGGCCATGTGCAGTGGGAGAGAAAAGGGCCTGCTTAGAGAGAGAGAGCTTGAGACTGAAGCCACCACAGAAGGTGACGTCTGCACATGGGGATCAGATTTATGGTCAGACAGGGGATGAAGCAGAGCCAACCAATGGACAGCTAACATCCACTGCAACACTCACATGTGGTACTGGCCAGGAGAATGGGATGAATGTCAGAGGCCATGGATGTGAGAGCCCAAAGAACCAGGTGAACTGAGGGATGGAACAGGTCTAAAACCTGAGTGACCTGTTCCCTTATCAGCTGAATTCTGTGCAAGGGGGTAAGGCTGCAATCTCAAACGGAGTCTGACCAAAGTCCTATAAATTCCAATTGCTAAGAGGGTATTGGGTTAGAATTTGCAAGGTTGACAGTTACCCAACTGATAGAAGAGGGACACAACGTAATGAAATGCCTGTTATCAGTCAATTCCTCAAAGAGGCTGCATGGAGCCAATTGTAGAGGTACGAAAAAACCTGAAACTAATGCAGCTGCAGGTGAGCCGCTACCACTGCCATACACTGCTAAACACCCGGGGTGCGGCTGTGGTGAGACCAAAGGGTAGGGCTCTGAATTGGTAATGACTGGCTCACAGCCAGAAGTGAAGATGTCTCCTGGAATGTCTATTTTGATGTGATAGTAGATGTCCTGGAGATATACAGAGCACATCCAATCTTCCTTGCACAAAAGTGGCAGAATGGACTAGGCAGTGACCATACGGAACTTTGATTTCTTCATTGAAAGACTGAGCTCGCTAAGATCCAGAATAGGACGAAGGTCCCCCATCTTTTTTGGCACTTAAAAGAAGTGAAAGTAAGTGCCGGATTCTCTCTGTCCTGCTGGGACCCTTTTAGAAGAATCTGTCAAACTTCTTTGAAGGCCAACTCCCTTTGCCTCGGTGGAACATCTGGGAGGTAACGTCTTACTGGAGGGGGTTCCAAAATGGGAATTAAATAGCCCCTGGAAATATTTAATACCCAGTGATCGGAAATGTTTGCCCAGGCTAGTGGGTGTAGGGAAAAGTGGCCCCCGACTGCCTCCAACATACAGCAGTCAGGCAACACTTCAGGAGTGTCGATAGGGGTGCTCAGAGAAAGGTTCCCTGGAGGCCTGATTTTGAGGACCCCCCCTGCCTCTAGAGCATCATCCAATGAAACCTCTCCCCCTGCCTCTGGAAGAGGATTCATCAGGATCGTTCTGAAAGGGAGACTGTGTTTTACGGAACCACATCTTCCTAGCTCCCCTTTGGGTCTTAGAGAAGGACCTCTGGGGAGCAGAAAGACTGATCCTGACAGATGACAGAGTCCTCTATTCCTGCTTGCGGTGGGTCAAAGTGCACTTCACAGAAGTTCCAAAAAGACTGGAACCATCGAAGGGAGCATTGGTAAAGGATGCCTTGAAGGGTTCCACAAACCTGCATAAACATAAACATGCATGACGCCTCAAAGCAATGCCTGTACCAGCTGCCCAAAAAGTAGCTTCCACCGCATTGGAAATTAACCTCATCAAGGAATTGAAGTCACAGTGGACAGCTTGGCAGACCCCTTCTCGAGGTCCTCCACTGGCAACAACTCTGTAAGGGAAGTGAAAAGCTTTTGGACCAAATCCCTTTGGAGGTGGAAAAAATGTGCCAAATAATTAGTCGCTCTCAGTCTAGAGGTAGCTCAGACGTACACCCACTTCCCAACATGGTCTATCGCCTGGGATTCCCTGTTCGGGGGGGATGGACTGTGGAGCTCTGCTTGCTCATTTTTCATGGCAGCGGCAAACATGATTGCATTGACTGGGACTCCTTTGCTCTAAAATAAACAGTCTCTGCAGGAGGACTCAAACTTGTCAGCCCTTTTTGTAACAGGCTCCATCAAGTCAGGTTCCATCGGGTCTGGTACCTTCCAGACCCTGCTGGCGATCAGATCCACCAACTCAGCAGCAGGGATGGGGTGGGGTGGGATGACACCCAGGAAGTAGATGGGCCCATCCCAAAGGCTTTCAGAAACATAGACTCCTCCAAAGACAGGGGGGGGGGGGGGTCGGGGAAACTGTCAGCCCTTTTGTTTCAAAAGCTAAAGGATATCATTAAAGGAGACAACATTGGGCGGAGATCTGGGGGACCCGTTTACTCAAGATCCGTATCCTCAGTGAGGGACTCCAAGGGGGGGGGGGGTCCAAGTGCCTCCTCTTGCACTTTTTCTCTTACAATGAACCTCCTCTGCTGGGGGCTCTAGAGAGGACTTAGAAGAGACACGGACTCTCAGAGGGGAAGAAACCCTTTGAAGGCTCAATCGGGAGGGCTGACCCTGGACAGGATGGGAGGCCTTACCAGCCGAAGTAGAGAGAGGCAGGGAGGAACCTGGAGGTGTGGCAGAGGAAATGCCAGCCCTGGAGAAGGTCCTCTCTACCACCCGGAAAGCTGAAAGGCTGGAAGCAGGTCAATCCAAGTCCAAGGGAGAGGTCCCCTGGAGAGAGAGAACAGGTCTGGAAACAACACCATGACGCCCGGAGGATACCAGCCCACAGCTATTGAAAGCCAAAGCAGCAAGGGGAAGGGACCAGTCCAAAAAGATGGTACCAGACCCCCCCCCCATAGAGCCAGCATTGACCACTCGGGACAGGGCTCGTCCCACTCCGAGGGTGGGGGAGCAGAAGAAGCCAGGGACCCAGACGAGAAGGGGAGTACTCCGCCTCACTGGAATCTGACTGCAGACATCCTGGACCCTGGAATCCAAAGTCACCAGGGCTGGATGAGGAGAACGCTAAACCAGGAGGGGTGAGGGTCCCTTTGTCGGATGGGCAGGATAAGCCAGGCGCCCCAACTCTATTTGGGCCTTGTGGAACCTCCTCATCACCCTGTTCATGTCTGAGGGCAAGAGACAGGAAGAGTGGGTAGACTTGGAGGGAGATCACCCTGATCTACTACCATGTGCTGGGGAGCAGCTCTGATTGTCTCTGAGCCGACTGGAACTTCTGTTTAGTGGTAGAAGGAACAACTACCTCCTCCAAAACTATAATCAGATCAGACAGCCCTGTTGGATCCGAAGACCTAACAGAGACAGCAGAAGGATCCAAGGATCTCTGATCCGGAGAGGCCCTGGATCCAAAAGACTGCACCAAAGTTCTCGGCTCGGAAGACCTCGGATTCAAGACGGACCGGGCTGGAGTCAGATCTGGATACTTATGATCTGACAGCCGTAGTTTCTTTGAAGGAGCTGGCTGGAGAGAAGGGGTCTTCCTCTTTGGATCAGAATAGGAATTCAAGCGGGAAACAAAGGGTTCCCCTGGGCCAGATCCGTTAGCAAAAGCATGTTGCGGTGCTCAGTCAAGGCCCTGGGATTAAATGCAGCACAAAGGTCGTATTCAACCTCCAGGTGCGGAGTGCCCAAGCAATATACACATTCCTCGTGAGCATCGGAATGAAGCATTTTCCAACCGCACGAGCAGTTCTTAAAATCTGTTGGTTTATCAGCTATAATTTAACTAGTTACGTTAACTACACTAAACTACCACACTACAACTACCAACAACCAACACAGCCCTAATGGCTACTATAAAAAAGGGTGCCAAAACCCAGATACATTATTTTAACTAGGAAAGACCAAAGCGAAGGGCGACAATTACTAAAAAACTACAACTATACTAAAAAAACGCTACACCAGAAACTACATGAAATAGAGAGAAAGGAGGAAAAAGCACTTGACTAGCTAAAGTCACTGGAAACACGAAAATGAGATTTGGGGGTCAAAGGGCAGCAGGGAATCATGGGAAAGGAAGGAGCTAGAGCCTTGGATCAATCTGTAGTACATTGTCAGCACGGATCCGATATTGGATTGAAGACCCTATCATGATAAATGACTTGGATAACATCAGATCTTATCTAGTGGAGGGAAAGCTCTCAAATTCTTGGAATCCAACTACCCAGGCAGAGGTTGGAGACTGGATTTATGCAAGTTCAAAATAAACTCCACATCTGAAAGGAAAGTCCATGGTCAGCTGGAAGGATGCTCTTAGTCCCTCTGGGGTGCTTTCCTGAAGGAGACAACAGTTCAGATAAGATCAAAAAGTGGATGACCTTCGTCTTGCAGGAAGCCATTATTAAAGCCAGACATTTGATGCAAACTCTGGGAGCATTAGACAAGCCAAAGGCAAAGAATTGGGAGTGAGAACCACCCTGCCTTGAAGTGAAGTTACAGTCTAGGCCCCTTTGCAAAAGGGATGTGCGAGTACCTTCAGATCCAAAATGACCAAGAACAGGAGCAGAGCAAAGGGTAACAGTTTCTGAAGAGTAAGCATTCTGAATTTGGGGACCAGAAGGTACTTGTTTAGCTTTGAGAGGTCCAATATCCACC